>NC_090406.1:32879608-33199741 GCF_036365525.1 Heterodontus francisci | reverse complement strand
TAATTTAAAATCAGCTACCACTCCCCCACCCGCCATGGCTAAAGAATCCAAATTGCTATTTCCTCAGGTTAGCCCAGATTTTGTGAGGCCAATTGTAGCAGCTCCGAATACCACCACAGCTGGCAGCCGATGCCTGAATACATGCCAGAGATTTTCTGGTCTGTAGGACTCAGAACTGTACCAGGCGATTAGGTGAGGACATATTGTGGGTACTTTTGTAAGGTGGCCATTAAGCGTTAGTTGGAAAATGAGGGTTACAATATTATCACCCCATCTCTGCTTCTGTGCTCCCTGTAGCTCGATGCTGTGCCAGAAATGCAGCTTACAAAATCACCACCATTAACATTCAAACACCACTTTCTTCTGTGCTGAACTTTCAGTCAGCAGAGATAACAACCCAATTCAAATCCACGAAGATTCCATTGCTTAGTTTTTTAGTGCATAGTGTACCTTCATAGCAACATCTGATATCTTTCGAGCCACTAAAGAGTAGGCATTCTGTTACATTATCTATAAACACATAATCGCCAGGGTCCTAGAGTTGAACAAATTTTTATAGGGTCAATTTCTAGCCACTCCGTCTCCCAAATTCAATTACAATTACTTCTCTTCCTTGCTCACTCTGTTGTCCTCTCCTTCTTCGCTACTTTTGAAAATATATCAGGGCACATTATAACGAATAAATGCACTGCTTAAATTTAAGCTTCAACACTGACACCAATTTATAAACTAGTCTTAGAAGAAAACGCCAAGATTTAATGTTGGACATTTCACAGCTCCCTGGACAGCCCAGTTGGTTAAAGACACTGCCATACTGAGCCATTATGCAGCTTTGGGCCCCATATCTAAGGAAGGTTATACTGCCTTGGAGACGGCACAGCGAAAGTTCACTGGATTGGTTCCTGGGATGACAGGGTTGTCCTGTGATGAGAGATTTAGCAAATTGGGCCTATACTGGCTGGAGTTTAGAAGAATGAGAGGTGATTTCTTTGAAACACACAAGATTGTGAAGTGGCTTGACAGGGTAGACATCGAGAGTTGTTCTCTTGGCTGGGGAATCTAGAACTCGGGGGCACAGTCTCAGGATAAGGGGCCAATCATTTAGGACTGAGATGTGAAGAAATTTCTTCACTCAAAGGGTTGTGAATCTTTGGAATTCTCTACCCCAGAAGGTTATGGATGCTCTATCATTGAATATATTTAAGGCTGAGGTAGACAGAATTTTGGTATATCAGAGAATCAAGAGATATGGGCAGCAGGCAGGCGTGGAGCTGAAGCAGATGATCAGCCATAATCTTACTGAATGGCAGAGCAGGCTCGAGGGGCCGTATGGTCTACTCCTGCTCCTATTTCTTATGTTCTTAAGAGACCAAATGGTCTTAGGATACATTCCTAGTCTGTTAACATGGTCAATTTCAGTAGTAGGGCCACTATCACTGCCCTAAGCCTGTCATAATCTACAGATTGGGTCGGGGGAAGGGGATACGTCTGCCTAAGGATTTATTCCTGATCACAATGTAGTGACCCTTGCTAACAGGTGCATGCAAGAAAAGAATCAGGTCAGTCAGTCTCAGCTGCAATATCCCACTATCCAATAGACTGTAGACTCACACACATTTCGGCATGGTGCAGATGTTTGCCTGCATCGTGGAACCATAAACCATCACGAGTCAATGCCTTTAAGAGAGATGGAGAAAAACTGGCAAACAAAAATCTTTTAACACTGGAGACTAAAGGGGACTCCTAAGGAACACCAAATATTGATAGATCTTCCTGCCCCCTCCACCTCCCTCCACCATCAGTCCACCAGCTATTTTTGCAAATATAAAGTTACCCATCCCAGATATTTTCAAACAGTCTCTTAACCTTAAAACAAGCAAAACTATGTTACTACTCACTTCACAGCAAATGCTCACCTCTTTGGAGTTCTCTGACTTGGAAAAGTGTACAAGATCCCCGTTGTAAAGCTCTGTGTCAAGTAAATCATTGTATTCAGTAGGACTCAGATCCGCAGAATTGATGCCATTAGCGTTCAGAAACTGCTGATATGCCACGGTGAAAGCTTGGCCTATCGCTTGCGCGATAAGTGATGCCTGCAAGCAAAGACAGAAACTAAGCATTGGTTTAAGAAAAACATGTTGAGGTGTACTGTTAAAACTGAGAAGAACATACACAATGAGATTTGTACAAGTGCACACACTGAAGTGCATACACACAAGTTCTTTACAGGGCACTTTGCAGCAGTGAAGTTATCAATCTTTTTTATGTGGGGAAGCATTTGCAAAATCAATGCACTCCTGGGGATGCCCTTTGAATACTGACCTCAAAGAAGTAACAGGCAACCAAAGGAAAACAGTGTTATTACTGCAGAAAACATTCACTCATATAAAGCAATCTAAATAATACACTAAGTCAACAAATACAGAAATCTTATGACTCAGACGGAGATCCTCTACAGTCCAGGGACCATTGTTTGAACATCTATGCCATAGTGAAAAGACAAAAGCTACTTACATCTTCTGACTCAAAGACGTGGCATATCATCTTGTACTCTCGTTTTCCAGCAGGAGAGCTCCCGGTCTCTTGGTCTGGGGATTTACGTGGCAGTCGTCGGCGAGCCATGAAAACTATTGTGGTTCCAATATCTGCAATGTACGAAATGGTCTGTAGAGGGTGATCCATCAGTGCTTCCTACAGTAACAAGGATTCAATTTGTGATAATCCAAAGACACATTCCTGCAAACAGTTGCTAAATATGCCAAATGTTTTCCAGTTAAATGTATAGCTGTTCAGCCCTGCCACTAGGATTTCAATAAGTCTAGCAACAGGCATCTGAAATCTTCACTCTATCCACATGAATTGCGAAAACATCCTGCAAAATAATTATGGACTGTGTTCCAAACTTATGCAGCGACTGGAGAATTTTTTTTTGAACTGTCCAACACTAGGTATCAGCCAGTACTGAAAGAATGCTGCACAATTGGAGGTGCAGTCTTTCGGATGAGTTATTTATCCAAAGCTTCTTCTGCCCTCTCAGAGGAGCATAGAAGATCCCATGGCACTATTTAGAAGAGTAGGGGTGTTCATCATGGTGTCCTGGTGAATATTTATGCCTCAATTAAAATAGAAAATCTGGTCATAATCTCATCGCAGTTTGTGGGACCTCGCTGTATGCAAATTGGCTGTCGCAGTTCCTATATCACAGGCGACTACACTTGGGTCACCCTGAGGTTGTGAAAGGCACTATGTAAATGCAAGTCTTTTCTTTTTTTTACTGGTGGTTACAGGTCTCTCACCTGTGCTGATGGTGGTAGAAACAATTGGAGGTAAAGAATTAAGGGTATTGTACCATGTTAAAATGTACTACGTGGGATTTTTCCTAAACTGTCTTGATACCAATACACTGAATAAATCCAGTGACAGTGTAGCATGCATAGAACAGCCTAGGTATATATCTTAATAGCTGCTCCTTCGTTTACCTGTGTTTCTGCATTCAGTACTTTAATTCGCTGTGTTGATATGAACAGATCCACTGCAGTCATTGGTTGCGACTCTCCTTCTGGTGCCTAATAAACAAACACAAAGTATTTACTTCATCTGTATTCCCACTACTCTCTCCTGCAAACCTCTCTGCTCTTTTGGAGAAGCTTACTCCTTGTAGGAGTCAGCAAGTAGCAGGAATCCTTCAGTACCTCATCCAAGCAGCCATTCTTCAAATGCGAACCCAGACAGTGAATTTCAGCAATCTGTTCGACGAGAGGGACATCACAAGCAAACCCAATCATGTCCTCACCTGACGCGTGCATAGTGTTTTCCCAGCAGGGATCTTTTGACAGCAGCAAGAAGCTGGAAACCTGAATCTTTAAAAAAAAAACTTTCCTCTCTCCCTGTCCCAGGGAAACTGAGGACAATTGTAGCATCACATCCAAGATCAGCTAACAGAACTAGTTAAGTACCAAACCATGTGACCCTCCTGTTCTGTCTGGCACAGTACCACACTAGGGTTGTTTTCCTTAGAGCAGAGAAGGTTGAGGGGGGATATGATTGAGGTATACAAAATTATGAGGGGAATTGATAGGTTAGATAGGAAGAAACTTTTTCCCTTAGCGGAGGGGTCAATAACCAAGGGGCATAGGTTTAAGGTAAGGGGCAGGAGGTTTAGAGGGGATTTGAGGAAAACATTTTTCACCCAGAGGGTGGCTGGAATCTGGAATGCACTGCCTGAAGAGGTGGTAGAGGCAGGAACCCTCCCAACATTTAAGTATTTAGATGAGCACTTGAAACGCCACAGCATACAAGGCTACGGACCAAGTGCTGGAAAATGGGATTAGAATAGTTAGGTGCTTGATGGTCAGCACGGACACGATGGGCTGAAGGGCCTGTTTCTGTGCTGTATAACTCTATGAGGGTTATCACAGTGAGTACAAGGGCATCTGAGTACTGCTATAACTATATTTGAAGTGAATAGTTTACCACACTGCAAACTGCTAGAATTTGAAAATATGCTCAAAAAATTATAATAACTAATACTTTTCACAAGCACCTTTATCCTCCCCACTGCTTCCTGTGCTTGTGACATTCGGACGTTGGTTGATGGATTTTTGTCAGAGAACAGCTGGGTTGATCCAAGGTAACTTGCTGCAAATAGGATTCCATCGAGGAGATCCTCAGAATCGCAGGGTCCCAACACTTCATAGGGATAAAGAAGCAACAAGAGCACAGTTACTGAACGTTGTGTTTTAAACCATTCCTCTCCCACCCCCTGCCCTCCTAAAGGCATTGAGCATGGATTCCATGGATGCTGGTGCCTTCTGGTACCTGCCCATATGACCATTCTTCATGTGTGAGCCCACTGAATACCACCAGGCTTTCTGACCTTAGGGTCCATTACAGGCAAAACTGAAATGGTCTTCAACTGAAATCCGCACAGACGTACTTTCCAGCAGGATCAATAGATAATGATTAGGAGCATGAAGCCTGGCTTCACCCGCCCCACCCCCAACCAACCTGCTCTAACACAGGAGATGCTAAGGCAAATTGTAGAACTCCCATCATCGCCCTGCAGAAATCAACTAATTTAGCATTGACCAAGGACTTGGTATCTTGTTGAATGATAGTAGAGCAACTGAGGATTGAACTTGGCTCTTAGCTGGATGCATAACATATGGCTGCGTCCATTTACTTCACGTTAGCACTGGATGAGACATTAAACTGAGGTCCCATATGCCCCTCAGGTGAGTGCAAAATATGCCAAAGCACTACTTGAAAAACAGCAGGGAGGTTCTCCCTGGTGTCGTGGCCAATATTTATCTTCCAATTAACAGCACTCAAAAAATTATCTGGTCATTATCACGCTCCTGCATGTGAGACCTTGTTGTGCACAAATTGGTTGCCATGTTTCCTCCATTACAACAATGACTACTCTTCAAAAAAATGTACTTCATTGGCTGCAGAGTGCTTTGGGATGTCCTGATGTTGTGAAAGGCACTATATAAATGAAAGTGTTTCTTCTTTTCAATACTCTGACTCACCGTACAGTAAACACACAGATATTTGAAGATTACATAAGTGGAGTCAGTTTACCTTCTTTAAATGCAGGAAAGGAAAATTTCTTCTTTTGCTGAAATTTTAAAAAAATGAAGACTTTTAATAACAAGGGAAATTTAAATTAATTTGTTCAATTGCTGGAGGTGGTTTAATAAAAAAAGTGATGTATTTTTTTTTCTATATTATTACATCAATAAAAAGATCAACTCTGTCAGATGGCTTAGTAGTAAATAACCTGCCCAGTGCGTAACTGAGCCACACGGAAGGTTCTTCCCAAGCAGAATCAGCTAATCTCAGTCGAGGCACCAAATGGGGTGCACGTGCTTCGAGTCACTGTTTCACTCCCTTCCACTTTCTACTTGAATGCAGGAGTCCCAAACTCACTCCACAACCTCCCATAACAATTTGGCAAATGATATGGACTCACTTTGCAAGAAATTAAAAGAAAGAACCAGCATTAATCTACATATATATCGTAGTGCAGTCTGCAAGATGTCCCACTAATCCTCAAAATTCCTATATATAGTTTGATCCCAGCCCTATAAGCAATAGTTGGGGCACATAATATAGATTGTGTTTAAGGGGAATCTAGAAAAGTACATGAGGGAATAAGGAATAGAAGGATATGGTGATAAGGTGAAGTGAGGTGAGAGGAGTTTCATTTGAAGCATAAGCACTGGCATGGGCCGAATGGCCTGTCCCTGTGTTGTAGATACTATGTATGTAATTAAAGTGTACGTTTGGGCATCTGAATATTTGCACAATTTTCTGTAGCTCTTGCATGCCTGATGCCCTTTTACAGATGTGCAACAAATATGGATGTGTACACAGAAATGCAAACTCACACCTTTAAATATCTCTTCACTAAAAAGTGCAGGGTTCCTTGCTTGCAGATTATTGCTGGACCAAGCACAAAACTGGCTGACACTGCCAGCAGAGTAAAGCAAAACAATTTAACACAGGAAAATTTGAATTGCCAGAAGCAATACTGTGGATTCCTGGGGTACCAGTTTGTTTTATCCCTCTGTTGCTAGCTGTTTCTACTGGCAGATTTTTCATTAATGGAAATGCTCTAGCTAGCCTGCAACTCTGCTGAGAGCGAGTGGAAAGGTCGCAGGTATGGCTCAGCCGTCCCATGACATACAGCATCCAGGACTCACTATGAGCAACACCACAAGAAATCAAGTAGTTATTATATAAATACACTAAGATTGAATCACACCTCATTATAATATAAATGAGGAGTTTGAGACAAAGGGCTGCTGTCCACAAAGGTAAACGGCTGTCCATGATGTCATTTACATTGAGTAATCATTTAATTCAGGTCACTAGTGGGCAGAGTATGGTTATAGCGACCAGCAGAGGAATCGCAGTACTAAAACCATTGCATAGAGAAGCTTTCTCTACACAATCTGAATACCATATTTCAGCTCCAATCACCGAAAAGAACCACTACATAACTAGTGACAAATCCATTTCCCACACCACATTCAGCCTCAAGAGTGCGTCTGCCAATTTAATACCAGATTATTGAGAGTTTGCAACATGGACCTACACCTGTATACACAATGAGCTGAAGCTGTCCTAATTTATTTCCTTTCAGACTCAAAGTCAGAACAGATCTATATTTCATTCTGATGAAAGGTCATTGACCAGAAACGCTCACTGACACTCTCTCCACAGATGCTGCCAGACCTGCTGAGCATTTCCAACTTTTACTTCTTATATTTCATTAGTCTGAGTTGGATTAGATTAGAGGTCATTAAGCAGTATTCTAAGCAGTTTTCTTTCTTACCCGTTTATCATGTTCATAGACATTGCCTTCTTTATCACAATCGCCTTGACTCGCCGAATCAATGTGCTCAACACCATCATCAGGCAGAAAGGATTTGCTAATATACTCAACCTCTTCTTTTAACTCTTTAACAGCTAAAGACAAGGCCTCTCCCTCTTTCCTCCAGTCTTTCTTCAGCCTTAATAACAGCCTGCAATCTACAGGAGAGCTTGAATCATTTTCAATTGCCCCTTTGTTGCCTGCACAGAAATCAGGAGTATGCTGGTCCTGGAGCTTTCCCTCAATGATTTCCTCAGATTGGCCAAACTCATTTCCAGATGAAGCTTCTGGCCAACTGCAAGCGTCTCGTGAAGATTTGTGTTTCCCATCAGTTCCTGCTGGTGCGTGATTGAATACACCAATAACCTGATCACTGCACACCACCTCGTCAATTACACCAGATATTGAGCCTGAACAGCTTACTTGGATCAGTTCATTGCCATGATGAACCAGATCTTCCATTTTATTTCTGCTCAAACTTCTAGGTCTCTCAGTAGACACCATTAAAGGTTCAGGACTCATCTCAGTCAAAACATCCTGATGGTTAACCATACCAAATGACTGGCTGTCATCATTCTCTCCATCAGTTATGAATTTGCTACCACTCTCTAAACTATAACCATCTGACATTAACTGGAAAGGCAGTTTTGGTTCTCTTTCCAAGGTGCCCCGTTCATAAAGGCGTAATTGAGTCAAAAGCAATTTAATTTGGCAGTGATCATCATCCTCATTATCTTGAAGCTTTGAAGTCTCCTCTATGTTATCAGTTCCTGAACTGAAGTCTATCACAGCATCTTCAATCAAGTTGTTTTCAGAATCTGCAGTTAGGTCTGATGGATACAAGTGCACAGCACCAACAGTAACACTGCCTTCTTCAGTCATTGCATTTTCTAAATCCACATTGTCTGCACAGTTGTCTTCCTCATTAACATCTTCACTCACAAGCACTGTGTGTGCATCAACATAAAAATCTTCCCCCGAACCCCCTCCATTGGTATCCCTGCTGCCATGAAGGTTTTCCTGAGAATCATTTTTATTAACCTCAGTCAGAAATGTTTCCCCATTTACTTCATCATATTCCAGTTCTTGTCCATCCACCCTAACCCCATTCATACAATGGCTTGAAGGGACTAGGGGACCACCTTCAGCCTCAGTGAGACCTTCCTGCCTGTTCATTATCTCCTATTTGTGCAGGAAAAGTGTGATATAAAGTCTAAGCATGATTTTTAAGTCTGGGGGAGGGGGAGCTAGTGAAAATGGAAGGGTACAAACTTCCAAGGAAATCCGCTCAGCTCTGGGTGCAGAAAGCCCAAACCTGCTTACAAGTAAACAAAGCCCCGGCTAATAGTGAGCTCCTATTGGGATGTGACTGTCTGGCCCCAGGCGGGGTTGCTCAGGCTGGGCAACTCAAACTGCCGAATTCCGATCCCCATTCCTGGGCTGCTGCTACTGGAAGGTCCGAGGCCTACAATCCAACTTGAATAGGTTCCCAACAGCTGCTGTTCCTGACTCTACATCAGCATCGCCCAACAAACCACACTCATCTTCCCTCAGCCGCCACTGAGAGTCCGAGAAGCCTATAATGCTAGGCCCGGCTCCAGTCAACGTCTCCGGTCCCGGCTCGCGTCCTGACGCACGATCAACGTCACCCGTCATTTGCGTGATGACGTAGACTACCGTCTCGCTCTCCGATGCCTCGTCGTCACGTGATCGTTTCATTCATTAATCTGTCTCTGACATGCGATACTTACCTTAATATATCATCGTCAGAGAAATAAACATTGTTTCATATTATAGAAATTAAAATAACATTGAATGCTGGAGACCTGAAACAAAAAATAGAGAACTCGTCAACAACTGAGGGTGGGAGAGGAAGAGCAGGTTGCCAACTCTCCAGGATTGGCCTGGAGTCTCCCGGAGTTTAGGGCAAATCTTTAGATCACTGCTGCAAGCAATCCGGGAGATAAATAACCGGGGCATTTTAAAAAATTGTGAACTTGAACACTTTCATTTATTAGTTATAAAAAATATTGGAGATGGGCGGCACAGTGGCGCAGTAGTTAGCACCACAGTCTCACAGCTCCAGCGACCCGGGTTCGATTCTGGGTACTGCCTGTGCGGAGTTTGCAAGTTCTCCCTGTGACCGCGTGGGTTTTCGCCGGGTGCTCCGGTTTCCTCCCACAAAAACTTGCAGGTTGATAGGTAAATTGCCCCTAGTATAGGTCGGTGGTAGGGGAAGGTGGGGATGTGGTAGGAAGATGGGATTAGTGTAGGATGGGTGGTTGATGGTTGGCACAGACTTGGTGGGCCGAAGGGCCTGTTTCAGTGCTGTATCTCTAAATAAAAAATAAAATAAATAAATGGGAGAAAGGTAAAGTAAAATACTGCAGATGCTAGAAATCTGAAATAAAAACAAGAAATGCTGGAAATACTGTGGAGAGAGAAACAGAGTTAACATTTCAGGTCAGTGACCCTTCATCAGAACAGGTTTTTAACAGTGTTTGGCCCCATACCATCAACATCCGAAAAGAGGAGAGACAGTTTGACGCTTTGAGTAAAAACCCTTCCTCAGAACTGGTCATTAAAGAGCCATTGAATGGTCTCTGTCTGAAACATTAACTTGTCTTTTTTTCTTTCCAAATACTGACAGACCTGTTTTGTATTTCCAGCATATTTCAACTCAGTTTTTAAATGGGTTTATAATTCATTTTTAAAAAAATAGCTCCTCACTCTTCCTGCTAATCCAGCAGTCATTTTTTAGAACACAATTTTAGCTAGTGCTCACTTATCAAACTCCAGTGCTAAGAACAAATGAAATGAATGCAAAATGAATTCGGAATTTCGACCGTGAATAAACAATGGCCAATATCGAACCGCTCGGATAAGAACAGAAATTTCTGGAAATATTCAGCAGGTCAGGCAACATCAGTGAAGACAGAAACAAAACTAACATTTTAGATCAAAGACCTTTCAATGTAGTATTTTATTTTGGATTAAGCACCTCAGGTTGTGGTTTGTTGTGTATTTTGCTAGGCACTGAGTGGCGTATAATTTGTAATCGAAGCATATGAGAGCTTGACAGATGGCAGTTCCAACCTTTTTCTCTCCACCTTAAACTTTTCTTGTTGCTACCATGGTGAGTGCTCCTTCTCTTGTTCCTGTCGAACTCCAGACACATTGTCCTAGAAGGTCTTCCTATATCCTCAGGCTTTGGGTCACATCTGCTACTTCAAGTCCTACTCATTGCCCATTTTTTCTCCTCTAAAAAATAATTTGTAATGTTTTCTATGTTAAGGATGCTACATAAATGTAAGTCGCTGTTGTTATTGTTTCACTTCACTGTGGTCCTCTGCTCTACCAGCATGGTTATTTGAAGGATCGTGCCCTGGACATCAGAACTATGAAGCTCCTCAGTTTGCCCTTCAACCTACAGCCTTTCAATACCTGTGTTTGGTGTCAGCTAAAGTGCTTTTATACAACATGAAGACCACACAAGCACTGACGGGTCATGATGCATGTTTATATTTTACCAGATATTCCTGACACCCAGCCTTAGCAACTCTGGCAGGTTCTACTTTTGTGTTGCAGCATAACTCATGCATTGAGAAACTGCGATGTTAACACGGGTCTCACAGTGTAATGCTTTAATCTGTACTCCTTGATTCAGCTTGTCTTCTCCACTTCTCAACCTTAAAAAAAATCAAGATGTAAATGAAGCAAAATACATGTTCTTTACAAGATGAGACACTCCAAAACACACATACACTCACAGAAACACACCACTTACACAAAAACACCACACAAATACACCAAACACACATACACTCATACAGAGCCTGAGACCTGCAGCAACTTGTCAACAACACAGTTCCATTTAATCTGTAAAAAACACTCATTCTAATCCTAACAATGGCACCACCATTTGCTAATCTCTTTGTGTTTTGCACAAAACAGTTAAAACTGATGCTTCAAACTTTCCTAAGGATTCTTTGCCAATGAATGTAGGTTTACCTCGTGCGAGTAAAATCTATCATTAATGCTGAGAATGAGGACATTATTAATGAACTTGCATGAAACTAGGTGAAATAATTTCCCTGCCAATGGCCTAGAAGGTGAACACACAGCCCATTGTGTTTCTGCATCATACACATCGGATTTGCTCTGAGCTGGAATGGAGATGGAGGCTATAATTGCATGGTTTCAGTGCCTGATCACACATTAACTCCGGGAAAGTGCCTGTGTGTGGGCATTAGCTGAGGACAGCGGGTGGGCTCAGGTTTGATGCTGGCAGACAATAAAAATGAATACTTGGGTGAGATATCAAATGAGAGACAGCACCTGAGAGGAAGGGAGAAAGAAAGCTGGGGGAAAAGCATAAACATTGAAGGTGGCTGAGAGTTACCAGGCAACCGCCAGAGGGCAATACAACGCTACTGTTAATGCTGACTATCAAAGTCACATTGTATATTTACTTGTTTATCGTTGAGAGAAAGAACTTGTGTTTATATACTGCCTTTTACATTCTGAGGACACCCCAGTGCAGCACAGCCAATGAATTACTTTTTAAGTATAGTCACTGTCGTAATGTCGGCAATTGTGGTGCCAAGTTGTGCACAACAAGACTCCACAAACAGCAAAAAACCGAATAACCAATTCATCTGTTTTGCTGGTCTTGTTGAGGGTAAATATTGGCCAAAAAACTAGGCCCAACTCCCTGATCTTCTTTCACAAATGCAATGGGATCCCTTACATCCAGCTGAATAGGCAGGCAATATGGGAGTGGGTAATTTTAACCAAGCCCACTTGGTGAGAAGCTGATGGGAACAGGCGGAAAGCTTTCGACCCATTGGCTGGGTTAGGTTAACATTACCTCTGGGGTCTCAGTTTAATATGTTATTCAAAAGACAATACCTCTGGTAATGCAGCACTCCCTCAATACTGCAGTGAAGTATTAGTCTAAGTCCTGGTGTTTGTCTTGAATCCACAACCTTCTGAATCAGAGGGGAGAGTCCTTACCTTTATTTTTATTCATTCATGGGATGTGGGCATCGCTGGCCAGGCCAGCATTTATTGCCCATCCCTAATTACCCTTGAGAAGGTGGTGGTGAGCTGCCTTCTTGAACCGCTGCAGTCCGTTTGGGGTAGGTACACCCACAGTGCTGTTAGGAAGGGAGTTCCAGGATTTTGACCCAGCGACAGTGAAGGAACGGCGACATAGTTCCGAGTCAGGATGATGTGTGATTTGGAGGGGAACTTGCAGGTGGTGGTGTTCCCATGTATTTGCTGCCCTTGTCCTTCTAGTTGGTAGAGGTCGCAGGTTTGGAAGATGCTTTCTAAGGAGCCTTGGTGCATTGCTTTAGTGCATCTTGTAGATGGTACACACTGCTGCCACTGTGTGTTGGTGGTGGAGGGAGTGAATGTTTGTGGATGGGATGCCAATCAAGTGGGCTGCTTTCTCCTGGATGGTGTCGAGCTCCTTGAGTGTTGTTGGAGCTGTACCCATCCAGGCAAGTGGAGAGTATTCCATCACACTCCTGACTTGTGCCTTGTAGATGGTGGACAGGCTTTGGGGAATCAGGAGGTGAGTTACTCGCCACAGGATTCCTAGCCTCTGACCTGCTCTTGTAGCCACGGTATTTATGTGGCTACTCCAGTTCAGTTTCTGGTCAATGGTAGTCCCTAGGATGTTGATAGTGGGGGATTCAGCGATGGTAATGCTGTTGAATGTCAAGGGGAGATGGTTAGATTCTCTCTTGCTGGAGATGGTCATTGCCTGGCACTTGTGTGGCGTAAATGTTACTTGCCACTTATCAGCCCAAGCCTGGATATTGTCCAGGTCTTGCTGCATTTCTACATGGACTGCTTCAGTATCTGAGGAGTCACGAATGGTGCTGAACATTGTGCAATCATCAGCGAACATCCCCACTTTTGACCTTATGATTTGAAGGAAGGTCATTGATGAAGCAGCTGAAGATGGTTGGGCCCAGGACACTACCCTGAGGAACTCCTGCAGTGATGTCCTGGAGCTCAGATGATTGACCTCCAACAACCACAACCATCTTCCTTTGCGCTAGGTATGACTCCAGCCAGCGGAGGGTTTTCCCCCTGATTCCCATTGACCTCAGTTTTGTTAGGGCTCCTTGATGCCATACTCGGTCAAATGCTGCCTTGATGTCAAGGGCAGTCACTCTCACCTCACCTCTTGAGTTCAGCTCTTTTGTCCATGTTTGAACCAAGGCTGTAATGAGGTCAGGAGCTGAGTGGCTTTGGCGGAACCCAAACTGAGCGTCACTGAGCAGGTTATTGCTAAGCAAGTGCCGCTTGATGGCACTGTTGATGACACCTTCCATCACTTTACTGATGATTGGGAGTAGGCTGATGGGGCAGTAATTGGCCGGGTTGGAGTTGTCCTGCTTTTTGTGTACAGGACATACCTGGGCAATTTTCCACATTGCCGGGTAGATGCCAGTGTTGTAGCTGTACTGGAACAGCTTGTCTAGGGGCGCGGCAAGTTCTGGAGCACATGTCTTCAGTATTATTTCCGGAATATTGTCAGGGCCTATAGCCTTTGCAGTATCCAGTGCCTTCAGTCGTTTCTTGATATCACCCAGAGTGTGATACAGTACTGTGATACAGTATTTCATGCTCCTAGCAACAAGTTCACATAATTAACACTGAGAATTACAAATCTGTCACTGTGAAATAGAAACAAATGGCAGCAGAGAGCAATTAAACACAAGGTTTACAGCAACTGACTAATGACTTCGGTTCCCATTGGTAATTTTGACTCGTCCTCTCTTGCAGCTTACTGCGAGTTTCCTCCACAGAGACCAGATAACTGATCTGGGCTGTCCAACTGCATGATTCTTGTGTGCGACATTCCCAGAGCTGTGGCTGCTCAGCCCTGAATAACACATGCTGAAGGGGGCAGGTACTGATACCTCCTCAGTGGGATGTCACTGTGAATAGAGATAATTTTATATCATATCCCCATTCCAGTGACTCGTGATTTTGGGCAAGTCAATTGGGATTGCGAAAGCTTGCATTTATATAGCGCCTTTTACAACCTCAGGATATCCCAAAATGCTTTACAGCCAATGAAGTACTTTTGAAGTGTGGTCATTCTTACAATGTAGGAAAATGTGGCATCCAATTTGCACACAGCAAACTCCCACAAACAGCAGTGAAATAAATGAGCAGATGATCTGTTTTTGGGTGAATGTTGGCATGACCACTCCCCTGCTCTCTTTTGAATATTGCCATCTGAGAGGCCAGAGAGGGGGCTGGATTTTACCAGCCCTCTGAGAAGGGGCTTGGAGGCAATGGGGAGCTGGTAAAATGGCACAGGAAGGCAGGAGGGATGGTGTGCCATCATCTTCCTGGCACCATGCCATCTTGCCAGTGACAGAGAAAGTGGCAGATGGCCCTGCAGCCCAGAGGCCAATTGAGTAACTTAAGTGGCCAATTAAGGGCCTCTTCCCACCTCCGCTAGCATTTTGCCGGTGGTGGGCTGGACCCACTGCCGCGTGTGGAGACCGCCAAGTAAACCCTGGCAGCCTCCCAATGGGCTCCGGGAGCAGGGGGTGGGGGGGGGGGGTGCCACCTTTTCGGGCACTCTTTGGCCCATGGAGGGGCCCACAGCGGCAATAGCTGCCCTTGCTTGTCCTCACCAACCCCCCACTACCCCATCACCACCCCCTCAGAAGGGCCAGCCTATCTGGCCCTAGCACCCCAGACCTTGCTAATTGTGATTGGTGGGAGGATCTCCTTAATAGGCCCGTCCTCATTTGGCTTCCGCTGATAGGATACGGTCCTGGGACCTGCTAACTGCTGAAGTGGGGTCACCCCATTCCCCATCCACCACCACTCAGTTTATCATCTCATTCAAAAGATGACATCTCTGACAATGCAGCTGTTCCTCAGTAAACTTGAGGTCATCCAGAACTCTGCTGTCTATGTCCTAACTCGCACCCAGTCCAGTTCCCACATCACAACTGTTCTTCAGAGTTTAGAGTTTAGAGATACAGCACTGAAACAGGCCCTTCGGCCCACCGAGTCTGTGCCGACCATCAACCACCCATTTATACTAATCCTACACTAATCCCATATTCCGACCACATCCCCACCTGTCCCTATATTTCCCTACCACCTACCTATACTAGGGGCAATTTATAATGGCCAATTTACCTACCAACCTGCAAGTCTTTTGGCTTGTGGGAGGAAACCGGAGCACCCGGAGGAAACCCACGCAGACACAGGGAGAACTTGCAAACTCCACACAGGCAGTACCCAGAATTGAACCCGGGTCGCTGGAGCTGTGAGGCGGCGGTGCTAACCACTGCGCCACTGTGCCGCCCTAACCATCGTTGGCTCCCAGTCAAACAATGCAAAATTCTTATCCTTATTTTCCAATCCCTCCATGACCTTGCCTCTCCCTCCCTCGCTGTAATCTCTTCCAGCCCCACATCCTCCGAGGTATCAGCGGTCACCTAATTCTGGCTTGCTGAGCATCCCTGATTTTAATTGCTTCACCATTGGTGGTTGTGCCTTCAGCTGCCTAAGCCCTAAACTCTTGAATTCCTTCACTAAACCTCTCCATTTCTCTTTCCTCCTTTAAGATACTCCTTAAAACTTACTTCTTTGACCAAGCTTTTGACTATCTGCCCTAAAATCACCTTTTGTGGCTCGGTGTCCAATTTTACTCCATGACGTTCCTGTAGAGCAAAGGTGCTATATAAATACAAACTGTTGCTGTTACTGCATTGGAGTTTTAGCCTAGATTATGGGCTCATGTCCTGGAGTTAGACTTGAACCCATGTCTCTCTGACTCCCAGGTGAGAGTGCTTCCTGCGAGCCAACGCTGACACACTGGACAGGATTTTCCCAGCCCCGGGGTGATGAGCTGGGAGACGGGGTTGGCTTCCTGATGCAGTCCTGCTGCCGGGGAATTTTCCCAGTGGAACGGCCCTATAAAGGGTTATTTTCCCAGGCGCTGGCATTTTGCCAGTGGCGGTGCAGCCCTCTGCCACACTGGGAGGCCACCAGCTTCATGGAGGTGGCCTCCCTGCAGCAGCCCCAGGGGAACATTGGAGCTGGAGGCTTCCCCCATGGCCCCAATGGGCACGGCCTGCCTGCTTGACCCCCTGATATTGAATTTTTTACTTACCTCTTAGAGGCGCTCTCTTGATTCTCAACCTGCATCAGCAGTGCCCACTTCTCCGGGTGGGGCTTCTAGTCCTCTGAATGTGCCAGCAGTATCAGGAAGCCGCCTGCCTTACTTAATTGGACGGCAAGCCTGGGGGCAGCCAATTTGGAAGCCGCCTCCAGTAAAATCGCTGAGTCAGTCCCACTGCCAGCAAATACAGTTCCATCGTTGGGGTCCCAAAATCCTGCCCACTGGATTAACAAAAGAGAATCGTCTATTCGTTTTTTGTAAATGTATATTGCATTCCTTGATTCTTCACCCTTCCCCCCTGCAAGTTCACCTCTCACTGTTCCCGAGGCGCTGACTCTGACTAAGGCACAGTTCCACAGGTGCTTACTCTCACCAGGTGGGTCATGTGGTCTGTGTACGCCGCTCTCTCTAGTATCCTACCAAGCGGTGTTTCTTCATGTGTGCTGACAGAATATTTGACTGTGGAGTGAATGGGGTTTGTCACAGCCGAGTCCAGTTCTCACCTGCCACCTGACAGGGTCACTGGATAGTGGTTAGGAACCTGGCTGATTTCTCTTCCTCTCAACCCAAGAGTATTGGGGCTAATTGTAGAGTCAAACCTCCATGCTGGCAGAAATCTAGTCACTGCACAAACCAGGGATGGGACCTGGGACAATGCTAGTCCATATGTTCAGTGCCACAGTGGGCAGGGCATTTGTCCACTAAGCCCTGGGGGCTCAACAGAATGATTTTCGGATGCAATTTTTGACATAAAGCCCGAAACTGGTGAAGACAGATTTTTGCATATCTAGCAGCGAGAGTTAATGATGTTGAGTAGAGGAAGCACATACAGTCGAGCCAGGAAAAACAGAGGCCAGCCCAGCACTTCAGAGTAAACCTCTTCTCCTTTATTGTTCTGTAGACATTTCCCTTAAAAACTTAGAAAGGGAGTGAATTTTTACTGATATACAAAGGAGGTACCAGGATCCAGGATGTACAATTTAGATTCAGTTGCAATGCATGAATTAGGAATGAAGTGAATGGAATATTATTAAGTAACTAACACCAATGAGGCCTGAGCAGCCTGGAGCCTTCCAGCAGCATTACTGTATTATTGAGAAGCTGAGTCAAAGGCCTGGGAGCAGGACAACAGCAAGGGTTGACAACAGCAAGGGGGGAAATCATGTAATGAATAGGAGACGATGAGCTTGGGTTTTTAGGAGGAAGGGATGACTGAGGCAATCTATCATACCGAGAGTATCATTGTAAACTTTGTGGCCACCTACAGCTGCAATCATAAAGGTCCAATGGAAACTCCATTAAACACAATAGTGAAATGCCAGATACAGGGTCTCCCAAATTTCACCCTCTCACATTTGGCACAGCAATAACTGTAGCACAGGAGTGACGGAAAGCACAGTGCACATCGCATAACTAAAGATTGTGTTGTTTCAAAATCTCATGCAAGGCTTTGTCCCACAAAAATTCTGGCAGATAACTAGAATGCAGATAATGAGGGTCCCGCTGTTTGGGATGTTTGGACTATGGGCAGTGGGGATGGAATGAGGCCCCTCAACATTGTGCCTTGGAATAATTTTTACATACATATAAACTCAGAAAATCTCTAAATGCTATCAGCACATCATCCAGGCCGACACTGCCTCTTCCCAATCCTGAACCTGTTCCCAGTTCGACATCTGTACCCAGTCCTCTATCCCTATGCCCTAATGGTTCCCTGGCCCAGTCTCAAACCTGCACCAAGTCCTCCACCTATTTCCAGTCCTACAACTGATCCCAGGGAAGAGGAACAGAGTGACTCTCTCCTTGCTAGTGTTGGGACATGCCTGCCCTGTACTCTGCATTCACCCTGGTGGCTCTGCTGAATAGAGGGTGAATTTAGCCAGGAATTGTGAGTGCGACACTATGGTTTGTCACCCTGAACTTTAACTCATTGGATCCCCCATCAGAAATTTCTGTTCAGAAGAACCTCATTGTGCAGTGACTGGAACAGACTGCATCCTAAGCTGACAGCTGCTCCAGTTATCCAGACATTCACTGACCTGCACTGACCCCCAGCTGTCACATAACACTGCGGGAAAGACCAGTCTGGCATTTATCACAAATGAGTCATAACCTTTTATAAGGTCAAAGGTCTTAACGGCTACTGGGAACAAATCCCAAGCGACTGGCTGGTCCATCCAGCATGTTACTGGGAGAACAATTGTGCTACTCATCTCTGTGTGTTCCATTCTATTCTGCTGACTGATGAAGCCAAGTAGAGATTAAGGAAAACTGCAAGGAGGATATTTTAAGTAAAGTTGTATATGCATAATAAAATTGATGTCACAAAGTTATGAGAATTGTGCTTCCAGCCACTCAGAGTGATATCTAACCCACCCGATCAGAGTGATAGTTCCGGCAAGTGTTTAAGGTTCAGTATCAAATGACATAAAATGTGTTGGTATTTGAGCTGGTTTTAATTTTATTCTGATTTTCTTTCTCTTCTCGTGAAGGCGGTGACTCTCGCTGGAGTGTGGGTTCCACAAGCATCAGGGACCCGCTATGATACCTCGCTCAAGCTACCATTCTGCATCTGTGAGGTTAGATCGAGAGTGCAGGCTCCAAAAGTGACTAAGCCCAATGCACACCTGACAGCCAATTCCTGTCTACTTCCAGCGGGGGTCACTGGATAGCCGTGAGTGGCAGGAGCCCTACCTGATCTCAGCACCAGGGACACTGGTACAAACTGTAGCACCCCAATTGCTGCACCAGCTGGATAAGGTGACTCATTACATATTGAACCTGGGACCTTCCCACTCAATAAAACTCTACACTGGAGTGGGGAGGGTGGGGGGGCGGAGGGGAGGTACATTTACCCACTGAGCACTGGGGGAAGCAGGCTAACATTTTCAGTGCAAAGTATGAGGTGGGATATAAAACATTTGGGATTCTACCAAATGACTATATTCAGCACACAAATGGTTAATGTGATTTTGTCCATTAGTGTAAATATCACTTTCTCCCATTAGCCATGGTCCAAACAAATGGCCCATTGTTTAAACTCAATAACAAACTTAGTCCATCTCCTGTGGTGACATCCCTTCCGACTCCCACTGTACAAAGTGCCTCAGTCCTTGCTCCTTGCTTCTCACATATCCCTTCGTCCTCACTTCTTAGTCCTTTCCCCTTGTTCCTCCACCATCGTTCATCACTCCTTACCCCTTGCCTTTCCTCTTTAGTTTCTCATCCATTGCTCTTCACCCCTCATTCCTTGCCCCTCTTCCCTGTTTCTCACCCTTTGCCTTTTCCTCGGTCATCATTCTTCATTTCTCACCCCTCACCCCATGCCCTTTACTTCTGATTATCTTTAATCTGTGAGCCAGGGTGACAGGTGGAAAATGAGACTACAACAGCTGCTGATCACCAACATGGCAAACTGGTCAATTTATTTCCTTCCAATTTCCTCCTCTTCTCTCCTCAATGCGCAGACTTTCTCTAGGGTTCACGCTTCCCAGGCACCTGGCCTCCTTTCAGTACCTCACTTAAATGGAAATTGTTTATTAGTGAGTCAGTGATTCTAATTCTGTCCTCTTGAGCATCCCCGATTTTAATTGCTTCACCATTGGTGGCTGGGCCTTCAGCTACCAAGGCCCTAAACTCTGGAATTCCCTCCCTAAACCTTGCCACCATTACCTCTCTTTTCTCCTGTAAGATGCTTCTTAAAACCTACCTCTTTGACTGAGTTTTTGGCCATCTGCCTTATATGGCTCAGTGTCTCATTTTGCTCCTGTGAAGCCCCTTCAGACATTTTATTCTTTTTTTTAAATTTGTTTCATGGGATGTGGGCATTGATGGCAAGGCCAGCATTTATTGCCCATCCCTAAATACCCTTGAGAAGCCTTCTTGAACTGCTGCAGTCTTTGGGATATAGGTACACCCACAGTGCTATTAGGAAAGGAGTTCCAGGATTTTGTTCAGCGACAGTGAAGGAACAGTGATATATTTTTAAATCAGTATGGTGTGTGGCTTAGAAGAAAACTTGCAGATGGTGGCGTTCCTATGCATCTGCTGCCCTTGTCCTTCTAGCTGGAAGAGGTCACGGGTTTTTATTTTATTTTTATTTAGAGATACAGCACTGAAACAGGTCCTTCGGCCCACTGAGTCTGTGCCGACCAACAACCACCCATTTATACTGACCCTGCAGTAATCCCATATTCCCTATCACCTACCTACACTCGGGGCAATTTACAATGGCCAATTTACCTATCAACCTGCAAGTCTTTGGCAGTGGGAGGAAACCAGAGCACCCGGCGAAAACCCACATGGTCACAGGGAGAACTTGCAAACTCAGCACAGGCAGTACCCAGAATCGAACCTGGGTCTCTGGAGCTGTGAGGCAGCGGTGCTAACCACTGCGCCACTGTGCCGCCCCACAGGTGCTGTCGAAGGAGACACAGTGAGTTGCTGCAGTGCATCTTGTAGATGGTACACACTGCTGCCACTGTAGGTCAGTGGTGGAGGGATTGAATGTTGAAGGTTGTGGATGAGGTGCCGATCAAGCAGGTTGCTTTTTCCTGGATGGTGTCGAGCTTCTTGAGTGTTGTTGGAGCCACACCCATCCAGGCAAGTGGAGAGTATTCCATCACACTCCTGACTTGTGCCTTGTAGATGGTGGACAGGCTCTGGGAAGTCAGAAAGTGGGTTACTGGCCGCAGAATTCCCTGCCTCTGACCTGCTCTTGTGGCCACAGTGTTTATGTGACTGCTCCAGCTCAGTTTCTGGTCAATGGTAACCCCCATGATGTTGATAGTGGGGTTCAGTGATGGTACTGTCATTGAATGTCAAGGGGATTGTTAGATTCTCTCAAAGGCACTATTTAAATACCAGATGTTGTTGCTGTTGAGTCTAGTCAGTGCCGAGCACGGTCCTCTCCTCATTCATTACCAAACACACCCATACACAGACCAGCAGGGAGAACTGGATAGTAAACTGGAGCAGGAACAATAGCTGGTTTTCTCCTCACTATTCCAGGGCAATAAGGCCAAATGTAGAACCCTCCATTCTTGCTCAAGGCTGAAATCTGGTAACTCAGCACAGACTGAGAATATGACCTGAGCCCTTTTGTCTACATAAGAAGATTGGAACAGGAGTAGGCCATTCAGTTACTTGAGCCTGTTCTGCTATTCAGTTAGATCATGGCAGATCCAAACCTCAGCTCCATTTACCCTCCTTAGCTCTTGATATTCTTACTTAACAAAAATATATTGATCTCAGTCTTCAAAATTCCAGTTGACCCAGTCTTCACAGCAAAAGAGAATTCCAGATTTCCACTGTGTTTTGTGTGATAAAATGCTTCCTGATTTCACTCCGAAATGGCCTAGTTAGAATATTAAGATGATACTCTTTTGTTCTGTATTCCCCCACCAAGGAAATAGTTTCTCTGTATCGACTCTTTCAAATCCTTTTTATCATTTTTAACACCTTAATTAGATTGCCCCTCAACCTTCTCAACTCAAGGGAATAAAAGCCAAGTTTAAGCAACCTAGTCACAGAAAGTAACCCTTTAAGCCTTGGTATAATTTTAGTAAATCTGCAAGTACTCCTTTCTTTCCTAATATTCAGTGCCCAAAGCTGGTTGCAGTACTGCAGATGGGGTCTGACCAACTGAGGCATCACTTCCTCAGTTCTGAATTACAACCCCTTTAAGATAAAGGCCAACAAACCATTAGTCTTTTTCATTACTTTTTGTACCCGTGCACCAGCTTTTAGTGATCTGTGTACTTGGACACCTAAATCCCTTTGCTTCTCCACAGTTCACCATTTAAAAAAATCCAATTTGTTTTTCTTGGATCCAAAGTGGATGTCCTCACACTTCCCCACATTGGAGTTTTACCCACTCAATCTGTCTCTAACCCAGTGTAATTTCTTGCTCCATATGCACAACTTACTTTGCCTCCTAATTTAGCAGCATCTGAGAACTTGGATATACAGCTCTCTCTTCCTTCATTCAAGTCATTGATATATAAGTACTTCAATTTTTTGTTAAATTTTGAGGACTTGTGTTTTATTTCAGAAACCTGAAAAGGATTCTATGGATGTTTTTTTCACTGGGGTCATTGAAAGGACTGAGAGGTCTTGTTTGCAAACAACATGAACTGGAAGTCATCTGTCTTCGGATAAATACCCATCAGGGGCCTTTTGCCTTGGGGAGATGTTTACAGAGAAGTGACAAGTCAATATTTATCGGGGTCAGGAGGCTTGACTCTTGAAATATTGTTTTGGTTTTGCTTTGGACAGGCAGTTGTGGTATGGACAGTGTTTTAAGTAGGAGTTTTAAAAACCAGCCAGGAGAGCAGTCATCCCAGCTCAGCCTGTTCCATCTCTTTGGAAAGCCTGCCAGTTTTTCCTTCTCTCTCAGAAGTTCTTGGAAGTGCGTGTAAGAAATAGAGAAATTGATGCTATATTCATCCTGAAAGGCCTGCTTGAAACCCTTGTTGCTGCATTTCTCCTGAGACACTAGAAATACTTGCTGGATAAATTCTCAACACTGCCTGAACAAATTGCTCCAGAGAACGATCCCAGTGACAGCCATCGACGTGTATTTAAGACGCCAAACCAAAAAAGGACAACTGATGTCTTTCCATACCTTTTATTTCTTCAAGAATTAGCAAGTATTTGGCCAAAGTATTCTTTTCAGTAACGGATCTCTAAAAGCAAATCTCTATTTTTTCCAGTTAACCATTGTGTGTGTATGGGGCGGGCTAAGGGAAAAGGGAACTTTCATATTTCAGTCTGTGTGTTAATGGTGTGCTTCGTTACTGGATATGTCTTGTTTTATAATAAACTGATAATTTTGTTGATTATTAAAGAAATCTGATTTTTTTTTATCCTGGGCTAAAGAGATGAGTCTATGATTGAGTGTGACAGTAACTGGGTAAACATTTAAATCTATGTTATGACCTTTGGAGAGGTGGAACTAGAAAAGACTGTGCACTCCTCCCACCTTAATCGTAACAATACGGTGAAATCTTAGGCTGCAGGACAGATCCGTGGAGAACAACACTTGTCACATCCTGTCAATCAAAGAGCATTCGCTTTATCACTACTCTCCGTCGCCCAATTCAGCGTGCTTTCATTTCTGTTAACAATCTCTTGTGCAGTACCTCATCAAATGCCTTCTGGAAGTCCACATAGACAACATCCTTAGACACTCCCATTTCCTGCAAGCTAGTGATTTCCTCAAAAAATTCAACTAGATCTGTCTGACATAATCTGCCCTTCCCAAATCCATGCTGACTCCTTTTAGCCAGCTCATATCTGTTCTAAATGTCTGTTTGATTTAGTGCTTCAGCAGGTGGGGCCTTCACTCACCAAGCAACAGAGCTGTTGAGTGAGTTTTAATCAGCCATGCTTATATTTTCCTGACGAGAAGATTTCCCCGAGCAGACCTCCTTAAAAATGGCATAGTCACTGGGGTGAATCTTAACTTGCAGGAGCACATGGGTTTGGGAGTGGGTGGGGTTTAAAAACCACAGAAATTGACAATGCGTCAGGAAACTGGTTCCAACCCATTAACTTCCATATTTAACTCCATCACATTAGGCTGCATGCAAGTAACCTCCTCAGGAGAGGCAGGTTGTCAATTTCATTATGTTAATCGCTCAGCGATATTAATATGGCTTTTGGAATTTAACTGTGGATGCATGGGTTTCTCGGGTTTCCTGAAACTCGCCAGTGAAAATAAGGTGAAAACATAGCAGCAAATGAGGAAGCTGAAGATATGACAGGGAAATGTGTCAATAATTACTGAAACCTCAGAGCTGCTTTTCTGCCTGATTGTGTAAAAGGCTTTGTTCACAGTAAGTGTGCTCTGAGAGGTTACTTTCACAACTTTGGTGGTTACTTTCACAACTTTGGAGGTTTATACATCTGATCTCCACTTTGGAGCTATAATCTTTCAGATCAGCATGGGTTATTTTTCACTCATTCATCGGATATGGGCATTGCTGGCAAGGTCAGCATTTATTGACCATCCCTAATTGCCCTTGAGAAGGTGGTGGTGAGCTGCCATCTTAAACACTGCAGTCCATGTGATGAAAGTCCTCCCATAGTGCTGTTAGGTAGGGAATTCCAGGATTTTGACCCAACAATGATGAAGGAACAGCAATATATTTCCAGGTTAAGATGGTGTGTAATTTGAAGGACAACTTGCCATTGGTGGTGTTTCCATGCACCTGCTGCCTTTTGGTTGGTAGAGGTTATAGGTTTAGGATGGTGTTGCCAAAGGAGCCTTGGTGAGTTGCTGCAATGCATCTTATAGATTGTACACACTGCTGTCGTTGTGCATCAGTGGTGGAAGGAATGAATGTTGAAGGTGGTGGATGGGGGGACAATCAAGCAGGCTGCTCTGTGCTGGATGGTATCGAACCTCTTGAGTGTTGTTGGAGCTGCACCCATCCAGGCAAGTGAAGAGTATTCTACCACACTCCTGACTTGTACCATATGGATGGAGGATAGGCTTTGGGGAAATAAGAGGTGAGTCACTCGCCGCAAAATATCCAGCCTCAAACCTATCATTGTAGCCACAGTATTTATGCGCTGGTCTAGTTAAGTTTCTGGTCAATGATGATCCCCAGTATGTCAACAATAGTAATGCCAATGAATGTCAAGGAAAAATGGTTAGCCCCTCGCTTGTTGGAGATGGTCATTGCCTGTCACTTGTGCAGTGCAAATATTACTTGCCACTTATCAACCCATGCCTGAATGTTTCCAAGTCTTGCAGCACGTGGACATGGACTGCTTCATTAACTGAACACTGTGTTCTTTTGGGCCTCCTTATCTCGAGAGGCAATGGATACGCGCCTGGAGGTGGTCAGTGGTTTGTGAAGCAGCGCCTGGAGTGGCTATAAAGGCCAATTCTAGAGTGACAGGCTCTTCCACAGGTGCTGCAGAGAAATTTGTTTGTCGGGGCTGTTGCACAGTTGGCTCTCCCCTTGTGCCTCTGTCTTTTTTCCTGCCAACCAGTAAGTCTCTTTGACTCGCCACATTTTAGCCCCGTCTTTATGGCTGGGAGTCAGGTGAACACTGTGTAATCATCAGGAAACATCCACATTTCTGATATTATGATGGAGGAGGGAAGACCATTGACGGAACAGTTGAAGATGATTAGGCCGAGGACACTACCCTGAGGACCTCCTGCAACACTATCCTGGGGCTGAGGTCATTAGCCTCCAGCAATGACATCCATCTTCCTTTGTGATAGGTATGACTCCAGCCATGTCTCCAGATCTCGAGTCTAGGCCTTTGGATTACTAGGCCAGTAATATAAGCACTCTGCTACCGAATCCCTAATGTGGCTTATGCTGATTTACTTTGGACCTCAGATGAGAATCAAGATGATTAGCAGCATTAACAGCACCAGCAGCAGCAGGAGCAACAGGAAGAGCACTAACAGGAGAACAAGCAGCAGGAGCACAAGAGAGACAGGATGAGCAGAGAGACGTGGCTTGCAGAATCCATACCTGCAATACAGGGTGTACAAACGGAGGATAAACATGTCAGAACATCAGTGTCTCAGGAGGCCCAGGGTCTACTGTCAGGTGGTGGCAGATATTTGCAACCTTCTGGAGCAACACCTGTTACCAAGTGGACCTGGTGGCCATGCTTTACCAGTGGCTGTCAAAGGCACGACTGTCCTCAACTTCTTTGCCTGTGGCTCCTTCCAGGGCCCTGCTGGAGATATTGGCAGTATGTACCAGTCAGTGGCCTACAAATGCATGGCAGATTAATGATGGCTTGTTTGCTCGGGCAGGCAATTATGTCAATTTTTCCACCAAGGATGCCAGTTATAATGAGCGGGCACTCGGGTTTGCGGTTCTAGCTGGCTTCCCACAGGAGCAGGATACAATCGACTGCACACATGTGGCAATTATCATACCCCCTGATCACCCAGGAGTGTTCATTAACCCCAAGGACTTTTACTCCATCAAAGTGCAGGTGTGTGCGCGATTCCCGAACAGCTGCCATGATACTTCCATCCTGCTGCAGCCCACCTCTCTCATCTCTTCGCACCTTGACACAGACCTATCGGTTAGCTGCTCGGAGATGAAGGATACCCTCTTAAAAATGTGTCTGATGACACCCATGAGGAATCCAACCAATGAGGCCCAGGACAGCTACAATCAAGGCCATATGACAACGAGATGTGTCATTGAGTAAACCATTAGCATGCTGAAGATTTGCTTCAGGTGCCTCAACAAATATGGAGGCGCCCTTCAATATGCACCAGCCATGGTTTCCAGAATGGTCTTGGTGTGCTATGCTCTGCACAATATTACACAACAGTGAGGGTTGGACTTGCAGGAGAAACAAGGTGCAGAGCACAGAGGCTTTTCAGATGAGCTGAGGAAGAGGAACATGATGCGGCCAAGATACCAGCAGTGCCACAAATTTCTGCCCGGGATGTCCAGGAAGCGCTCACTTTTGGGAGGTTCACTTAAGTGACTCCAGTCCATCCATCTGACAGCCACATGCAAAAGCCATTCCCCATCCCCGCCCCAGACATCCCCCAAAACAAAGCAGTCCCGCAAACAAGCATCCCTTTCACTGCCCCCATTGTTCATCGTCAATTTTTGTCTTACCATTCATCACAAGTGAAAAGACCAGTTCCAGGTAGCAACCTAAAATAGGCAACATGGGAAAGTGATGCATACAAATAATATCTATGTGGCTTAAACATTTAATAGAAACTTAACATTTTAATATTGTGTAATGCACCCATGTGCATACCTTTGTGTAACTACAAATCTTTACTCTTCCCCTTCCTAGCACTTCTACGTGGTGCAACCTCTGCACTTCAGCATCACCTTCTGCAGGCTGTTTGAAAAACCTGTGGGAGATTAAAGACATGAATTAGGACAGTCAAGGTAAGAATGTTTTAAGTGGTCATTATGCACATGATCATATTTCACTCGCTGCCAACATCAAGTCAACATAAGAGTGTTGGAAGCCATATGGTTGTCTGATATTTAATTCTATCTTCACGTAGCTGGTAGGCCCCCATTTCTGACGGCCAGGCATGTTGGCGACTGCACTGAGTCCAGTGCCTCCTCCTCTGCAGCTGCCAGTTGCAGAATGGCTGGAGGGACATCTCCAGTTCTCCGTTTTGTGTTTTGTGCTCTCTTCTCCTGCAATGAGGGGAAAAAGAGACCTGTGAGTGACAGTAATGGAATCTGTTGAATGGATAGATGGAGAGCATTTGTTGAGGGTGACTATGAGGGAAAGGCAGGAGATTGCATAAAGATGAGGGTGAGTGTGTGTTGTGGTTGGCCAAAGGGGATGTGAGGAAGTGCAGAGACTGAGAAGGAAGGGCATGCCTGCAAGGTAAGTTGGTTTGAGGAGTGATTATGCTGGAGTAGGCTTGAGAAGGCAGAGTGAGGGGCTTGGCGTGATACACACATCATGATAGAGTTGAATGTGTCACTGTACTCACCTTTCCTGTCCTGTTTAGGTCATTAAACCGCTTTTGGCATTGCATCCATGATCTCATCCTGATCTCATGGGCAACCTCCATCTGCGCCTTCTTGCTTTCACCAGCAGGCTTCTTCCCCCCCATCAGCAAGGAGCAGTATCTCCCTGAGGGCCCTTACAGCCCTGACCATCACATCCATGGAGATGTCACTAAGATGAGGCGCTGCCTTTGAGCATGTGCACTCCATTCTGTCACTTTCTTGCATGTGTAATATCCGGGTTACTATTCTCTTTGTACCAAATAAAGATAGTAATCCGTGGGTTAAGGTAACTGCACTTTATTTACAAACGTCTATCATCTATGGCTGCCGCTACAATACTCTTCACACGAGGCTCTGTACAATCCGTGACATCACATCCTGTAATGATGCTTACAGTCTATTTACATATCTACCTTGCAACAACCTACATCACATTATACTACATCTCCCCTCAAGTTTCTGACTTCATTCATCAGATTAAGTAACGCGTTTCCCTGATTCTGTCACAACGGGTTCTCCTTTCATTTGAAGATGTTTGGACTCTAGAGTCTCTTAGCTCTTCTACTCTTTCTTGTATTCAAGTGGAACTATTCGATGACTCCAGTCCTCTATCTCAGTTGTCCTCTGGGTTGTCTGCTGATTGTCATATCACCGGTTCATCAACTCTCTCTGATGACTGATTCTCTTGCATTTCTTCCATTTGTTTCTTCTGTGGAGCTGGTACAAATGATCTTCTGTTACTTCTTATCATCCCCTGGTTGGTCTGGACAACATATGATCTTGGATATGGTGATTTTCCTACCACTTCTCTATTCTGTTCTTTAACCCAAACCGATTCTCCAGATTGGATGTCTGACAGATTTCTCACTCTGTAGCATCTATTATAATTCTCAGCTTGAATTGACCGCTCTCTATCCTCTCTCTCCCTCACTTTTTCCAAGTCTTCTGCACTAATTTGTGGCTTTAGGGTACTTGGGAGAATAGGAAATTGTGCCTTCAATCTTCTTCCTATTAATAATTCACATGGGGCTAACCCATTCTGAAGTGGTGTAGAACAATAGCTTAACAGTGCCAGTTGCAAATCTTCGTTTTTCTTCAATAACATCTTCACAGTTCATGCACCTATCTCTACTTGTCCATTGGCCTGAGGGTACCTCGGTGAACTGGTGACATTAACAAATCCATATGTTTCAGTAAGCTCTTTGAAACTTCCATTTGCAGGTTGTGACCCATTGTCAAATATCACAATATCTAGAATGCCATGTGTAGCAAAGATTTCTCTTGAAGATTTGATCACAGCCTCTCAACACTGGCCATGTAGTAGCTTAACTTCAACCCATCTTGATTAATAGCCAACGACAATAAGGAACATATTGCCTTTATGCTCAAAGAGATCCATTCTTAGATGTTCCCATGGTCTGGACGGAAATGAAGATGACATAAGTGGCTCTCTCACCTCTTGTTTATTTATTTATTTAGAGATACAGCACTGAAACAGGCCCTTTGGCCCACCGAGTCTCTGCCGACCAACAACCACCCATTTATACTAACCCTACAGTAATCCCTTATTCCCTACCACCTACCTACACTAGGGGCAATTTTACAATGGCCAATTTACCTATCAACCTGCAAGTCTTTGGCTGTGGGAGGAAACCGGAGCACCCGGCGAAAACCCACGCAGTCACAGGGAGAACTTGCAAACTCCGCACAGGCAGTACCCAGAATCAAACCCGGGTCCCTGGAGCTCTGAGGCTGCAGTGCTAACCACTGCGCCACTGTGTCTGGTAGTAGCACATGTGATGCATCTGGATACCACTTCTTCGATATCTTTTGATATCCTAGGTCACCATACTGAGTTTCTGGTTATTGTTCTACATTTAGTGGTCCCTAAATGACCTTGGTGTAATTTCTCCAAGATCTCCAGTCTTAAAGCTCTTGGGAAGACCAATATTTCGTCGTTGACTAGCAAATCATCCACAATACTCAGATGACCACTTTGCTCATGATATTTCCTTAAAACCAGGTTATGTGGCATATATGCTGGCCAACCATTTTGACTATATTCTCTTATTCCATTGCATACCTTGTCGTCTTTCTTCAAATTTCTGATTTCACTCAATTTTTTTAACTGTTGCTGATAAATTCTTGGTTATTGTTCAAGCAAAGACTTCTACTTCCTCCAGAAGTAAGACATCTCTTTCTTCAGGTCTTCCAATTGTTGCTCTTGATAACGCATCTGCTGTTATTTGCTGTTTACCTGGAACATATTCGGTTGTCAAATTAAACCTCATTAGTCTTAATCAAAATCTTTGTACCCTTGGAGGTAACTTTGCTCTTTCAATTTCAACAATGTCACAAGCGGTTTGTGGTCAGTTTCAATATTAAACTTAAGGCCCAATACGTAGTCTGTCATTCTTTTGCATTCCCACGTTGCTGCCAATGCTTCCTTCTCAATAACTGCATATCTCAGTCTGATTTCAGTTAACGAACAAGAAGCAAAATACACAGGTCTGCATCTTCTATCTTTCTGGATTTGAAACAAGACTGCACCTAATTCTGTTGCTGATACATCCGCCACAATTTTGGTCGTTAGCTCTGGATCATAATGCGCTAACACCTCTGATGAAGTTAACATCTCTTTGATTTTCTCAAAGGATTTTTTCTGGCTTTCTCCCCAATACCGCATATTACTGCTCTTTAGCAGTTGTCACAAGGGCTCGTTTATCATAGCTAAATTTGGTAAAAATTTCCCTACCTGATTCATCATTCCCATGAATCTTTGTCATTCTGTTATGTTCTTTGGTTCTGGGAAATCTTTTATTGCCTTTGTCTTCTGTGGATCTGCCTTGATGTCTGATCCATCAAAAACTTCACTGTTGTTTGCGAAAATACACACTGCACATTTAACGTGAGACCTGCTTCTTCTAGTCTTTGTAACACACCTCTTACCCTTATGTCGTGTTCCTTCTGGTTTGCTCCATGAATTAGGATGGTGTCCATCTGACAGATTATTCCTTCTCAGCCTTCCAGGATGCTTGACATCATTCTCTGAAAGATCTCCGGTGCTGATATTATACCTAATTAGTAACCTGTTGAAACAGAATCTCCCAAATGGTGTAACAAATGTTGTCAACAATTTAGACTCTTCATCCAATGGCAACTGCCAAAATCCACTGTTTACGTCTAATTTCATAAATATGGAGCTTTTTCCCAGTTTTACTAAACTTTCATCCACTGATGCCATTGGGTAGATCCCTCTCTCTCTACTGCTTTGTTAGGTTGAGTGAGGTCTATACAGATTCCAAAGGATCTATTTGGTTTCTTTACTGGAACCATACCAGAACACCATCTAGTTGGTTTAGTTACTGCTGATATCACTCCTTGGTTCTCCATTACTTCTATTTCTCTTTTTACTTTTTCCAGGAGAGGGTGTGGGACAATTCTCGGTGTGAATAAACACACAGGCTCTATCTTTTTTCTCAGACTTATGTGATATTCTGTCTTCAATTTTCCCAATCCTCTAAATAGCTTTGAGAATTCAGCCTAAAATCTCTTGCTTGGTTCTCTTGTCCCTTAATTTCTTCCAGGCTACATATCAGTTGTAGGATGACACATGCCTTCCTGCTGAGTACTAAACAACTGATTATAAATAATACACAGCGTTTCAGAATCTCTTTATTCTTGTATGTTAAAGTCATTCTCAGTTCCCCTGTAACTTACAGCACCACGCCTCCAGATCCATATAACGTCTTGTTTGTTGTTCTAAAACTTCCCTTCTTTAGCCATAGTTCCTTATCTGATAGAACAGAAACTGCTGCTCCTGTGTCTAACTGAAAGCTAGTTTTATTTTCTCCTACTATGATATCTGCTGTCCAACAATTTTCATTTGCTCCTTGTATTTCTCCTAAGAAAGGAGTTTCAATGGTTCGCTCATCTTGTACTTTGTTTATTCTCTTTGAACAATTTGTCCCTTGCTGGTCTGCAGCATTTGCTTCTTGTTGTGACACATCGACTGGAAATGTCCCTTCGTTCGACATAGTAAACATTCCACCTCCCTGTCTGGCCAATGTCTCTCTCAGTTACATCAACTGCAATTCAGTGCTGCCGCCTGCAGATGCCTTTCCCACCTTTCGGGCTTTTTGGCGCCATTCTGTTCTGGTTTTTTTCACAAACTCCACCGAGTCTAATGACTTCAAGGTTGGAATCTCCCCATCCCCTCCAACTACGGGTCGGCTACATTTTCTAACCTACCACTGTCTGCTTAGCGGAATGGCTTTTTGTAAACTCAGGTCTTCCCTTGACTGTAGTTGATTTGACAGAGCATCATCAATAACTCCGACTATGATTCTATCTTGAATCAATTCCTCATGCAAGCTTCCATACTCGCAATCTTCAGAAATCTTGTCTAGGTCATTCAACACTTTCCCCTTTTCTCTGGGTGCGCTTATTAAATTTTGTCCATTCAATGATAACATTTTTTCTGATCTTGAAACACCCTTCTATAGCTTTCAGAATAAGCTGTTTGCTTCTCATTGATTCCTTGCGTTATGAGAATTCATCTGCACATTCCCCCATGGCCTATAACAATGTACTGACCTGCTCCTTGTCTGGTCTCTGTGCTAAACCCAACACAGAACGGTACCTTTCAAACCTCAGGACCCGTTTCGGCCACATCTCTGCTTAGTTCAGACCTGCTACCGGCTCGAAGGCCTCTGGCAAGGGCGATGAATTTTCCATCTTCTTCTGTTTTTTTCAATGTTTTTGCGATGTTATCGTTTCTTCTCTTCTACAATCACTTTTCTGCTGTCATCATGTAATATCCAGGTTACTATACCACTGTAAATAAACTCCAGTTACCTTAACCCACAAACTACTATCTTTATTCGATACACACGTTTATCATCTATGGCTGCCGCTACAATACTCCTCACACGAGGTGCTGTACAATGCATGACATCACATCCTGTAATGATGCTTACAGTCTATTTACATAGCTATCTAGCAACAACCTATATCACATTGTACTATAGCGTTCTGCTCACAACTCCAGAATCCATCAAATTTCATGCTTGCAAAGTCCCTTTAAATACTGGAGTTGAAATCGACTCATGTGATTCGTGATCACACCCGCTCAACCTAATTGGTCAGGATACCTGGGAGTCACATGTTAGTACAGTGGCTGGGTTAAAAAGCCATTGACAGAAGTGCTGCATTTACTTCCAGGTATCCATCGTGCTACAGGACCCCATTCCCACCCCCAGCCCTGCACCTATCCATAGGCAACTTAAAATCCAGCCCTCTGAGACAATGCAAGGTAAACCTCCCAACCACTAAGAATGATTCTGGTCACTCAGTGTAGCGAACTCAGGAACCTACCCTCAAGGAGCTAGAGTGCATCATGTTATATTGACAGCAATTTCCTGTTTTTGTGTTGGGCATTTATGATTCTGCTTGAGACCCTCCTATTTAATCTTTGTTACACAGAAGATGTAATTTTATGAAGAGAGGCTCCTGGACTGAAGCCTTGCCAGATAGGAGTGAGTGGCAGAGATCGTGCTATGACCATATAGGGCTGAATCGCAATGCACACTCCTGTCTAGTGAGGCTGTACCCTGGGAGCTAGGCCTGGCAAAATTGCCCATTATCTGTGGCAACCAAAGGAATTTCCTCGCTCCATATGTCAGCACAGAATTTGGGGTACATTTTCAGGCCAGCATTGATTCTGCAGGAGTGCACAACGCCCTGCCACCAGTTTTGTATACCACAGACACAGGTTAACCCATGTATAAGTAACTGGACAACAAATGCACAAAAATGTTCACAGAAGATGAGCATGGTTAACATTCATATGGGAAGTGACCAATGGGAAATATATGCCTATGACTTCTTTACCCAGAGAGTGGTTAGAATGTGGGACTCACTACCATATGGAGTAGTTGAGACGAATAACATAGATGCATTTATGGGGAAACTAGATTAGTACATGAAAGGAATAGCAGAATATGCTGATAGGCTTAGATAGAGTCGAGTGGGAGGAGGCTCATATGGTGCATAAACACAATATGTATATAAAGGGGGCCTGAGGAATAAAGGCCCCCTCAACAAAAAAAAAAGACAGTGTCCAGTTGGGCAGAATGACCTGTTTCAGTGCTGTAAACTCTATACAATTCTATGTAAAGTATTACACCAAACTCCAATTCTCCAAGTCCCGTGTCATGTTTCCTTCAAGGAGTTTTGTGGTAGTTTTTGTAGTTTCCACATGAACAAGAAATCCCCTCAAGCAGCTGACGTGAGAAATTTCCCCCTGGGAATCCTACCACAAGTGGGAATCCCCTTATGCATTGGGCCATGGAATGATCATTTTCAATCCAGCCTTTCTTTCCCCTAGTTTACTCCCCTCTCTCTACTGCATCTGCTGATTGTCATGGGTTCCCATGGGGGTGCAAGTCACCTTTGATAACTTTTTCTTCACACACAGGCTTAGACAGTGAGTGTGGGCAGCAAATTCGACCGTGGAAGTCAACTCAACTTATTTGTGCTAGCTTAAACACAAGAATTTTCCAAAAAGAACAAGTATACAATAATTGGTTTTGTTAAAAAGTTAAAGTGGTCAACTCGATTCTATTATCGTGTGATATTCATTTCTTCAGCAGGGGTCACTGAATAGTGATCAGGAGTGAAAAGCCTTGCTGATTTTTCTCCCCCTCCCTAACTCAACAGCACTGAGGCCAACACCCAGTCTTCCTATCTGGCAAAACAACACATAAGTGCAAGCTGATAATGCTGTGGTGAGGGTAATGGGGCATCTGGAACATAAGTGAAAGGTAGGATCACTGTCTATCTCCTTAACCAATGAGATTAAAGGATTGAGAAATAAACAGAGGAATGACTGAGAAGTAGGTTGAATTAGAGACAAATCAGGTACAGAAAGAAAAATAAAGAGAGGGAAAGAAAGATTGGATTAAGAGAGAGAGAAAAAAAAGACAGAAAGGAAAGGTAAGAAATTTTTTTTTTAAATTAAAACTTGACATGTTTAAAATCTCCACCTGCAATTCATTATTTGAAGATATGACACTCAACAGTTTAAATTGTTCATTTTCTGGGCCAGAGAGGTTTATTGGCAGTCATTAACACTTAAGACATTATTTAAAGGGTACATATGCTATTAATTACTAGATTTAAGTTTCTGCAGCAAGTTTAATGGGCAATTAATGTATAAATCCACCAAGCTCTTAAAATAACGGAGAGGCTACAGGCGAGATGCTGTTTGTGCAGAGCAAATGGCAAAGTGGTGTAAATCAATCAGCAAGTTCTGGTGAGTCGCAATTCCTGTCATTTTTTAATCCCTTGAATTTGCTGTCCAATTTGCATGTGATAAGGGTGTGTGTCATTCATACGCCATTATTTTTACAGTTCTTGCGAGCCCCATAACTTAGCACGGATCAGGAACTGAATCTGGGAATAACTTGCCTGTTCAGCTCAGCCATACTGGGCCACAAATTTATTCAGCAAGCCATAGTGGGCCTTTTGATCACTTTCTGCTGTGACTAATCAAATGGAGTTGTGAGTTAAAAAAGAAAGAACTCGGGTTTTCAGTGGGTTCTTAACAACAGCAAAACAAATAATAGACCTGACTCCACAAGCGAAAAGATCTGACAGATGGTGTTACTTGAACTCTTGAATTTCACTTTGGCTCTGGGGTGCAAGCAGGTTGCAATCGGTGAGAAATGATTCGGTGTGGTTTTACCTCAGTGTTTGTCTTAACCACAAGTGCAGAGCAACAGCCTCAACGTTATAATCAGGTACACTTTCTGCCCCCTGCCCATTTGTCAATGCAATCCAAGAGAAACCACAATTCAATACATTTTCACAGACAGCAAGTTAGTGCACTGAGCAGTAATAACATTTTATTTTTGTAGTTCGAAGTTGAAATTCTTATGGTGAACACACTGATAACAGCCAATCTGTGCCTCATGGGTTCTAACAGGTCTGTGTGCAATCACACTGCAAGGCTCTGCCTGTTCTCCTGAGGGAGTTAGCCTATTTGCCAATGGGCTTGGCAGGCGCAGGACGACAAAGGAGCAGAGAACATCTGCAATTCTGGCAGGAGGCCGCTCCTACAGTTTCGACAGACAGAACTCTACGGACCGAGGATGGATTATGGGTTCCTCTATAAAATCATCCTGCAGATCTTCAAACCCCATCACAGCCTCACCCCTCCCTACATCCTCCAGCCCTCCATGCTCTCCCCATCCTTTAACCACTGGCACTGGCCTCTTGTGCATGCTCACCCTTCCCATTTTCCCACAATTGCTGCTGCAAATTTCAGTCCCACTACCTGGAACTCTCCCTTAAATCCTCCACCAGAAACCATAACACCTTTCTTAAAACCCATCCTTCTGACCAAACTTTCAGTTACCTCTCCGAAACCTGACACCTTGGCTCAATGTCAATTCCTTTTTTAAATTTTCCTCTGTAAAGCACCCTGGGATGTTTTGTTAAGACGCTACATAAATTCACCATGTTCTTGTCATTGTCTGCATTCCCACAAGGCTTTCTATACTGGGAACTCTTTGCACACGTGCTTACATAAAAATGTCCTCCCCGCTTCCTGTTCCAGAGTTACCAGGTTACAGTTCCATTGGTGCTTTCTGCCCTCTAGTGCCTCATCCATTCTCCATGTGTGAGTGTTACAGACAGGTGGTAAGGGGTATGGGCGGTTCCCACTGTTCACCTCCTAACTTAACATAATCGTGTTTTGTTTAAAATGATGAGTTAGCCCGTAAGTGTTTTACTGGCCAAATAAACAGACAGTGACAGGTTTTCTTGTAGGTTTAGAACAGAAGATTAACTATTTATTGAACAATACTCATTGCCCGAAATGTTCCCAACACCACTCAGGCATTCTCAAGAGATAATAGGTAGAAGGTAAAAGGTAGGAGTTCAAGGTATGATTTACAGTAAACCTGTTGAATTTTCTAAGTTGGACAGTCTCTTTTAAAGATGCAAGCCTGGGTGTTTGTAGTCTTGACCTTGTTGAGGTGTTGTAGATTTCTGGTAGTTAAGATCTCAGACTGGAGGTGGCGGTCACTTTCTGCTGCACCCAGTTGAAGTGTAGGATTAGCAGCAGTGCTTCTTCTTGTTTAGGCTGGATCTTTCCACAGCCCCTGGCTCGACTGCCTTCTCTGTGATGTGTCTGTGATCTCTCCCTCTCTCTCCAGAGGGTTACCTTTTAAGGCCACAATTCATCAAATTAGCATTTCTGGTGCCTGACACATGGTCTTCTCCCCTGGTGAGACAACACAATGGACCAGGAAGTGGAATCCATGGCCAATGAGTATCATTGTGTTATGATGTGTCGACTTCACACCTTCTTTGTCCCAGAAAAAAACAGTCAAACAGAGAGTGTTAGAAACACTCAGCATGTCTGGCAGCATCTGCGGAGAGAGAAACAGAGTTAACATTTCAGGTTTGTGACCTTTCATCAGAACAACAGTCAGCTGGAACCCTGGCTGATTTTGTGCCCCCATTCCTCACGCAGGGAAACTCTGGCCAATTGTACCACCCAGCCTCCCCTCACCTGGTATCAGTTAAATCAGCGCAGAGTTTAGTTCAGTACCACAGCAAGTAGCACGTTTACTTATGGGGGATTTCCATTCTCTTAAGCTAACCTTTCACAGGCTGGGAGGTGGGAGGTTGCGGATGGGGAGGAGTAGAAAGAGAGAAGAAAGGACCAAATAAATATACAGATGGAAGATTCACCTTGAGCCAGCATTTACAAAAAGAGAGCTCAATACAACCAAGGGAGAATGCGCATGATTCATTTTCAGGGCAGTAACTCACTACCAAAAGAAAATAAAGGTTGGGTACTTTATCGGGAATTAAATTATGACAAGTAAAACATGATCCCTGTCAGTAGGACACTGCTGGAAAACCAGGAAAGATGTTTAGCCTCATCCAAGTCAAACATAATATCAGGAACTGGCCACACAGCCGAGGCATAAACCCAACTCACTCAGAATGATACTGCTTCTGTTTGGTCACTGAGAGCAAGAAGGGCTGGCGTCTCCAGGGATAATTGAGAATATGGACAATGTATTTACAAAATAAGCAGCTGAGCAGGAAGTCAGCAGAAGCAGTCAGCGCTCCCGATGGTTCATTATGTATGTGCACCACCATACTCAGCTGTACAGAGCCTAAGGTCTGAGTAGCTGATCTCAGCCAGGGCTATGGCTCCCCAGGCTAGGAGAGGAAATTTGTGACTGAACTCCTGATTCTAATCACAAACAGGGGATCCCAGCTAGAAAGTGTGCCTGTGTCAGCTTAGGCACAGACGATATTGAGCTCTGTTGAGATGCATCTTACAGTCGAATAGCTGACACTTACATAAGAACCATTCGAATGTGGTACCGGAAGGCCACTGGCATCCATGGAAGGGCCTTCAAATGAGGAATGCAAGAAAATGAGGGTAAGAAAGGAAGCTGCCAGATTTGGGGCCTGACAGGGACAGAGGAGCTGCAGTCAGCAATATGGCTGGTACATAAGATGCTGGTTGCAGGAATCTGTGTGAAATACCAAGGTCATTGTCTGTGATTGCAGCAGCATCCCTCTGCTTCTAATGTTGCTGGATTCTATAAATGGAGTACTGATGCTTGAATGGGAGTGCAGGGAATATTATTTGTCACTATGCAGAGACTCAGAGCCTCTTGCAATGTCACTTTGAAGCATAGCTGGTACAGCTCGAAATTGCAGTTGAATGACCAGTTGAATTGACCCAAAAGTGGATTGGACATCTGATGGGTCAGGTTCTGTGGTTTAACAATCAGCAAGCAACTGAAAATTTGAAGAAGGAGTTCTTCAAACAGAGGAATCAGACTTTTTTTTTAAAAAGCTAGTTAGTTCCCACTATAGCTTATTGAATAAATTCACTGTCTGTGGTGTTAATGACCATACACAAACACACACACATAAACATACACAAAAACACACACATAAACATACACAAACACACACATAAACATCCACAAAAACACACACATAAACATACACAAACACACACACATAAACATACACAAAAACACACACATAAACATACACAAACACACACACATAAACATACACAAAAACACACACATAAACATACACAAACACACACACATAAACATACACAAAAACACACACATAAACATACACAAACACACACACATAAACATACACAAAAACACACACATAAACATACACAAACACACACACATAAACATACACAAACACACACACATAAACATACACAAAAACACACGCACAAGCAGGCACATACATAAACACACACAAACATTAACTCAAGCACACACGTACACACAAACACATACACAAACACACACATTAACACACATACATACACACAAACACCCACATATACACAAACACATACGTACAGTAGGTCCCATTCCCAATCTGTGCTAAGTTAGCTGATTTCAGCCTGTGTGGTATTTGGGGAGGCGGGACTACAATTGGCCTCATCAAACCTGGCTCAGGAAGGGGGAGCTTCCCTGCTGCATGCATGGAAACTGAGCAAGGACATGGTCAAGCATAGTTTTGATGCCTTACACAGTTGAATAGCCAGCTGACACTCATCGTCTAAGCTCACACATGAAAAATAGGTACTTGAGTGAGACACTGAACCAACAGCTTCAGGAAAGAAGGTGAGGTAATTACTAACTACTCCGATAAGATGATGAAACCTGTCACATGCTAGTTGGAATTCAGTGAGACAGATGTGTCTCGTGTTATCCGGCAATTTATGTTTCCAGCAAGAACTGTGCATCCTTCTGTTACTCGGTACGCCAGCATTTGTTGCCACATATGCACAGCAGATGGTTACTGTTCCTCTGCCAGAGCACATGCCATCCTCCCACTGGCATTTACATTCAAGCAACCACAATGCCACAAGGAAGCTCCAGCAATGTGTTGTAATGCTGTTTTCAGAATTATCCCATTAACTGTTAGGCAGCCTTTAACCCTCTCATTTTTAACATTTTTGATGGGGGTATGTTACAACATGGTCCCTCTTTATATTTTCTGTTTTTTAAAATCCTATTTCTACATTCGCCCCATCCTGAAGATGACCGAGTGGCCGCAGAAGCTGCTTCCAGGGTACGGCCTGCATTCATGTAATCAGCCCCACCCCTTGTGCTGGGAGTCACTATGTCCTCTACTCAACACCTCCTTGCTCAACATGGCTCCTATCAAGAACCGAGCACAATAGTTTAGTGTGTATGCCTGTGCATTGGTCTGTGTGTATGTCTATCTCTGTCAGCCTTGCCTATATGTTTGCTTATGTCTCAGTATGAATGAGTGTGTGTGTCTGTCTAGTGTGTACCCATCTATGTGTCTGTGTTGTCCAAGTTTCTGAAGCATATAGGAGCACAGGGATCACTGTTGCCCAGTAAACCACAATCTTAATCTCGGGTTTGAGCTCCTGATCCTCAAATACTCTCTTCTTCAGTAGGCCAAAGTCTAAGCTTGCACATTGGAGGTGATGATGAACCTTACTGTCTTTGTCTGCCTTCACCAAGAGGAGGCTCCCAAGATATAGAAAATGGTCCACATTTTCCATGATCTCGCCATTGATCTTGATTAATGGGGGGAAGTGTTGTGCTGTGGCAGCTAGCTGGAAGAAGAGCTTCATTTTCCGAGTGTTTAGTAGAAGACCCATTTGCTCATTTGTTTCAGAGAAGGAGCGGAAAGTGATCTTGAGCTCAGTTTCAGAGTGAGCTCACACACAGGCATCATCTGCATACTGAAGTTGTACAATTTTGGTTTTGGATTGAAGACAGCGTAGGTTAAACAGTTTCCCACCTATTCTGTAGATTATCTCCACGCTTGTGGGTAGTTTGCTGGAGGTGAGGTGTAGCACTGCAGTGAGAAAAATGGAGACATAACCTTGCTTGACCCCAGTCTTGACTGAGATCGGGTCTGTGGTGGTTCCGTTGATGAGGATCACAGTTTGCATGTCATCATGGAGTAGATTATATGCTTCAGAGACTTGGACAATCTACAGCAAGCATCTCAAAGCACTGGAAATGTACCACTAGAGGTACCTCCACAAGATCCTCCATATCCAGTGGCAAGAAAGGCGGTCCAACAGCATCATCCTCTCCTGAGCCAATCTGCCCAGCTTCGGGGTGCTAATGTTTGGTGGAACATATCATTCGCATGCCTGACACCAGAGTCCCGAAGTAGCTGTTCTATTCAGAAATTGGTCACGGCAGGAAACTCCGAGGAAGACAGCGGAAATGCTTTAGAGATGTCCTTAAAGCATTCCTGAAGAAATTAGACGTGTCTGTCCGAGATGGAGAAAGCTCATTCGGGAAGGCATCATGCACCTCAAGGGACATCGTCAGGTACATGCGGAGGCAAAGTCAAGGCATTGGAGGGAGCACACAAACCTCCAAACTACTCATCTACCTGTCCCTTCAAACACCACCTGCTCCTCTGCAGATCAGACATTGGACTTATCAGCCACCTCAGAACCTATTGAACCGGAGTGGAAACAAGTCATCCTCAATCTCGAGGGATTGCCTAAGAAGGATGTGTCTGCGTTTATGTGTGCATGTGTTGTGTCTGCCGTGTATTTGTTTCTGACATGTGTATGTGCTGTGTGTATGTTTAACCTGCTGTATGTTTGTTTATATCTGCTGTTTGTGTGTGTCTGCTGTGAGTATTTTTGCCTGTTGTGTATGTGTTTGAGTCTGCTGTGTATGTGTGTGTATATGTGTTTGCTGCATGTGTGTGTTTGAGTCTGATGTGTGTGTTTATGTCTACTGAGATTTTGTGTCTGTTTTGTGCTTGTGTTTTGGTCTGGGGTGTGTGTGTGTGTGTTTGGGACTGCTGTGTCGTTTTTATTCATTCGTGGGATATGGGTGTCGCTGGCTAGGCCAGCATTTATTGCCCATTCCTAACTGCCCTTGAGAAGGTGGTGGTGAGCTGCCTTCTTGAACCACTGCAGTCCTTGGGGTGTAGGTACACCCACAGTGCTGTTAGGAAGGGAGTTCCAAGATCATTTATGTGTTTCTGAGTCTGCTGTTTGTGCCTTCTAACAGATTTATGACACACAGAAAACAAGTTGCTTAAGTTGAACCTTTTAAAGTTTGTTTATTATCCATTCATAGTCGATAAGCACAACTAGACTTAGTCTCTGCTTGTCTGCACTAGCTGCACAACTGATTTAAATTTGTTCTCCCTGGAGAAAAGCATGCTAATTACCTGTATAACAGCTCAATAGAATAGAACTATCTCAGAATATTCTTGAATGCAATATTACTGATACATTGGGCATTACAAATGGGCCTCAAACCTGCATGTTACAGTGAATCAATGCATTCCTGCACTGTCCCAACCAGGCCAAGCTCCCTGTGTGAACCTGCTGAGAAATTTCCATGACAGCCCCTATTGAGACATTGAGCTGAAACATGCTTCATCTTAATCTGTTTCATGCACTTTGTGGGAAGTGGATAAAAGTGGTTGAGAAAAGAAATAACTGGAGGAGCTGACCAACGGACGGACCTTCCAATTGATAATACTGAAGGGAGGCAGCTCAGTTTTTGTTCCTGCACCTGATGCAGAACTTGTCTCTCCAGGTCAGACAGAAAAAAAACATTTATCAGATTACATTGAAAACCAGTTCAACCTCCTTGGGCAAGACAACAGTGGGTGGGAACAGAGGTGATTGGAAGATGTTGCTGGATCTCACAATAGGATGGATATGCAGTGTCACATCATATTGACCATGATAGAATAGAAACAGGATTGAGATAATAACCAGAAGCCACAGTTACAGGTGAGCAATAAGCCAGCAGCATGTCAGAATCCATGAGGAAAGGCTTCATCACCCTCATCTGCAAGCGGAAGGGGGAGAGGGCCAATATCAGAAATTGGTGGCCCATCTCACTGCTTAATGTAGACTACAGAATTCTGTCCAAGGTCATCACCAATTGGGTCAAGTCTGCTCTGGAGTTGGTGATTCACCCTGATCAGACCTGTACTGTACCCCACAGGAAGATCTTTGATAGTCTCGCGCTACTCAGGGATACGATCGCCTATGTACGGGACAGGGATGTGGTCACCTGCCTCATCAGCTTGGACCAGGAGAAGGCTTTTAATAGGATATGGCACACCTACATGATGGATGTGCTCTCCAAAATGGAATTTGGGGAGGGAATCCGCAATTGGATCCAACTGCTCTACACACAAATCAGTAGCGCAGTTTCAATCAATGGATGGGAATTGGAGTTTTCCGATCAAATCTGGAATCAGACAGGGCTGTCCTCTCTCCCATGTCTTGTTTGTTTGCTGTATCAAACCTTTTTCTGAGTCCATCAGGAAGGATGGGGGCATAGGAGGGTGACAATCCCAGGCACTCAGGTCAAAGCCTGCCTGTACATGAACGATGTCGCCGTCTTCTGCTCAGATCTGTTGTCCATTCACAGGCCGATGAGCATCTACGACCAGTTCAAATGGGCCTCAGAAACTAAAGTAAGTAGCGGCAAGAACGAGGCCGTGTTCTTTGGGAACTGGGCCAACTGATCCTTTGTCCCCTTTACCGTCAGGTCAGGCTACCTGAAGGTGCTGGGGATATGGTCCGGAGGGGCCAGGGCATGCGCCAAAATCTGGAAGCAGCGAGCAGCCATGGTGAAACAGAAACTGGGCATGTGGGAGTGACATTCCCTCTCCATTACAGGTAAGAACCTGGTCATCAGGTGCAAGGCACTCTCAGTGTTGCTGTACATGGCACAGGTCTGGCTCATACCCCACTCCTGCGCCATGGCAATCACCCACACCATCTTTTGCTTTATCTGGAGATCAAAAATGGATTGTGTCTGCAGGGATATCATGTTCAAACCTCTAGATAAAGGGAGAAAAACATCCCCAAGGTCTCCCTGATGGCCACCTTTGTCTGCGGCTGAATGACGCTGTGCTTAGACCCCCAGTACATCAAGTGTCACTGCATGCTGAGGTTCTATCTATCACCAGTGTTTAGAAGGATGGGTTTGGCCACGTTGCTGTGGGACGTTGCATTCAGTTGGACCATCCCATACCATCTGTCCCTCTTGGAAGTGTTTTTGCAGAAAAACACCTTTGATTACAAGTCCATCAGGCAGTGGTCCACACATAACGTCCTCGAGGCCCTGCGGGAAAAGGAAATGGTGGATCCTGTCGGCTGGTTCCCCGAGCAGACTGTTAAAACCATTTGGCAGAATGCCTCATCACCGGAACTTTCAAACAAGCACCAAGACAAAGCTTGGCTGGCGGTGAGAAGGGCCCTCTCCGTCAGATCCTTCCTGCTTGCCCGGAGTCCCACCGCCTCTGCATACTGCCCTCGAGGTAGCTGCAGTGGGGAAACAAACCGTCGTCCATCTCCTTCTGGAATGTGCCTTTGCAAAGCAGATGTGAAAGAGATGCAATGGTTTGTGTCAAAGTTCATCCCGAGCATCTCCATAACACAGGAGTCTGTGCTCTACGGGCTATTCCCAGGGACACACACCGAGATAAATATCACCTGCTGCTGGAGGACCATCAACTCAGTGAAAGATGCTCTTTGGTCTGCCCGAAACGTGCTGGTCTTCCAGTGCAAAGAGTTGTCCATGACCGAGTGTTGCAAACTGGTGCATTCCAAGATCCAGTACTACATGCTGAAAGATGCACTAAAGCTTGGGGCAGCAGCTGCAAATGCTCAATGGGGAAAGACCACTGTGTAAGGTCCTCCCACCATAGTATATCAAGGGGCTTGAACCCATATAAATCCCCTCAGGCTGTAAGCACCTAAAAATGTTTTTGCTATGTAATGCAAATATACATTGTATATAAAATGGAACAGCAAGAGTTGTGAGGCAGCTCACAAGGATCGAAGGAATCTGATCTCTATTGCACTTTCTGAAACATCAAATTTGAACATTTTTTTTTTACAAATTTTATGAATAAAGTATATTTTTGGAAAAAAAATAAGAAAATTGTGTCCACCCTCTGTTGTGCAGACTCAGATACTCTTTGCCTGGTCCAATAAAGATTTTTAAAGCCAGACTCACATTTATCCAGCACCTTATTACATTTCCTGAAAATGGCTCAAAGTTCTTCACAACAACAACTCGCATTTATATAGTACCGTTAACATAGTAACAATTTCCCAAGGCACTTCACAGGAGCAATGAATTACTTTGAAATGCAGAGAGTGTTAATGCAGTCAAATGCAACAAACATTTTGTGTACAGCAAGATCCCACAAAAAAGTTGCTGGTGAGATCTTCAGTCCCTTTGCCACTGAAATCCTTATACATGCCTGCCACCTCTATACTGGACCATTTTAAGCCCTTCTTGTCAGTCCCCCATTCTCCATAAGCTCCCACCTTATCTAATTTTCTGTCACATGTATCCTGCCCCACACCATGTCCCACCTGTCCATCACCCCCTTCTCTCACTGACCTTCACTGGCTTCACATTTCCCAACATGTTAAGTTCAGAATCCTACTCAGATTTAGAAATGCTTACGTGGTATCATCCTCTGTGCAATCTCCTTCAGCCTGTCATCCCCTCCTGAACACTCCATTCCTCTGATTCCAGCTTTCTGATCATCACCCTTCCTCTCTTCACCATTGGCAGCACAGCTTATAACCATCTTGGTCCTATTCTTTTGAACTCCCTTCCTGAACCTTTCCACTTCTTAAGAACCTCCTCAAATCAGAGAATTTTACAGCACAGAAACAGACCATTTGGCCCAATTGGCCTATGCCCGTGTGTTAAGCCAGTGTTACACTCTACATGAGCCTCCTTCCTTACTTCATCTCACTCTATTGACAGATGCTATTCTTTGCTGCCTCATATATTATCTTGCTTAAGAAATGTATCAACCCACCTCTTCAACCAAGCTTTCCAACACCTCTGCTAAACCCTTCCTTCCTGACTTGGGTGTCTATTTCCTCATACCTCTTTGTGAAGCACTTTGAGACTTTTCTCCATTAAAACAAGTCCAATTTGTTGTTGAATGAGCAGTTAATCTAGTCTTGTTGGTATTGCTTGAGGGAAGAATATTGGCGAGGAGAACTCCTTGCTCTGCTCAAAGAGCACACCAAATCAGACAGCCGGAGTCTCAGTTTAACAGTGTATCCTAAGAACAGCATCTCTGGCAAGGTAGCACTCCACCAGCACTGCATAGTCATAGAGAGATACAGCACTGAAACAGGCCCTTCAGCCCACCGAGTCTGCGCCGACCAACAGCCACCCATTTATACTAATCCTACATTAATCCCATATTCCCTACCAGATCCCCACCATTCTCCTACCACCTACCTACACTAGGGGCAATTTACAATGGCCAACTTACCTATCAACCTGCAAGTCTTTGGCTGTGGGAGGAAACCAGAGCACCTGACACATAAGGAGAACTTGCAAACTTCGCACAGGCAGTACCCAGAACTGAACCCAGGTCGCAGGAGCTGTGGTGCTAACCACTGCGCCACTGTGCCGCCCAGTGGTCTGTTTAGATTATGGAGATTATGGGCTCCAACTTTGCACTCAGAGAAGAGACTGTTAACAACTGAATGCGCATTTATGTGTTTTTTTCTTTATTTCTCAGGTCCAGGGATTCTAAAATATTTTAAAACTTTTCTCCAGAAATGTCGATGAGATATTGCTGAGGAAAGGTGTTTTGTAATAATAATTTAATTCGAAAAGCATTCTCAGACTAAAGGATTCAATTCCTAATCAGGCCTTCATCCAGTCCCCTATTCACTACTGTATCACAAGACTATTTATTCCGGAGGAAGAGGGAGAGATACACATTTGGGAGGAGACTCTGGTTCACATGGAGAGGAGCAGGTGGCAGTCCAGAAGAGAGCCTCCTCAGGGAGGGTCTGGCCCAATTTAGATGGCACCAGTGACTCGCAGCGATTGTGTCACAGTATTTAACCCATTAACTAACACCCGCCATCTCCATTACGCCTGCTGGGCAGCAAATAAAAACACAGCCTCCCACTCCCCCCAACAGAATTACGCCAACCATGAGGAGTGCCCCCAATGTTCCATAATAGTTGCACCACCCTTTGTGATCCTGAAGTATACAGACCAGGAAAGTTCCAACTTGAGCTGAATGAGTTGATCTCAGCCTGGGTATCTACAATTGACCTTCCTGTCTCCGGGTTAGGGAGGGAAAAATTCCCACTCCCGATTTTTGCTGGAAAGAGTGCATGTGCCTGGGCTTCAGGAAAGAACAGGAGTGGGTTTGCAAGTTACCGCCCGCCACCACACAACTGAAAATTTGGCCAACACATACTGCCTAGGATTACGCATATAGAATAGCCAATAAAGTGAGCAATCAATAGCAGGAGAGCTGGTACCCCCATGGATTAACGCTTTCAGGAAAGGGAGGAAGCTAATGGGAAAAGCTTCACACAAACTCCATAGTATTAAAAAATAAATGACTACTTGATGGTGCTCAAAACTGTAATTTCATTTTGAAACTTAAATAATGATTACAAGGATTTGTTATCAAACATCATCAGAAAGTATCTATTGGGCTCTGCTTTGCAATCAGTCCCAGGGTATCCATTACCCATTACAGAATTTCTAAACTAGCGGTATCCCCATGCTGTGACTGAACTTGTCACTGATTCACTTGTCATGCCTCTCTTGCCTGGGTTCTGTTGATTGCTGGGATTATCTACAGACTCATAGAACAATACAGCCTGGAAGGAGACCATTGCCCCATTGTGAACTATCCAATTAGTCCCACACCCTGTTCCTTCCGCATTGCCCTGTAAATGTTTTCCCTTCAAGTATTTATCCAATTCCCTTTTGAAAGGTAAATTGAATCTGCTTCCACCATCCATTCAGGCAGTGCATTCCAGTTCACATACCATTTGGTAACCTCTGAGTGCACTTAGATGCACACTGGAAATAATCTTGTAGCTTCAATGAGATCATTTCCATGTGAGCATTCCTTCTTTCTCAGTATTCAGTGCTTGAGCCAGTGTTACATTTCGTGGCTGTGCTACTTCGGGGGATGGATCCTCTCAGGAGAAGGCCCTTCTGATTCAGTCAGTTTTCTTTACATGTTACCAGTCACATAATCTTCTGTGTCAGAATGTGGTTTAGTTCTAATTGTTTGTATCAGTTTTTCCCCCTCACCTCTTGTAACGGTGCTGACTCTTTTCCAGGGTACAGTTCTCTGGGTGTTGGCTGCTCTGCACGGCCCATGTGGTCATTTTTCATGTTTGAGCCCAGATGATGTGTATCATTGTAAAAAGCCTCACAGCTGAGCTTGGTCTCACCTTCACCTCACTTGCACATCCCTAGTAGGAGCAGGCACAAGTGGAAACTCTAACCTTAGCATGGGCTTATGAAGCCAATTCTACCGCCCCTACCACCAGTCAGCCAAGAATAGTTTTAACATTGCACAGACCAGGGATTGAACCTCGGGCCTTCCTGATCTCCATCACACTGGGCACTTGAACATTGGGGTACTGCAGTTGGACCTCAATAGTGTTAGTGAAGGAACAGAGCAGCCAGGCGATTGCTATCCCTGCTGGAAAGTCTGTGTCTGTGTGTTTGTGCCTATTGGATTCAGACAATTCTCATGATCAGATACCACACCCCTGTGGATGAACAGCCTTCCAATACTCACTGTCTGGATTTACAGATAAAGAATGATCACTTGGGCAAAGTGGTGGTGTAAAAAAAGTTATAAATACATTTATACTCAGACAAGTACAGTCGATGAAAAATATAAGTTTGATGTCCTTGAATGATGATGATATAGAATTTGCAGCCCAGAGAATGCCATTCAGCTCATACCATCCGTGCCGATGCCCCCTCTTCAGAGCTGCAGCAATCTACTCTAATTCCATTGCCCTGCCTTGGCCCTAAATCCTCTCTTCAATACAGATCCGATTCCCTTTCAGATGTCATCAGGGTCTCAGGCTCAATGGCCACTTGCAGTAAGACATTCCTTGGTCTCATCCTCTATGTGACAAAAAATCTAACTTCCCTGTTAGTTCGCCGCTTGAAACGTCAATATGCTATTTGTTGACAAGACCTGCTGTGTATTTTCTCTTTTTACTCCAGATTTTCAGATAAGGCTTTATTGCCTCCCTACATCATTACTTCTCTGTCTAATCCAGAGCTGTGTGTTTTGGGTTTAAAGGTGATGTGACTGCTTGACGTCAGTTTCCTGTCTGTCCCTGTTTCCCAGAGCTTTCCCAGTCAGTGAATGACCCAAAGATTTTGAGAATTGGAGGAGGGGAGTGCAGTCCCGCCCAGCCTGGAATTTGTCAAGTTTCTGCCCGTATATGGGCACATACACGCTGCGCGGGCGGGGGAAGAAGAACTCGGCAGTGAAACTGATCAAAAAGACGCGGAGACTTCACCCTTTTCTGCATCTATACGAAAAAGCTGCCCACAGCCTGGGTTCAGCCTAACATTGCAAAGTCTTGAACAGCATGTCCAGCAAACAGTTTAACAGCGGACCCGCGTACGGTTTATCAGCAGAGGTGAAAAGTAGGGTAAGTTTAACTTTTAATGTGGCATTTTAAAGAGTCTTAGGGAGCCGCGTGTTGCTGTTTGGTAATTGCTGGTCTCAGGTAGCTTTGTAACTGGATTCAGTGTCGCTCCCATCTTACTGGTAAGATAACTTTGTTTTTCTGACTTTTTTGTAGTGGCTCTGGGCGTTGTCCCAGTTGCTGCTGCAAGATTAGATTAGTTGAAGTATGTTTTCTGTACTTTCTACCACCATCTGTCTGCAGCTCTCAATCCTCAGTGAATTCTCTCTCTCTATCTCGGCCAATTGATCCCCCGCACCAAGAGTCGGAAGTGTTCATCCGAGATCTCGTGGGCTGTGGCGTTTTAATTTCCCGTATGGTTTGCCTCAAACGGTGACAATGCACCTGAATGTAAAGAGGGAGCATGATCTCTCCTTATAATCTTTGTTTGCTGTGTGCTTTTACTGTACTTTTTGTCAGGGGTGGACGGTGACACGGGGTGAATGTTTGTTTTTGCTTTTTATTCAGTATTGTTCCTGGGATCCACGAGGTGACTGGAGGGATCTCTCTCTTCCCTTCCACTGGTTGCCTGTGCTGTCCTGAATGAAGTGTTAAACTTCCCTGTGTCAGTGCCTTTGCAATTGATATGAAAACAGGGCTAGATTTTCCTTTGATGTTTAAAACCAAAGCAATGAGGGAAAGCCCAAATGCTTTAAAAGTTTGTGCTGGCAGCTGTCTGAGGCTGAACCAGCTTGTTTGCAACCTTGGTATCATATTTGACCCCGAGATGAGCTTCTGACCACATATCCACACCATCACTAAGATTGCTGATTTCCATCTTTAACATCACGTGCCTCAGCTCATCTGCTAAAACCCTCATCTGTACCTTTGTTAGCTCTAGACTTGACTCTTCCAATGCACTCCTGGCTAGCCTCTAATGTTATGTCCTCTGTAAACTTGAGATCATCCAAAGCTCTGCTGCCTGTGCCCTAACTCGCACTAAGTCCTGTTCATCCATCACCCCTGTACTTGGTGACTTACATTGGCTCCCAGTTAAGCAGGGCCTTGATTTTAAAGCACTCATTACTGTTTACAGATAGCTCTGTGGCCTCACCTCTCCCTAGCTGTCTACTTTCCTCCAGCCCTACAATCCTCCTTGATATCTGTGCTGCTCCAATTCTGGCCTCTTGAACATCCCCAATTTTAATTGGTTCCCTCTTCACCTGCCACAGACCCAGTCTAGCAGCTATGTCTTTGAGGACACGACCCCAGCTGTGGTGATACCGAACCACTCTTGGCAATGGACATTGAAGTCCCCCCGGAGTACATTGTGTGCCCTTGCTCTCCTCGGTGCTTCTTCCAGTTGGTGTTCAACATGGAGAAGCACTGATTCACAGCCAAGGGGACGCAGTAGGTGGCAATCAGCAGGAGGTTTCCTTGCCCATGTTTGACTTGGTGCCACGAGACTTCATTAGGCTTGATGTTAATGTTGAGGACTTCTAGGCCAACTCCCTCCCACTGGGTGATGGTGGTTTCTGGGACATTATCTGCAAGGTATGATTCGGTGAGTATGACTATGTCAGGCTGTTGCTTGACTAATCTGTGGGACAGCTCTCCCAGTTTTGGCACAAGCCCCCAGATTTCAGTAAGGAGAACTTTGCAGGGTTGACAGGACTGGGTTTGTCATAGTCGTTTCTGGTGCCGAGTGGCTGGCCAGTTTCATTCCTTTTCTTCGATTTTGTAAGGGTTTGACAGTGGCGCAGTGGTTAGTACTGCAGCCTTACAGCTCCAGGGACCCGGGTTCAATTCTGGGTACTGCCTGTGTGGAGTTTGCAAGTTCTCCCTGTGACCGGGTGGGTTTTCACCGGGTGCTCCGGTTTCCTCCCACCGCCAAAGACTTGCAGGTGATAGATAAATTGGCCATTGTAAATTGCCCCTAGTGTAGGTAGGTGGTAGGGAATATGGGATTACTGTAGGGTTAGTATAAATAGGTGGTTGTTGGTCGGCACAGACACGGTGGGCCGAAGGGCCTGTTTCAGTGCTGTATCTCTAAACAAATAAATAAAATTTAAAAAAACAACTGAGTGGCTTGTTAGGCCATTTAACAGTTAACCACATTGCTGTGGGTCGGGACTCACATGTTTTAAAGGACAACAATCAGCAATGGTTTCATGATCGCCACTCGACTAGCTTTTTAATTCCAGATTTATTAATTGAATTCAAATTCCACCATCTGCCGTGGTGGGATTCGAATCCATGTCCCCAGATCATTAGCCTGGGGCTCTGGGTTACGTCTAGTGACATTACCACTATGCTACCACCTCTCCATGGGAGAGCATGTTGAGGATACAGGGAGATGGAGGAATGTGTAAGATGGGGAAATTGGAGTAGAGGAGAAATGAGGTATATAAGTTCAGAGGAGGGCCAACAATTGTAGTTTTGATACATAATGATTGTGATCAGCAAACCCTCTTTCTCCATCAACCAATCAGACTGCTAGCTTTCCCTGCAGCCCTACTAATCTTTTTTTAATCAAAATCAAAAAGTCACCTTAACATTGAAACTACGTTGGTGTTTTATGCATCAAACCTGTGAGACATGGATGTGAATTGTGTCTTTTCCCCTCCCCCACAAGTTCCTCCGCATTAACAATTTTGCATGGTTCACCCTTGTATTTGTGTAAATTTCATGGCCGACAACCCGAGTGGTTCCTGCATTTCTTGTTTTTATTTCAGATTTCCAGCATCTGCAGTATTTTGCTTTTATAACCCACTCTTCTTTCCCTTTCCACCCCTAACAAAAAAATCTATGCTTGTATATCATTCGACACCCTCTACTTTTAAAAAAAAAAGTGGTGCTTGTGAAGTTGAGAGAATTCTCAGCCTCCCTCCTTTTATATTGCTGGAACTGATTTAAGAAGTGATAATGTACTGGTGATGTGGTGTATGGCTGCTTTGAGATCTGCCCTCTTTATGTTGGTCATGGGAAAACAATTGTGCATGGACCAATCTACACATTCAAAGTTGGCTGCAGACCTATCCTGGTCGATCTGTAAAAACAATGGGGAAAATGTATCACTGGACTTGGTGCTGGGGTTGATTGGGGAGTGGTGGTGTGCAAAGCACTTGGCCTCTATGAGTAGCTGGACTTGTCAGTGGCCAGAGACAGTGAGGGTGAAATTGGACATGAATGGAGACACACAGCAGGCATTATTGCCTTGGTTGCCTGTAATAGAGTCTGCCCGCTATTCAGTTCCATTGACTTTAATGAGCTGAATATCAGCTGTGGTATAATGGACAGTAAGTGCAATCCTGCCTGTTTTGCATCCTTGCCCATGTCTAATTTCAACTCCAGCGGCTTCTGATGACAGTGGCTGTGTTTATACATAGTTGCAGTTTGTCTTGCAGCACTGGTGGTAAAGGCTGGGGCTGGGCCTGCCACTGGCTGCGGTGTGTGGCCAGGTAAAAGTAATCAAAATGCATTAACTGTTGCTGCTAAGAGCATGATCCTCAACAGAGTTTTCAAACAGTGTTGCCAAAAATTCAGTCAAAATTTACACTGAAGTTTTCCTATTGCCTGATATCCATTGTAGTTTAACATGTACCTAGCTCATCTCTGGAATTTACGTCTTCTCGCACTGATGGAGAGGACCTGTCTTCAAAAGCTTCCTCTCAACATCAGGAAAGTTCCTGAGGCAGAGCTCAATGTTGTGCTTATTGAGAAAACATTAGGTGGCAGACTGTAAGCATTGCAGCAGCATTTTGTATGGACCTACTTCAGGTGCAAGGGGGCTGTAGCGAGTGACTGTAATACCACAAGGTTTCCCTTGCCTTAGAAAGCTCCTGATATTTGAGAAGATGGCTTATAAAAATCAGGAACTGTACATGAAATTCAGAGAATCCGGAGAAGTTCTTGGAATCAGCGTTAGATTAATACAATGGTATAACAACAGGTGATGTTTGCAATTGTCAATATGCAAACTCTGCATCGCTTGTTGTACAGTCTCTGGTTGGCCTTTTCAGCCACGATGGCTGCTGGACTTGCAGTGGTAGACTCTGTATGAGAGTGAAGAAGGAATAGAGGTTCTTGGTGCTATGTTGGAGAGTCGAGTGGTAGCACTGCTGTTTCAGAACCTGCAACAATTGGGAGGGCAGGTAATATTCACAACACATTGGCTATTATGAAGAACTTGGCTGAAATTTCACCCAGACATGTGCCGAGAGGCAAATCAGCAGGGCTGTTATCCTGAGGATAGTAAAAAGAATGAAAGTCAAGTAGTTTGGAATTCGTTGGCCATTCTTCCACGAAAGAGATTTGGATGCAAGCGATTTTAACATTTATTTTGGGCAGAAGGGAAACCTTTTTACCTTGAGTAAGGACCCACCCCCAGTGGTACATGTATTCTTTATTTTTTTCTAAAGCTGGGTGAACTGATTGTCCTGACTGACTTTGTGTATCTGCTGGTCTGTATGGTCTGTCTACAGAGAACGCAGATTTAAAGTGATTGGCAAAAGAACCAAAGGCAACATGAGGAAAAACCTTTTTACGCAGCGAGTGGTTACGATCTGGAATGCACTGGCTGCAAGGGTGGTAGAGGCACATTCAGTCGTAGCTTTCAAAAGGGAATTGGATAAGCATCTGAAAAGAAAAGAATTTGCAGAGCTACAGGAAAAGGGTCGGGGAGTGCAGCGAGCTAAATTGCTTTTGCAGAGAGCCTGGATGGGCAAATGTGCTCCTTCTATGTTGTAACCATTTTATGATTTTAGCATGAAAGAAGGTAATTTATGAACTGAGCTAAATGACTGCTTGCTCTTCCTCGGAGAGATTAACTTGATTAATGTACTTAAGGCACAAGAATTCAGGTCTGCATCACAAAAAACATACCTGTTTTTCAATACTCCTATGATTTTTCTCCAGGGCTGCTCACATCAGTGTACAGAATATTAATCTTTAATTTCTAGAGACACCAGAACAATCCTGGAGGGTTGGCAGCCCTAGGTGGGGAACTCCGAGATTAGAAGCAATGTGCACTTGTAAATTAGTCACAAACTCTGACTGCAAAACCTTTCTCTGTGTCTGTGGAGAGCCTGTATAAGCCGACATTGGTGAAAAGCCAAAATGCCAGACGTCTGCACTGGCTCTTTACCTCCTCAGGATCAATGCAGTGCCTGTGGTGGGGGTCTGAAGGTTTGCTTTGTGGGCTCACCTCTGACAGTGCCCTTTTAACCAAAGACTAGTGGTCATTCAGTATAGATGGTGGGATACTAGCCCCTGTTTGTGGTTGTGTTATTTAGATCCCTGCTTTCCCAGCAATGTATTTAATATTGCTGTTCATTTAGTGAAGTTCTGTTTAGACCTTAAATGGCACTTTCAGATCAAGGACCATCTCCTAGTTTCTGTCAGATTGATTACCCTTCAAGTTTTCTCAGGGAAGTGACAAAAGTAGCTCAGGTTCCTGGTCTGTGCTGAGTTAGCTGATCTTAAGTAGGTTGGCAGTAAGAAGGTTACATTAGCCTTCATAACTCTGCATTAAGGAAGGGAAAAATCAACCAGAGCTGCTGCTTCTGATCATTATCCAGTGACCTCAGTAGACAATGCCTGTTGGCTAAGAACAGGTCAGCTTCCACAATGATGCCCATCACAGTTGAATATCTTGGTACTCTCAATTGTCATTTGAGTGGGGTACCAGAGGGCAGCTGATACTCGTTGGATATGTGCCCCAGCGAGAGGCAGCACCTTCAGGAGAGGAAGAGAAAGAATTGGAAGAGTCTAGGGGAGGGTAAGAGAGAGATTCATTTTTAATATTGTACTAGAGAATTTTTAAAGATTTCAATGCATAGTTCCTTTTTTCCACACAAATATTTGTGGAAATTTCTTGCATAATTCTGGAAATTTAAAAAAATCTAGGATCAGTCATAATTTCTTTTTAATGTCTCTTAAAACTGAAAGTAGTCAACTAAGGGAGGCAGACGGCTTTCATGCTTCCTCATCTTGATTTAAAAATATTATGCAGTTTTCTCAAAGCAAATTGTTTATTTATTAAATGGCTTTGCATTCTAGCTCAGTCATTTTGACCCTAAATCTCTCGCTTTGCCCAGTTGCTAACTTGAGCCTCGGCTTGGCTTCCAGAGGCTCTAGTTTTAGCACAGTACAAGGCCTGAACAAACTGGGATGTTTATATTTAAAAAAAAGTGTCTCAGCTGTTTTGATTCAGTAGCATTTTTTTGTAATTGCTAAATTAATTTTTAATCTTCTGAATTCCTCTTTTTGTGAAGATTCTCTGGGCTGTAAATAAAAGATCTCTTTATATATGAAATAAAGCCAAGCTGGATGTGACATTCATTTTCAGAAGAAATTGCTCCCCAGATGGAAGGAGCTTGATTTGCTCTCAATGCCTTCATGTCAAGTGCAGCTGCAGCAAATGAGCCAATTGATGTCCATTGTACTTGCCATTGCATAGGTCTCTCCATAGATGTTTATGCATATAATTCATAACGCATGACTATCTCTTCAAACCTCTTTTGTTTAAATTGCTTTATTTGAAGATGTGGTGCTCTGGTTTCATACTACGTCGAGGTTCCTTTCGATAATGTGGCCTTGTATGCACAGCTGAACTTTCCCATTTGAAATACTCCCATTAAAGAGGCTGTTCATCACCAACTGTAAGGATTGCCTATGCAATCTTTGTGCTTATTCTCCTGAGATTTCAGCAGTTGAGCCCCTGCAAGAAGCCTCACTACCAGGACTTGGGGTTTTCTAAGGAGATTCCTCTCTTCATGCACTTTGTTTCTGTTTTGAGCCTGCCTCCTCCAATTGAAGGGGGATGTGAAACTCTGGTTTGTGGTAGCTGTGACAGAGGAACTTTTTTCCTGACCCATTTGGTCTTTTTCAAAATTTTCAATTTCCCAGCTGTGTCTTACTGTAAAACAGACCTGCTAGCCCAATAAAGCAGCTTGCCTATGTTTACAACTAAAGCACCAGGTTGTATGGCCTTTTATGGGATGTATCATCTGTATATTTATAAACTGGGGGTCAAAACAGAACAAAGGAAAGTCTTTAAAACACAGGGTTCTTCACAACACCCTCCACCAGCAACCCCCCACCCCCCAAATCCAACAAAATCTTGTTTCCTGAACAGTGTGTGGTTACACTGGTGTGTGAGGCTGTGTGTGACTTGGGTCCATCTCTGGTCCAGTTAGTACTGCCTGTGCTGAAGCTTCTAAATGCTCTCTGGATCTGTTACTGCGCACCCTGAGCTAACACTCTCGCAGGATTTGAGGGTGTCCTGTGTGCTGATTTCTCACTGGGATATGATTCTGTGGTCACCAGTTGCCTGACTGTGCCTGATACGAGTGGCCATTCTTTATGCCAGCCTAGATAGTGAATTGTGGCCAAATATTTGACCACAAGGGTCATCACGCTGAGTCCAATTCTGTTTTCCTATGATGTCTACAGGCAGATACTTTCTAGCAGAAGCTGCAACAGTTCTGATGAAGGGTCACTGACCTGAAACATTAACTCTGCTTTTCTCTCCACAGTTGCTGCCAGACCTGCTGAGTATTTCCAGCATTTATTATTTTTATTCTAGCAGAAGCCACTGGATAGTGGTCTGGGGTAGGCACCTTGTTGTATATAGAAAAAATTCTCTCTCCTTCCCCCCGCCATCCTGCATTCCTATCCCATGTGAAGCTGGGGCTAATTGTAGCACCCCCACCCCCATCCCCCCCCCTCCCATTACTATAGTACATGCAGCTAACTCTGTTCAGAGCAAGGATGTAACATGTGACCAGAGTGCTTCCTGCTTTGCTTGTCTTGGTGACATAATCTCAGCCAGGATGGCAGTAGAGGCACTATAAATGGCATCAATGTTCAGCAACATTCGCGACGACTCAGATACTGAAGCAGTCCGTGTAGAAATGCAGCAAGACCCAGACAATATCCAGGCTTGGGCTGATAAGTGGCAAGTAACATTTGCGCCACACAAATGCCAGACAATGACCATCTCCAACAAGAGAGAATCTAACCATCTCCCTTGACATTCAATGGCATTACAATTGCTGAATCTCCCACTACCAACATCCTAGGGGTTACCATTGACCAGAAACTGGAGTAGCCATATAAATATTGTGGCTACAAGAGCAGGTCAGAGGCTAGGAATCCTGCCATAGTAACTTACCTCCTGACTCCCCAAAGCCTGTCCACCATCTACAAGGCACAAGTCAGGAGTGTGATGGAATACTCTCCACTTGCCTGGATGGGTGCAGCTCCAACAACACTCAAGAAGCTCGACACCATCCAGGACAAAGCAGCCCGCTTGATTGGCACACCATCTGTAAACATTCACTCCCTCCACCACCGACGCACAGTGGCAGCAGTGTGTACCATCTACAAGATGCACTACAGCAATGCACCAAGGTTACTTAGACAGCACCTTCCAAATCCACGACCTCTACCAACTAGAAGGACAAGGGCAGCAAATGCATGGGAACACCACCACCTGCAAGTTCCCCTCCAAGTCACACACCATCCTGACTTGGAACTATATCGCTGTTCCTTCACTGTCGCTGGGTCAAAATCCTGGAACTCCCTTCTCAACAGCACAGTGGGTATACCTACCTCTCATGGACTGCAGCGGTTCAAGAAGGCAGCTCACCACCACCTTCCCAAGGGCAATTAGGGATGGACAATAAATGCTGGCCTAGTCAGCGATGCCCACATCCCATGAATTAATAAAAAAATGTCAGCCATGCTCCATGGTAACACTTGGTTTTGAGTCAGAAGGTTGCAGGTTCAGGCCCCACTCCAGAGATTTGATCTAGACTCAGTGCAGTACCAAGGGAGTGGGGCCAGATGTAAAAGATCTCTTGCCAGTGTTTCAAAGAAGACCATGGGAGTTCTCCCTGGTGTCTTGGTTAATATTTATCCCTCAAGCAACATCACTTTACAACCAGATTATCTGATCATTATCTCATTGCTGTTTATGGGAGATTGCCATGCGCATATTAGATGCCACGTTTGACTACACTTCAAAAGTACTTCGTTGACTGTAAAGTGCTTTAGGAAACGCTGAGGTTGTGAAAAGTGCTATATAAATACAAGTCTTTTTAATCAGTGTTCTGGGCGAGAGGAAAGTTGAAATGAGCCATAGCGCCTGCTATCCTGCTATTCCCCAACCCAATTAAATCCCCAGCTGACACTCCACTCTATACCCTTGGGTTAATAAAGATCATTTGACTGAGGTACTCTTACCAGACTTGATGATGCATTTTCCAGTAAGTTACTGTGGAGCTTCACTTTATTTCTGTTTGTTCAGTATGTTGTTTGATTTGGCAGGTATGGAACCTGTTAGTTGAAGTATATTCGTTACAGTGTTGACTCAGTTAGTGTTCACGAACGACATATCTGTTAATCACAAGTGTCAGTATGGATCAGCTGGTAGTATTCTTTCCTCGTAGCCAGAGAGTTGTGTGGTCCCAGGATCACAGCATTAACTCTAGGATGAACCATCAGTGTTGTACATGTACATAATTTAGTAAATGTGAAAAGTTTGAACACTAAACATTAACAACAGATCTGATAGTAATAGTTAATTCACCTGCCTATGCTCAATAAATACATGCCAGATGGTTGGCTCTTTTTTCTTCTCATTTACTCCCCACCTCCCTTGATGATCCTGACCTGTGCTGGGGCCCTGCATTCCCCAGATTCTGACAGCTCCCCTTCACTGTCTTGTCTGAGTGGCAGTGTGAGCCCAGATGGCTAATGTCAGGATGCTATTTAACTCTGGAAATTCTACCCTTACTCAATATGTGTACCCACACAGACACATACACTAATCCATTATCCAAGGCCACTGGTTCTGGCTGTATTCCCTCAAGTAATTAAGCAGTTAATGATGAGCCAAAGGATTGTCTGTGAGCCATTTTGGCCGAGAGCTTTGTTATTCCCAATGGAGGGATTGGGAAATGAGCCGTAAATAGCCCTTGTTTGTAGTACAAAGAGCAAGAACAGTACAGCACAGGGACAGGCCAGTCGGCCCTCCAAGCCTGCGCTGATCTTGATGCCTGCCTAAACTAAAACCTTCTGCACTTCCGGGGACCATATCCCTCTATTCCCATCCTATTCATGTATTTGTCAAGATGCCTCTTAAACGTCGCTATCGTACCTGCTTCCACCACCTCCCCCGGCAGCAAGTTCCAGGCACTCACCACCCTCTGTGTAAAAAAAAAACTTGCCTCGCACATCCCCTCTAAACTTTGCCCGTCGCACCTTAAACCTATGTCCCCTAGTAACTGACTCTTCCACCCTGGGAAAAAGCTTCTGACTATCCACTCTGTCCATGCCGCTCATAACTTTGTAAACCACTATCATGTCGCCCCTCCACCTCCGTCGTTCCAGTGAAAACAATCCGAGTTTATCCAACCTCTCCTCATAGCTAATGCCCTCCAGACCAGGCAACATCCTGGTAAACCTCTTCTGTACCCTCTCCAAAGCCTCCACGTCCTTCTGGTAGTGTGGCGACCAGAATTGCACACAATATTCTAAGTGTGGCTTAACTAAAGTTCTGTACAGCTGCAGCATGACTTGCCAATTTATATACTCTCTGCCCTCACCGATGAAGGCAAGCATGCCATATGCCTTCTTGACTACCTTATCCACCTGCGTTGCCACTTTCAGTGACCTGTGGACCTGTACGCCCAGATCCCTCTGCCTGTCAATACTCCTAAGGGTTCTGCCATTTACTGTATACTTCCCACCTACATTAGATCTTCCAAAATGCATTTCCTCACATTTGTCCGGATTAAACTCCATCTGCCATTTCTCCGCCCAAGTCTCCAACCGATCTATATCCTGCTGTATCCTTTGACAATCTGAAGTGCCATGGTACATTCTTCTATGTCAAAGTTGCTTTATAAACAGGACTGGGACCAATGTCCTCGCAGGGAGGTTCACTAGTCTGGTTGGGGAGGGCTTAAACTAATTTGGCAGGGGGATGGGCACTAGCATATAGAATTTGAAAAGAAGTGAGGGTGTTGGATAGTACTAGAGAAGGAAGTAGTACCATATTGGATAGAATAAGAAGTACTACAAGGTTTACAATGCATGTATGTAAATGCACAAAGTGGTGAATAAGGTTGGTAAGCTACAGACACAAATAGCAGTGTGGAAATATGATGTAGTGACAATAACGGAAACCTGGCTTAAAAATGGTAAGGACTGGGCACTTAATATTCAAGGATACAAAGTGTTCAGAAAAGATAGGGAAGGGAAAAAAGGGAGGGAGGGTGGCAGTACTAATTAAAGAAGAAATTGTAGTGTTGGAAAGGGAGGATGTCCTTGAAGGGGCAAAGGGAGAATCCATTTGGCTCGAGTTGAGAAGCAAAAAGGGTATGATCACGCTACTGTGGGTATTCGACAGGCCTCCAAATAGAGAGGGGAGTGGAGAGAGAGGAGCAAATCTGCAGGGAAATCACGGAGATGTGCAAGAACTGTAGAGTGTTGATACTGGGGACTTAATTACTCAACTATCCCAACTACTGGGATAAAGTAATTAATGTTAGAGTGAGGGGGAACAATTTCTGAAATGTGTTCAGGAGAACTTCCTTGACCCATATGCTTTCAGTCCAACTAGGAAGGAAGTATTGCTTGATCTGGTGTTGGGGAGTGAGGTGGGCCAAGTGGACCAAGTGTCTGTGGGGGAACACTTGGGTAAGAATGATCAATGTATAAGAAGATTTAGATTAGTAATGGAGAAGAGCAAGGAACAAGTAGAACTACTAAATTGGAAGAGGGATGAGCAGGATCTAGCCAAGGTGAAATGGAACTAGATTGACAGGAAAAACTGTAACGGAACAATAGGTGATCTTTAAGGAGGAGGTATTTCAGGTGTGAGAGGCACATTCCAACAAGGGCAAAAGGTAAGGGAACCAAAGTCAGGGCTCCTTGGATGATGAGGGAGATGGAGAATATAATGAAACAAAAAGAGACTGCACGATGCATGTCAGATGTATCCTTTCAGCAAGAACCAGGCGAAATGCAATAAGTCGAGAGGGGATGTTGAAAAGGAAAATAAGACTGGCAAGATGGAATGGCAGTTAACATAAAAGGGAATCCAAAAATCTTCTACCGAAATGTAAATTGTAAGCGGGTAGTAAGATGCTGGGTGGGATCTACTGGGGACATAGAGAGTGATATATGCTTAGTGGTGCAGGGCAAGGCTTGAATATTGGTGTTGATTAAGGAAGAAGATGTTGACAAAATAACTGGAAAGGTAATGGATGGGGTGGAAATTGATAGGCAGGATGTACTGGAAAAGCTGGCTATGCATAGAATAGATAAGTCGCCTAGTCCGGATGACTTGCATCCCAGGTTGCTCAAGGAAATGGGAGTGAAGATAGTGGAAGTGCTTGCCAACATTTTCCAATTTTCCCTAGATACAGGGAAGGTGCCAGAGGATTGGAGAGTGGCAAATGTGACACCCTTATTCAAGAAAGGAATGTGAGGACATTCCTAGTGACTACAGGCTGGTCAGTTTAACATCAGTGGTGGATAAGGTTTTAGAAAAAATAATCAGGGGGAAAAAAAATCAACAGGCATTTGGAGAGGTTTGAGTTAATTAAGGAGAGCCGACATGGATTCGTAAAAGGCAGATCATGCTTGACTAATCTTGTTGAATTCTTTGAAGTAACAGAGAAGTTTGATGAAGGGAATGCAATAGATGTTGTCTATGTGGATTTTAAGAAAGCATTTGACAAAGTACGACATAGAAGGCTGGTTAACAAAACTGAGGCTCAGAATAGGAGGGTCAGTGTCAGTTTGGATAAAAAATTGGCTTAAGGACTGAAAATGGCTAGTCATGGTAAATGGTTGTTTTTCAGACTAGAGGATGTTAGACAGTAAGTATGATACCAATTGACTACAACAGGACTTAGGCTAGCAGAATGGACAGACAAATGGCAGGTGGAATTTAATACAGAGAAGTGTGAGGTGATGAATTTTGGTAGAAGGGATAGGGAGAGGCAAAATAGACTAAATGGTGCAGTTCTAAACCGTGTGCAGGGACAAAGGGACCTGGGGGTTCATGTGTATAGTCTTTTGAAGGTGGCAGGACATATTGAGAGGGTAGTTAGCAAAGCATATGGGATCTTGAGCTTCATAAATAAAGATATTGAGTACTAAAGCAGGGAAGTTATGCTGAACCTTTTATAAAGCTCTGGTCACTGAACTTCAGGAAGGCTATGAGGGTCCTTAAGAGGGTGCAGAGGAGATTTACCAGAATGATTCCAGGGATGAGGAATTTTTAGCTAGAAGGTTAGGTTGGAGAAGCTGAGGTTGTTCTCCTTGCAACAAAGGAGATTGAGGGGAGATTTGACAGAGGTATACAAGATTATGACAGTGTTAGATAAGATAGACAAAGAAAAGCTATTCCTATGAACTGATGGTATAAGGACCAGGAGACGCAGATTTAAGGTATTGGGCAAGTGATGCAGGGGGAATATGAGGAAGAACGTTTTTACGCAGCAAGTAGTAATGGCCTGGAACTCGCAGCCTACGAGATTGGTGGAAGTGGAGATGATGAATGATTTCAAAAGGAAATTGATTGGGCACGTGAGGGAAATAAACTTGCAGGGCTATGGGGTTAGAGCGGGGAAATGGTACTGATTGGATTGCTCTACTGAGAGCTAGCATGGACTCGATGGGCCAAATGGCCCCTTTCTGTGCCATAATGACTCTGACTCTATAAATACAATGTCCTATTTCTTCTCTGGTTTTTCCTGTTTGAATTTTGTAAGACTGGAGGTTTGGACAGCACTGTTCTCCGCCTTGTTACCTAAATTCTAAATTAGAACAAAATATCTGACATCCACAACCGGAGCCATTGCCAAATTGAATGCAACATGGAGTTAAACTGTCATTGTGACCACCTTCCCCCAACCCCCCGCCACAATGACGTGAACACACACTACTCATGAAGATGAATGTTGGGCATTCATATTGTAATTCATTGATAGACCTTTTATTGAAATCAGACATTAGCTATGGAATCAAAAGGCAAGACCCTAGTTACCAACACAGCATAAGTGCTTATCTATCGCCCCCTTAGCTCCTCACTCTCTGATCATTTGGTGATCTTTGAGAGTAGATGTCTTGCACAGGCATCACAAGTTGCTTTGAGACTACAGCCAGGGTCTTGGGAAATTGACAGAAAAGTACTGCTTTCCCCACATTTAACCATGGCTGGTGTGGTGGATCTCCCTTAAAGCAGCTGAACCTGTGGGGCTAACTGTTTCACATGGGCGCAGATCAACTATGAGAATTTACACAATTAAACATGGGCACCATGATGTCATGGCTGGGAACTGCCACTCAAATGCTCGGTGTTACGTTTGTGCAGTGTTTTACAATAAGGAGGAAAGGTGAACACAGAGCATGGGGAAGGGGAATTAAGAGGCTGGTATGGGAAATGAAGAGGAGAATAGAGAGGCTGGGATAGGCAACCGAAAGCATGGTTGGAAGGTTGTTAAAAGGAGGCAGCTTAGCACAGAGAACTGGGCAAAGAGCTCCAGAGGACATAAGGAGTGATTGGATAAACAGGTGATAAGAGCTCAACTAACTCATCATTCAAGAGCGGAGCAAACAAATTGAGCAGGTTTGTGTGATTTGCTTGTGTGTTTTTCAGTAAAAATCAATTTACTTAACATAAGTTGTGTTATAGATGAATGATACGGGTTGGGGGTGGGGTTGGAGATTTCTAACGCACTCTCTCACATCCAATGTTAAACATTAGGACAGTTTGTCGACTGAATAATTGATTGGACCATGATGAGTTTTCCCTCTGGTTCCAAAACATACATCTGTTAAAAATAATTTCAATTGCACTAATGACTCAATTGCTAACTGCATACAGGCCAGCAAGATTCCGGGCTCGATAAGTTTATAATCAGGGCCCCACAGCACTGTGTACACTCTCTGCCCCGCACCACCAAATGGCTTTGTGTAATAGGATTTAGTTATGTGAAGGGGTTAACTTATTTTTGGATTGCCTTTCATCTAGTCTCCGCACCCCCAAACATGGGTACAGTTCTAAGTACTCACCATTCAAGTGGCCATTGGTCCAATGAGCCCAGACACTGAGTCAGCAGGCTAGTTGACTATGTAGGTGGGGAGTGGTAACCAAAGGGAAGCCTGATCTTGTCCTTATCCATTGCCCACCTGAGATCAGCTGATTCAGCATCGGCCGAAATGGGCATTACCCTGGTTTTTATGGCTCAGTTCTACAGCGCATGGTGCATTTATCTGGTGAGACTGCAGGAAGCATAAATGAATTTGTGGGTGTATTCTTAGTGTAGGAATGTCGATATGAAATTCCTGTGCCCGCTACATAACGGAAGCTAACATTATTAAAATAAGAGAGATCCGGGTATGTCCTCTGAGTATGATTTCAGCCACTAGTACTGACTCCAGGGGTTGAGTCTGTCACCACACAGCATGAGCTGACTCCCAATTACACAACTCCATCCAGCAACTCGAGTCCTGTTCTTTACAGCATTGGATTAAGGAAATATGGAAATGATATGTGCACTGAAGAATGGAGGAATTGGGCAATGGAGATGCACCACCTGTCCTGCTATTACCCATTGCTTAATCTTTGTAAACTCAACATTTGAGCTGTTTGTCACAGTACATGGCTTATAAATTACTGCTGCACCGTTGACACCTTCAAGGGAGATAGTCTGGAGGTGAGGCTGAAGAGTGAAAAATTGGCTGTCCCAGGCAACCGCTGCAAAGGGGGGAGGGGGTGCTGCTTGGCAAATGCCATAATAATGCCAAGAAAAAGACCTTGTAATCTTCTACCCAATTGTAGGCTGCAGAGCTGAGCTGTACAGAGCAGGAAGGTGCCTAGTCCTTGCCGGTTTAGCTCATCCCAGTTAGAGTGACAGTAGAGGCACTACAATTGGCCTGAGGAACCCTGAATTTGATCCAGCCAGGGTTTGGTGAGAAGGTTTTGCTTGGTAATAGACAGGTGGGCAGGGGGTAGTAATACCACTTGCACACCCTCAGCTCTGTAATAGGCAATCTCTCCACTGTCTGTCACTCCATTCTCATCTCTCTCTTTTATGGTTATTCCTTCTATGAATTTTATTCCAAAGTCAATTGCTGGAAATCTGAAATAAAAACAGAAAATGCCAGAAATACTCAGTCGATCTGGCAGCATCTGTTGGGAGAGAGAGATAAAGTTAATGTTTCAGGTTGATGACCTTACATCAGAATTGGAAAAAGTTAAAGACTTTTAAGATAGAGTAACAGCTTAAAGCAAGGACAGAGGCAGGGAAAGAGGGAGAGAAGGAACAAAAAAGGGAGGGTCAGTGATGGGGAGGAAGATGGGAGAGATTAACTATCAAAAGGGATGATGGTGCAAGGCGAAAAGGTTAAGGTAATGGGACAAGTAAACAGACGAGATGATTCTAGAGGAGGTGCAAAAAGGAATAGCAGAATCATTACCAACAGTTGCTGTCTGAAAAAATGAGGGTAGAGGTTATGTTCAGAAAATGCTGAACTCAATTTTAAATCTGGAAAGCTGTAACATTCCTAGTTGAAAGATGAGGTGCTGTTCCTCGAGCTTCTGTTGAGCTTCATTGGATCAATGTAGGAGACTACTGACAGATCAGAATGGGAGTGGAGTGGAGAATTGAAATGGCAGGTGACTGGAAGCTCTCGGTCATGCTTTCAGACTGAACAGAAGTGCTCCCCAAAGTGATCACACGATCTGCGTTTGATCTCCCCAGTATTTGGGGCCCTGGACAGTGGGAAGGAAGGATGTAAAAGGGGAAGTATGTGTTGCATCTCCTGTGCTTACACAGAACGGTGTTGTGGGAAGTGGAGGGAATGTTGGGAATGATTGAAGAATGGACCAGGATGTTGTGGAGGGAATGGTCCCTTTGGAATGCTGAAAGAAGAGGGGAAGATGTATTTGGTGGCATCACAATGGAGATGAACTTTATTCTGTTGTCCCCAAGTTCCAAATACCCTGTTCTACACTTCATCCCCTCACTATGTTGAAGTCAAGACACGTCTCACACTATCTCCCACTCTTAATTTATGCATTTTAAGATCTCAAGACTGTGCACCTCCTCACCTCTAAATCCTCTCTTCCTCCTATAGTCTACAGGGTTTTAAAACCAAGCCTGTCTTCACTGACTCAGTACTTCCTGATCCACCCTTATCTTCACTGCCACTCTTTAATGTTGATGCTCTCCTGTCCTTGATCTGAATTTCTTGGTTTTAATAATCATCTTGAAGCTTTTTTCACTATTAAAATGAGCACTCCCGCAAACAAACTTTTTTTTTTACTGTCCAGGCTTGCTGTAGTAAGTGAGTTCTCTGTCCCTTCTCTCAACTGACAATAAACACTATGCTAGATGCTGAAGCAGGATAACCTAACACATGAATCAGAAACTTTTCTTAAATTTGCTTTTAGCGAAATACAGGAGCAGCATTAAGTACCTTTTCAGTGAGGGAGAATATAGGCCAAGGAATTGCAACCAACTCCCTCATGTCCACGATTTAGTATGTTGAGTTTGATTGTACTACAGTGAGCTCCCCTTGCCCAGCTCCTGGAGTCAGTGATATCCTACATCATGGCCGTTGGCCTCTCTGTGTATAACAAAACTTCATTGCTTTATCTGTGTGCTGCAAATTATGCACCCACCTTTTTCACTTAGTGAGTGGAAGTTCCACAGTGACTGTGTTATGAGGGGTTGGTTTAGTTGGGGGTGGTGAAACTGTGTTTTTTAGTCATGCTTGCATCTGTTCCCTTGAATCTTTTTCAATTTTTTTTTGCTGCCTAGGCTTTAAACAGCTGCTTAAATGGCTGTAGAATGCAGCGGATGGAATTAGCTGAAATCCCATTCCATTCTTTCTACTTTCCTGTTCTGAAGATGCTGACTCATGCTTGGGACACGGGTCCCACCCTTTCCGGCACCCCATGCAAGTGACCACTTTTCACGTGTGACCTGTGGCAATCTGAGTTTGCTTACTTGGGCCACTGGCCACTCTACACTCTTTGGGATAGTGGTTTTATGATTGGCAGGGACCCAGAGACTGTGCACCAAGTGATGGGGGTTAGTAACTCAAATAGCCAGGATCAATGAGGCCAGGGGGAAAAAAATACAGGAATTTCATGTCCTCTGTGTGTATAGGAGGTGTGATTTGTACCACTTCCCTTTCACCTCCATCTCTCTATCTCAGCAATACCATCCCTCACACACCCCAAAGAGTGTTCTTTTTTAAATTGATTCTCGGGATACAGGCATTGCTTGCAAGGTCAGCATTTAATACCCATCCCTGGTGGCCCTTGAGAAGATAATGTGCCTTCTTTTTGACCCACTGCAGTCTTTGTGGTGAAGGTACTCCAACAGTGCTGTTGGGGAGGGAGTTCCAGGATATTGACCCAAAAACAATGAAGGAGCGGCAATATAGTTCCAAGTCCAAGTGTGTGACTTAGAGGGGAATTTGCAGGCGGTGCATGTACTTGCTGCTCTCGTCCTGCTAGGTGGAGGAGGTTGCAGATTTGGGAGGTACGTGGAAAATACAAAGTGATTTGATGTTGGAATGGTATCTTTTTGACTGATAGGCTGAAGGACTGCTGTGCTAAAATCCATACTATGCAGGCCAGAAAAACTGTTTGCAGTAAGCTGGTCTCCACATATCTTTCCCAGGCAGCTGGGGAGCCACTGCCGAGAATGAACTGTTTTTAAAGTTTGTAAATTTAAAACTTAAGGTAAATCCTCCAAGACTCTGCTCCAGGCTTGGAGCCTCACTGGATGGGAGTGCTGACTGCAGAATCGGGCTTGCCGGTTATATAACTTTCATGAATAAAATTAGAAGCACTGCAAATTAGGAATGCTGATGCAGCTAATTAATTGTCTAATCGGTGCCCTTGGATAGTTTACCAGTTTGTGCCTGTAAATGAAATTGGCTGGTGTTACTGACTGCAAAATCTGTTGATCGGTCAGTTGAGAAAGAGTTCATTTAATATAGCAAAGGCATCATCACAGTTAATGTTTAATGCTGAGAATCTTCCAGTTCAATTCATGTTAAAATTGAAAACAATCCATGTTATCTTGAGTGACTATCCCTTATTGAAGGTGAACGAATACTCTTTTGTCAGCCATTCTGAATTTTAGCAACTGATAAACTTAATGCAGCAGCAGTAAGAGAGGAAGAGTGGAGAATGTGGCCCAGGAAAAGGACAGGTATAAATCAGATAACAAGAAACATTCATATCCTGTCATGTGTTCAGAATGAAGCATAACTATGGAAGTCACCAACGAATTAAAAAAAAAAATCCCTTCCTTCCTTCTCATTGGTGCTGCCTCCTGGGACACCATTTCATGGCTGCTGGGCCTCCTTCAAATGGTCATTACCCACCTGTGACCTGAGACCCTCCGTGTTGGCAAGCTGATTAATCCTGATGGGGGGGAATCTCGGCTGAGCTTAATTCTGCCCTTGCCCAACCTCTGTGCAGGTATTTCCCAACTGGACTCATTGGACAATAACCAGGTGTGGTGATCTTGACCAACTCCCGGAATACTAAGGTCAATTGTAGCATCCGACCTGCACTGTGACTGCAGACAGGTAACTCAGCGCAAACCAGGATCGAAGCTGGTACATTCCTAGTCTAGTTTAGAACTATACTGGGTGTGTATTTATCCACTGGGCCAGGAATGTCCATCTACATGAATACCATGGAGCCTTAGAGGATTAAGTTGGTGTATATTGAATTGAATTTAACCATGGACACTGCTACATGAGGGTTGAAATTCGGTGCCTTTTTAATTTATTTTATGCAGTCCCCACCTCCCCCAGAAACTGGCTTGTGCTGCAATAAACATTCCACAGGTACCTGCTGACCTTCCATATGTCACAAAATCAGCATCTCCATGTGCCCTGAAGCCACAGCCCCAATGCTGTCCCTGCTGATAGCAGCCAACCAGCTCAGCCTAGGGACTAAACCTGGGGCTCTCCTAGTCGACATGACTCAGCTCCACAACAGGTGGTCTACCTCTTTCCAGAACTATGGGGGAGGGTTGGAGAAATCATTTTGATGCTTTTCCTTTTCCGGGAAAACCTTTATTGACCAATCCAAATGTTCAGTGTTGCACTTTATAACTGCATTGGCAGTTTGGAAGTTGTAAATGTTTCTGCTTGTCTTCACTGTTATCAGTCCTGCTTCTGAGCTGGAAGGTTGCCAGCTGAAGCCCAACTCCAGGATGTGACAGACATTTAGGAGCAGTACTGAGGGAGTGCTGCATTGCCTAAGGTGCCTGTTGCAGATGAGGCATTAATCTGACGACCTGGCTGTCTGCTCAGGATGCTAAAAGCAGGGTTACAATTCTGCAAGGACCACCTTCATTCAAACCGACCTCATGAATTACTGGGTTGTGATGGATGGGAGCCCTTAACTATCTCAAAGTTAATTTAAATGAAAAGTTGAAGAGCAGGAGGTATTGGGCACTGCCTGAATCACCTCACTTTAACGCCTAATTAATCTTCAATATAACTGATTTTAAGATTGCAAACCTGCAGAATCCAAGCAGTACAGGAAGTGTGGTTAACGAATGAAGTCAGTGTGTCGGATGATTTCAAGATTATTTTTTTTTCTTGACCACTTCCATGAAAAGAATTTGTAAAAATAGTTAATGCTGGCTTTTTGAAAGCTGTATGTGTTCTCAGAAGATTTTTAAAACAGGATGTCAGGCATAGAGTGGTGAATATTCTAAATAATTGTTCTCCCAGAGTGAAACTATTCATTAATTTGTCTGGGTAGTTAGAAAATGCTTCTTGCCCATAGTGGCTTTGGAAACTGTTTTATGACGTACAGGCCCATTTACCATCTAGATGAAGAGAAGACTCTACAGTAGATCTGCAGTTGTAATGATGTACAAGCTGAATATTCATTTCAAAACTGCACATAATTTATATCATGTCAGGGAGGTTGAAGAAAGTCTAGTGCGATGGCAGCCATGTCTAACTTTAGTGGTTTGTACATTGCTGCAGGTCTGAATGGGGAAGGGGACAGGATGGTCCCTTATGGGGCCTTTTATTTAATATCCATAAAGAGACAAAAAACCCATGAGGTCCAAAGAGCTCATCTCAATCCCATCTACCCACCTCGGGTCCCTCCTTCACTGCACCAGCCTCATATGGTTCTGACGCTCTAAGGCCGGGATTTTATGTGGCCCCCTGAGGTGGGGTCGGAGGCGGTGGGGGGGGGGGGGCATGGAGTATCGAGACAGGTGGTGGGGGAGTGGCGAAGGCCCCGTCACCAAACAATCTTCCCAGAGATGGGATAGGCCACGATGGCCTTCCCAACCAGAGGCCGATTGAGATCCTTAAGTAGCCCATTAAACAACCAATTGAGGGCCACTTCCCACCACCACTGGGATCTTGGTGGGGGGGGGGGCCTCCGCCACACTGGGAGGATGCCTTGTAACACGAGGTGCACTTGCTGCGGGCTTGGGGTGGGGGGGGGTTGTCCCTCCTCCATGGACAATCTGTGGCCCACAGAGGAACCCCGCCAGGAATACTTTACCCCCCCCCCCCCGGCCAGGACCCCCTCCCTCTGAACTGCATGATCACCCACCCACCTACACGCGGTGGGGCCTTCTGCACTGACCCCGGTGACCCTGCCTCACTTACCTGAGGTGTGGTATTCCAGCACGGGTCCGGGTCCAAAGCTTCTGCAATACTGGCAGTGGCCACCGCTTATAGTGGCGCTGCCAATACTGCTAAGCTGCCAGTCCTGTGATTGGCCAGCAGCTTTTGGAAATGGGATCCTTGTCTTTAAAGGGACAGGAATCCTGACTCCTGAAAACTTAGATTTAAAAATACCAGAGGATCGCTGCGGGGGGCTGGGGACAATAAGGCAGAGGCGGGCTTTCCCCCACCTTTTCGGCCCGGTGCCAGGAACTCCACTTCCAACACAAAATCCAGCCCTAAGCATGTATTAAATTATGGTGGTGTTGGAATGTCTCATTCCAGGATCCATAGTGCCATAAAAATGCTCAATTTGTTTAAGATTTGTTTAACTGGTGATTCAGCAACCCTCCCAAGTTGCCCTGAGTTTCTTTGGAATGTGTTTTGCCTAAACATAGACCCGGGATGAATTTCCATGCCACTGTTGATAGTGCAATTGGGTAACCATAAGTAAAAGAACAAATGCATAATTTCATAACAAAGAGAACAATCTGATCTGTGTCCTGTTTTCCTGCAGATTGCTCAGAAATATGATATTCAGAAGGAGGAAGAGCTGCGAGTCTGGATCGAGGATAGCACTGGGATGCAAATTGGGGACAACTTTCAGAAAGGTCTGAAGGATGGTGTAATCCTTTGCGAGTGAGTACTGTGTTCCCAGTCTTTGATTTGTCAATAAGTTGGCAATTTGACAAAACATTAAATTGTAAAACATTTAAATTTGACTCTATTTACCCTGCCCTCAGTTTTTCTCCCTCCCACCTCGCCTTCTAAGGTGCTGAGTTATGTTCAATGGGTTACATCCACCCTCTAGTACTTCAGTTCTTTGTTTGGCTCCAGTCAGTCAGAATTGCATCATGTCCTTGCTGCCTTACCACTAATCCTCTCCAAATCAATTGATTCAGGCACTCCCTTGCTCGAACACAGCTCTGACATGACTCTATTAGTGAACTGTCATTACATTTGGTGTTGGATCATGATGCAAAAGCTAATAGGGGTGAGGGTAGCATAGAAATATCTTTACACATAGCTTTGTGCAGATCGGGAAATGTGAGGACTGAATATCACTTTTCAATTTTGGACACTCAATGTCATCAGCTCGCACTCCCAGGTTATATACAGCAAGGGTATAAGATGCAGAACAAAGAACAGTACAGCACAGGAACAGGCCATTTGGCCCTCCAAGCCTGCGCCGATCTTGATGCCTGCCTAAACTAACACCTTCTGCACTTCCGGGGCCCATATCCCTCTATTCCCTTCCTATTCATATATTTGTCAAGATGTCTCTTAAACGTCGCTATCGTATCTGCTTCCACCACCTCCCCTGGCAGCAAGTTCCAGGCACTCACCACCCTCTGTGTAAAAAAACTTGCCTCGCACATCCCCTCTAAACTTTGCCCCTCGCACCTTAAACCTATGTCCCCTAGTAACTGACTCTTCCACCCTGGGAAAAAGCTTCTGACTATCCACTCTGTCCATGCCGCTCATAACTTTGTAAACCACTATCATGTCGCCCCTCCACCTCCGTCGTTCCAGTGAAAACAATCCAAGTTTTTCCATCCTCTCCTCATAGCTAATGCCCTCCAGACCAGGCAACATCCTGGTAAACTTCCTCTGTTCCCTCTCCAAAGCCTCCACATCCTTCTGGTAGCGAGGCGACCAGAATTGTACGCAATATTCTAAGTGTGGCCTAACTAAGGTTCTGTACAGCTGCAACATGACTCGCCAATTTTTATACTCTATGCCCCGACCAATGAAGGCAAGCATGCCGTATGCCTTCTTGACTACCTTATCCACCTACGTTGCCACTTTCAGTGACCTGTGGACCTGTACGCCCAGATCTCTCTGCCTGTCAATACTCCTAAGGGTTCTGCCATTTACTGTATACCTCCCACCTGCATTAGACCTTCCAAAATGCATTACCTCACATTTGTCCGGATTAAACTCCATCTGCCATTTCTCCGCCCAAGTCTCCAACCAATCTATATCCTGCTGTATCCTCTGACAATCCTCATCATTATCTGCAATTCCACCAACCTTTGTGTCGTCCGCAAGCTTACTGATCAGACCAGCTACATTTTCCTCCAAATCATTTATATATACTACAAAGAGCAAAGGTCCCAGCACTGATCCCTGCGGAACACTACTAGTCACATCCCTCCATTCAGAAAAACACCCATCCACTGTTACCCTCTGTCTTCTGTGACTGAGCCAATTCTGTATCCATCTTGCCAGCTCACCTCTGATCCCGTGTGACTTCACCTTTTGCATCAGTCTGCCATGAGGGACCTTGTCAAAGGCTTTACTGAAGTCCATATAGACAACATCCACTGCCCTTCCCTCATCAATCATCTTCGTCACTTCCTCAAAAAACTCAATCAAATTAGTAAGACACGACCTCCCCTTCACAAAACCATGCTGTCTCTCACTAATAAGTTCGTTTGTTTCCAAATGGGAGTAAATCCTGTCCCGAAGAATCCTCTCTAATAGTTTCCCTACCACTGACGTAAGGCTCACCGGCCTATAATTTCCTGGATTATCCTTACCACCCTTCTTAAACAAAGGAACAACATTGAGTATTCTCCAGTCCTCTGGGACCTCACCTGTAGCCAATGAGGATGCAAAGATTTCTGTCAAGGCCCCAGCAATTTCTTCCCTTGCCTCCCTCAGTATTCTAGGGTAGATCCCATCAGGCCCTGGGGACTTATCTACCTTAATGCTTTGCAAGACACCCAACACCACCTCCTTTTTGATAATGAGATGACTGAGACTATCTGCACTCCCTTCCCTAGGCTCATCATCCACCAAGTCCTTCTCCTTGGTGAATACTGATGCAAAGTACTCATTTAGCACCTCACCCATTTCCTCTGGCTCCACGCATAGATTCCCATCTCTGTCCTTGAGTGGGCCAAACCTTTCCCTGGTTACCCTCTTGCTCTTTATATATGTATAAAAAGCCTTGGGATTTTCCTTAATCCTGTTTGCCAATGACCTTTCATGACCCCTTTTAGCCCTCCTAACTCCTTGCTTAAGTTCCTTCCTACTGTCTTTATATTCCTCAAGGGATTCATCTGTTCCTAGCCTTCCAGCCCTTACAAATGCTTCCTTTTTCTTTTTGACTAGGCTCACAATATCCCGTGTTATCCAAGCTTCCCGAAACTTGCCAAACTTGTCTTTCTTCCTCACAGGAACATGCTGGTCCTGGATTCTAATCAGCTGACGTTTGAAAGACTCCCACATTTTAGATGTTGATTTACCCTCAAACAGCCGCCCCCAATCTAAATTCTTCAGTTCCTGCCTAATATTGTTATAATTAGCCTTCCCCCAATTTAGCACCTTCACCCGAAGACTACTCTTATCCTTATCCACAAGTACCTTAAAACTTATGGAATTATGGTCACTGCTCCCGAACTGCTCCCCCACTGAAACCTGGCCGGGCTCATTCCCCAATACCAGGTCCAGAATGGCCCCATCCCTAGTTGGACTATCTACATACTGGTTCAAGAAGCTCTCCTGGATGCTCCTCACAGATTCTGCCCCATCCAAGCCCCTAGCACTAAGTGAGTCCCAGTCAATATTGGGGAAGTTAAAATCACCCACCACTACAACCCTGTTACCTTTACATCTTTCCAAAATCTGACTACATATCTGCTCCTCTACCTCCTGCTGGCTGTTGGGAGGCCTGTAGTAAACCCCCAACATCGTGACTGCACCCTTCCTATTCCTGAGCTCCACCCATATTGCCTCGCTGCATGAACTCTCTGAGGTGTCCTCCCGCAGTACAGCTGTGATATTCTCCTTAACCAGAAATGCAACTCCCTCACCCCTTTTACATCCCCCTCTATCCCGCCTGAAGCTTCTAAAGCCTGGAACATTTAACTGCCAGTCCTGCCCTTCCCTCAACCAAGTCTCTGTAATAGCAACAACATCATATTTCCAAGTACTAATCCAAGCTCTAAGTTCATCTGCCTTACCTGTTATACTTCTCGCATTGAAACAAATGCACTTCAGACCACCAGTCCTGCTGTGCTCAGCAACATCTCCCTGCCTGCTCTTCCTCTTAGTCCTACTGGCCTTATTTACTATGTCCTTCTCATTTACTTCACTAGCTGTCCTACTGCTGTGGTTCCCACCCCCCTTCCACACTAGTTTAAACCCTCCCGAGTGACGCTAGCAAACCTTGCAGCCAGGATATTAGTGCCCTTCCAGTTTAGATGCAACCTGTCCTTCTTGTACAGGTCCCAGAGTAAGACTTTCTCCATACTGTACCAGTAATGTGCCCCAGCCCCAACATCAACATGTGACATGAGCTCCTGATTGCACCCGCAGGAAATTTTCCCACTTTCCACAACAGCCCTCTGTGGCCTCTCAGTGCGATTGTCATGTTAGGGGCAGCTTTGTCCGCTCTGTAGAAACTGTATCAAGTTTTCCCAGACTCATTACTTTTGAGACCCTTACAGTTAACAGAGTTCACACCATTATTCTGGGTTTTCATGTGCCAGCCCACGTTCAGAAGCACCTCTCCTGAACCTCGGTTATGTGCTTCTGGTCTCCTAATGCACCTATTGGTAAAATGTGCAGTCTAGTAGCTCTCTGGTACTCTAACCTCCTGGCCCCAGTCCTACTTGTGTCAGTTGGATGGTTTAGATAAGAATCAAATACTTAGCAGTAAACTACTGCGCTGGTTCGATCTGTTTGCTTGAGGATTGCGAGTTGTCATAGTGACAACTGTGGCCAGACTTTGCTGGTCAAAGAAATGTAACAAATGGGCCGTTTTGTTTCTTAAAGGATTCGGGTTTCACTTCACATGAGAAGTTGTGCATTTTGATCAAGGTTGCAGAGAATGCTCTGTGTGGAGATGTTTTGTCTTAAAAGGATGAGTCTGTGACTGACATCCAGCAAGTGTCTGACCATGTGGAGAGTGCGGCACTGTTACTGATCCTCTACTGAGCTGCAATGTACTGAGACTGGAGTGTGGCCATGTTGAGTTTGTTTTACTTTGTCCTGTATTGGGAGTTCGGAATGGAATTGTTGTGAATTGCTAGGGGCATAGAGTATAAAAATTGGCAAGTCATGCAGCAGCTGTACAGAATTTTAGTTAGGCCACACTTAGAATATTGCGTGCAATTCTGGTCGCCACACTACCAGAAGGACGTGGAGGCTTTGGAGAGGGTACAGAAGAGGTTTACCAGGATGTTGCCTGGTCTGGAGGGCATTAGCTATGAGGAGAGGTTGGATAAACTCGGATTGTTTTCACTGGAACGACGGAGGTGGAGGGGCGACATGATAGAGGTTTACAAAGTTATGAGCGGCATGGACAGAGTGGATAGTCAGAAGCTTTTTCCCAGGGTGGAAGAGTCAGTTACTAGGGGACATAGGTTTAAGGTAAGAGGGGCAAAGTTTAGAGGGGATGTGCGAGGCAAGTTCTTTACACAGAGGGTGGTGAGTGCCTGGAACTTGCTGCCGGGGGAGGTGGTGGAAGCAGGTACCAAAGAGACGTTTAAGAGGCATCTTGACAAATACATGAATAGGGTGGGAATAGAGGGATACGGACCCCGGAAGTGCAGAAGGTTTTAGTTTAGGCAGGCATCAAGATCGGCGCAGGCTTGGAGGGCCGAATGGCCTGTTCCTGTGCTGTACTGTTCTTTGTTCTTTATGTGTTAATCAACCTTGATGTCAAGCTATGACGTGTCGCAATGCCTTCAAAGCAGAACATATCGATACAGACATGCATGTGGGTGTGAGTACATATACCTGTTCAGTCTTGATAGATATATATCGCTATCTAAAGTTGGATGGTGCGCAGGCCCAGCCACTAACCCACTCAAAGGTCACTTATGATTGCTGCAAGACTCTGTACAGGGAGCAAGGGGACTTTAAGCTATATAGCTGTGCAGCAATGCAAAAGTCCCTGCGTAGGCCGTGCATAAGTCAGCCTCTTTAAATTACCGCATATGCACAGCAGTTCAAAAAAATTTAAACAGGCTGTGCACTTGAAGAAATTGCCCACACGATCAATAAAGAAATTATAGGGAACGTTGGAGATGGCCAGTGTCTGCGATCTCTCTTCCAGGCTTTAATCCCATGCAGTGAGCTCCTGGTTTTGGTTATATTGCTCTGGGTGGAGATAAGTGGAAGTCGGGCATCTCCCCATGGGAAGAAACAAAGATATAAGAACAACTGTTTTATTTAATAGGGCCCTTGCCTGAGCTCACTGGAAGCAATCTTGCCTCTGAGTCAAAAGATCATGGGTTTAAGCTCCACTCCAGAAACTTGAGAACCTGTTCTAGGCTGCCAGCTCAGTGCAGTACTGAGGGAGTGCTGCACTGTCAGAGGTGCTATCTTTCAGATGAGACATTAAACCTTCCGTGGTACTATTTGAGGAAGAGCAGGGGAGTTCTCCCAGTGTTCTGGCCAATATTTATCCCACAGCTAACACTGAAAAGCGATGAGCTGGTTGTTTATCTCATTGCTGTTTGTGGGATCTTATAGAGTATAAATTGGCTGCCACGTTTTTTACATAATAACAGGGACCACACATCAAAAAGTAATTAATTGGCTATGAGGCACTTTGGGATGTCCTGAGGTTGTGATCGGCGCTATATAAATGAATGTTCTTTCACTATATGTAAAGATGAAAACTCTTGTCAGCTGAAAGTATCCCCTCACGGTCTGCAGTTGCAGAACAGACAGACCTGTTACTTTTAGCTGATGGCAGCCCCCACTTTAGAGCTGTTGCTGTTTGGCACTGGGTTTTGGCCATGTCCCCGGGAGCAAATATAAACCCAGATGGCCGCGACATTTCTAACTACAGTATTTGGGCTTGTTTAAAGGAGGCACGAAGTAGGCAAACTGTGTAAATCTCCACCCCACCCCTCCAGCCTGTTCTGTCCAACCACCTTCATATAGTACTGACTCTTCTGAGAGGCATTTACCTAAGTGGCCATGCTTTATGTGTGAGCTGTGTTAATTGATTTCAACAAGATCTTAAATTGTGGAGGGCATTTCAATTGATGCTGACCTGTTCTCAACTGGCCCAGGGTACGGCATATACAATATATTCACTTTCCAGGACAGGTGATTAGAAAGAGGAATGGGAACTTGGTTGATCTTTTCTTCCCCTTCCCTAATCAGGGGCTGTGGCCAGTTGTAGCATCTCTGCCTCTGCCCAGGCTGGGATCAGCTAACTCCACTACTGGAGTGGGGTGGGGGGGGGGGATGAGCAGTGAGGCACTGCCCCTGAGGTCTTCCTGTCTGTGGGTGAGTCAGAGCAGAGCTGTAAAAGAGTTTGTTAAATTTGTTAACAGGAGTGCACACAGACCTGAGCTCAGCAATGCAATGATGTCATGCCATCTGCTGCTTAAAGGGCCAAATGTCAAACTAGGTTTTACATTTTTATAGTAATTTTCCTTACTCTTGTGTATTTTTGGCTGTGGTTTTGATCTGATTGGATACAGGCCACCTTGTGGGTGAGTACTGAAGCTGTTTTTACATTTGCCTTAAGAGTGGGTGCTTGTACCAACAACCTCCTGACACGGATGTCTCCCAGAGGGTGGTCTCCAGTAATAACCCAAGCTCAACTTGTCAGACTTGCTGAGACTTACAGCTGTGGAGAGAATGGTATCTTAGCATTTTTGAATTGTGCTTCATGTATAAACCTTGTTATATGTCGATCCAGACACAGCAACACGGGGGTCAGTGTCGGTGAGACACTGCACCATGGGACACAGGATCAGTGTTGTACGCACAAATTAGCCAGGACTTATTCTGGTGACTTGGCTAACTCTTTTTCCTTTTGTGCATGTCTCTCTCTGGGCTGAATTTTATGCCGCCCCAGCGGGTCGGATGGTGGCATGGGTGTGGATGGGGGCGGTGTAAAATTGAGCGGGAGGCTCTGGGAGGCCTTCCCACCCCGCTCCCGCCTCTGGTCAACTTTACGGTTTTCGGGCGGGGGGTGGGAAATGGCCCGCTCGCCCGAGGCCAATCAAGGCCCTTAAGTGGCCACGTAACGGCCACTTAAGGGCCCTCGCCTGCCTCCAAGGATATTTTACCCGTGGCAAGCGGGCGTGCTGGGGAAGTAAAGGGCCGCCCAGTGATAGCTGCCAGCCTTTCTAAGCCCCGGGGGGGGGGGGGGGGGTGAGGCCATGGCAATTGGGCACAGCGTGCCTGATAGAGGGCCGCCCCCCCAAATGACCACCTAGCCTCACCAGGGCATGACCAATCTCCCTGGTGAGGCATGCCAAACTTACCTTCCCTCCTGGCTCCATGTCGTCAGCTGGGCTGCAGTCCCAGCAGTGGTCACCGCTCTTGGTGGCACTGCTGGGACTAAGAGCTGCCTTCCCGCTGATTGGCTGGCAGCTCGCTGAGGCGGAACTTCCTCCCTCAAGCAAATTGAAGTCCTGCCTCGGGACAATTAAAGCCCGTAAAATGTGGGCGGATACCCGGGCTAGGCAGAAGCAGGTTCGCCATCATTTTTTATGTCGGTGGCAAATTCCTGTCTGCCTAAGGTAAAATCCAGCCCTCTCACTGTCTGTCTCACTGTGTCTGTCTCTCTCTCTCTCTTTCTCCCTGTGTCTCTCTCTCTCTCACTGCCTCACTGTCTCTCTCTCTCGCTCACTCTCCTTTGAGAGTGTGGCCTTGCTTCAACAACTCAATTTAAAGACAGCACCTCTGAAAATGCAGTATTCCCTCAGTACTGCACTGAACTGTCAGCCTAGATTATGGACTCAAATCTCTGGAATAGGACTTGAACCCATGATCTTCTGACTCAGAAATGAGAGTGCAGTCACTGAACTGAGGTATCGTATGGAATTTGACTTAGCCATTGTAAATCAATGGCCATGATGGTTCTTTATTCTAGGTTACTACCTGAATATTAAATTCCTGTGACTATAAATTGCAGCCCCACCTTCCCAGTCTAACTAGGTTCTTTTCATTTTCTTCTCTCCAACTGATAGGCTCATGAACAAAATCATGCCCAAGTCTGTGAAGAAAATCAACAGGTCAACTTTAAACTGGCATCAGGTAAAACATTACACTAATATTTTTGATTGTAATAGTAGGGATAAAGTGATTAAAGATTTTGACAACATATTTTCTGGAATTTTCCTGCTTCATTAAACATTAATGAAGGAAACTTAGGTTTTTAGTTAGTGCTGGATATCCAGGCATTGGAGCAGACAAGAACAGCCAGAGCAATCCCAGTGGATTAGGGATGAGCTCGGAGGAAAGTGTTCAAACTCTCGGCTGGTAGAGGGGGCACCTCATTGAGCGACATATAACATTAAATGGAGCAAATAAGAGAAATACAACTTATCCTGAAAAATAAATGAGGAAAGTAGGAACTGAAGCCAAAGCTAAATCATGAAAAATGCGTTCAAATTCTTTTGAGAGGTTGAGAATTAATCTGATTTTCTTCTGAACAGCTGGAGAATTTGTCCAATTTTATCAAAGCGATGCAGAATTATGGTATCAAACCACATGACACATTTGAGGCAAATGACCTTTTTGAGAATGGGAATCTGACTCAGGTACAGACGGCACTGCTGGCCCTGGCAGGGATGGTAAGTACCAGACTGGCATCAGCTTAAAACGATGAACTTGACAACCCACGTTAATGTTTCCACAGCTAATTTACAGCTTCCATCATTTGATGTACTCCGTACTTCACAGTCTCTGGTCCAAATGATCTAGAAGAGTCACTTTATCACTCCCATTGCCAGTCCACCGACTTTGGGGGTGGATATTGACCAGTAAAAGTTTATCTTTGAGAAGCCCCTCCCTCTCCCCCTCCCTACCCTCTCCTCCCATCCTCTCTCCTCCCTTATTACAAAAAGCATGGGTCTGTCTGAACACTGACTACAGTTAAGGATAATTACAGGACCCTTGAGTTTAGAGGTAACGAAGGATGATCCAGAAGGTTATCTTGCCCTTCTAGTCTGGCTTGTGTGTATATGCCCCTTGATTTCATCCTTCAGGTTCCTCCACTCGTCTGCTAACTCGGTTGTTGGTGAGTTGGTTCCGAGTGTCGGGTCCACTTGTACTTCTTGCCTGAGACTATTGATTTAAGAATATCACCACAGCCAATCATCACTCTTGTCCCTTATTGTTCATTCACTCAACACAGAGCAGGGCTGGAACTTTGGATCCTTCAGGATCCTTTCCAAACTGGGTTGTGCATTTACCAACCGAGACATTGAGGAAGAAAATTCAAGAAACATTTATTAAATATTCATTCCTGCAAATTTAAAGGTTCAGAGACTGCAATGTGAAGGCCACTTTCTGTTATAGAGATTTCCTCTGTCAGTCGGCATAGAGATGTGTATCTCGTGGGGTGAGGGGGGGAGAATGGAAATTGGGCTGTCTATTAGATAATGGGAGGGAGCAGCTGTATCGTATATTGCAGGGTTGGGCTATGTGCGAGTTTGCAACACAGTTAACTGGTATAGAATGGGCCAAATGGCTGTGATCTGTACTTGAAGTCTATAAACAACATTCAATTGCCTCTCATCCTAGGCAAAAACAAAGGGAGTGAATGCCGGAGTTGATATTGGTGTCAAATATGCCGACAAACAGCGACGCTCTTTCAATCAGGAGACCTTGAATGCTGGACAATGTGTCATTGGACTTCAGGTATTAATATTTGACTTTTATGAATGTTGAGCTCAGACTCCTGCTACCTAAGAGCTGATCCCGTGAATTGCTGAACCATACAGAGCACTAAGGTCCCTGGTTCTATTGGCTGATCCCAACCATGACAGCTGTAAGGATGATATTAGCTGTGCACGCCCAGGGTGAGTGAGGAGAACATTTCAGGTCGGGCGGCTGCTCCTGATCACTGCAATAATCCATGCTAGAAAATGCATGTGCGTGGACATTGGGTGAGGATAGGATTGGACTTGTTTGTGATGCATCTGCAGTTGATGACCACCGCTGCTGAGGGTTGCACGTGGATAATGGCCACTAGTCGAGGAACTGGAGAGTACCTGGTGTCTGCAAAACCTGTAACCCAGCTGGAGTCCGTGCCTTCAAGAAAGAGTGGTGGGGGGGGGGAACTAAAGAAAGGGAAAGGAACGATTGTGCTGCAAGCTTTTGTAGATAATTTCTGTCTCTGGCTGTTTGTCTCTCCTGCATCTATGCATTGTGTTAATGGTGTTATATCTCTGTCTTTTCTATAGATGGGAACAAACAAATGTGCCAGCCAGACTGGAATGAGTGCCTATGGTACCAGGCGACATCTGTATGATCCAAGGACCCATATCCCCCCTTCAATGGACCAGTCTACTATTAGTTTACAGATGGGGACCAACAAAGGAGCAAGTCAGGTTTGTGCCAGTTTCTGCTGCTGAGGCCACTTGTTAATTTGACAATTGAAACCCGGGGAGCAAAAGTCCAATCTTCAACTGTGAATGTAGATCAGTTCTATGGCGACCGATGTGGCTCAGTGATAGCACTCGTGTCTCTCAAGTCAGAAGATTGCTTCAGAGCCTTGAGCACAAGATCTAGGCTGACACTCCAGTGCAATACTGAAGGAGTGCTGAACTGCCATCTTTCAGTTGAGATGTTAAACCAAGGCTCCACTTTCCTTCTCTGGACATAAAACATGCAACATCCGCATTCGAAGAAGAGATGGGAATTTCCCCAGGTTTTCTGGCTAGTATTTATTCTTCAATCAGCATCACTAAAACAGATGATCTGCTCATATCACATTGTTGTTTGTAGGACCTATAGTATGACAGTGACTACACTTGGCCTTTATAGCCACTCCAGGCGCTGCTCCACACACCACTGACCACCTCCAGGCGCTTACCCATTGTCTCTCGAGATAAGGAGGCCAAAGGATTAGGATACACTTCAGAAGTACTTCATTGGCTGCAAAGCACTTTGAGATGTCCTGAGGTTGTGAAATGCAAGTCTTTGGTCAGAATTATACGCCCGCTTCCCCGCCCCCCCACCCCCCCCCTCACTCCCCAGCTGGTAGCGGACAGGAAGTAGGGTGTGTAAAATCAAGCGGGGGGACCCGTTCTTGTCACCTACCCGCCCCCGTTGCCATTTTACCAGCAGCTGGGGAGGTTGAAAACGGCCTGACCACCTCAGGCCAATTGAGGCCCTTAAGTGGCCAATTAATTGCCACTTCAGAGCCTCCTCCTGGGTACTTTGCTACCTGGAGTGGGCTCGAGGGGGTGCCCCATGGAGGGCACTCTCTGGAGCAAAAGCCGCCCCTGCTGGAACACCTCTCCTGCCCTCCTAATTGACCCCCATTCTCCCTCACTGAGGCCCAGCCAATTTTCCCTGGCAAGGCCCAAGACCCCACTTGACTTTCGGTGCCGGCATCCCTCTTGCTTTTCTGGCTTGGTGCAGTCCCAGCAGTGGCCACCGCTCTTGGTGGTGCTGCTGAGACTGAGGAGCTTCCAGCCCTCTAATTGGTCCGTAGCTCCTGGAGGCAGGATTGCCCCGACCAAGGCCAATTAAGGGCCTGGGCAAAGTAAAATTGCTGCGTGGCTTCCAGGCCTGGTGGAGGCAGGCTTGGTCCTGCCTTTTTAGCTAGTGGGAAAATTCCAGCCTTTTCTTCTTTTACATGCACTGATTTTTAAAAAAAAAACTAGATATTCTCATCCTGTCTGGATTTGAAGTAGTACACCGCAGCCCTGAATATTTCAGACTTGAATAGTTTGATCATCTGCTTCTGCTTTGGTTGTGTCGGCATCACAGACTAATATCTGTATTCCGCCAATATTATGAATGTTGTGACAGAAACCACACCTGCTAAAACGAGACATATTAATTTCGTCATACGGAAGATTAATATTTGAATGTTTATTGGACATTGAAATAACTCATTTAAAAAGACTACAGAACAGTGGCTGAAAACATGGCTGCACATTTGCATTCTAAAGGACAGTTGCATGGAGAAACAATGAGACCACTCCTGATCCAATTAGCCAGATGGGTTTTGTCAATAGTAATGATCAAGAGAAGTTGAGGGTCATTGAATGTGTAAGAGCCAGCATTCCACCCCCCACTGAGAGTGTCTGAGCTGTGAGGACTCCACAAACCTCCCAGGCGAGGCTATCTCAAGAAAAAAGCTAGTCACATGACTAACCTTCTGGCCAACCTGGAATTAATTGAATTGTGCTCACAGAACAGTTTTTGGAAGAGACTGCAACTGAACTTCAAGAAGAAAGCACTCTCTCTCTCTCTCTCTCTCTCTCTCTCTCTCTCTCATGCAAAGTTCCAGGGACCCGCGAAAGTAACTTGACCCTCAAGATAGAAGACACCTGCAGCCTTCTGGTATCTGTAAAACAAGTTTGAAAGTGTGCACTGGGCCCCAGCGAGAACTGCAAGACTTAACTTCAATCAAGGACTTAACATCCAACGCAGAACCAGTAACTGAATTCCATCTATTATTTAAAACCTTTCCCCCTTAATTCTTTCTCTTCCTCTGTATCTATTTGTGTGTGTGTTTATCGTGTATGCATGCTAGCGTGGTCGCGTCGTGTATTCTTAGTAGTTTTAACTGAGTTAGAGTTTTAAGGTTAATATTAAATCTGAGAAAGCCTGTCTGGTTGATTTCTTTGCAATTACAATTAGAGAGCAGTGAATAAGGACTCACTGAGGGGAAGCTAAAAGCACAGTGTTTTAAAAATTAAACCCTGTTACGGCTAAACCAGGAAAAGGCTGAGAGGAGAACTCTAGACTCCTGCCTCACCTGGTCCTAACAATCTGGTTAGTGCTAGCAAAACCAGATTTGACCTGCTGATAATGGTGGTCATGATAATGAAAATCCTAAATGGAGATGATCCAAAGATGGATCAGAGATAGATCTTTAGCTACTTTTTTTTATTCGTTTGGGGGATGTGGGCATCACTGGCTAAGCCTGCATTTATTGCCCATCCCTAATTGCCCTTGAGAAGGTGGTGGTGAGCTGCCTTCTTGAACCGCTGCAGCCCTTGAGATGTAGGTACACCCACAGTGCTGTTGGGAAGGGAGTTCCAGGATCTTGACCCAGCGATAGTGTAGGAACAGTGATATAGTTCCAAGTCAGAATGGTGTGTGACTTGGAGGGGAACTTGCATATGGTGGTGTTCCCATGCATCTGCTGCCCTTGTCCTTCTAGTTGGTAGAGGTCACGTGTTTGGAAGGTGCTGTCGAAGGAGCCTTGGTGAATTGCATTTCTATGTTAATGTGTGACATTCTCACTTAAAAACATAAGAAATAGGAGAAGGAGTAGGCCACATGGCTCTCGAGCCTGATCCTCCATTCAATAAGATTGTGGCGGATCTTCCACATCAATTCCGCTTTCCATCCTATTCCCATAATTTTGAGTCCCTTGGTGCCCAAAAATCTGTTGATCTCGGTCTTGGATATACTCAATGGCTGAGCATCTACAGTTCTCTGGGGTAGAGAATTCCAAAGTTTGGCAACCCCTGAGTGAAGAAATTTCCCCTCCTCTCATGCCAGCCCCTCATCTCGCATTGGAATGTTGTTGAAAAATTCCCATTGAGTGTGGTCTTCCTCCACCCTCCCATTTTCATTGATTCCTACCTCCTGCCCACCTTCTCACCATATCCCTCAATCCATTCTCCTGAATATCTGATAATTGCTTGATCCCCAAGATACCACAGGTGGAGACTGTCACTTTAGTGTCCTTCCCCAGTACCATATTCCAGAATTTGATTACCCTTTAGGTGAAAAAGTTTTCCCTGAATTCCTTTTTTGCTTCCAAGTGGAGTATTTTTTTCCCCCTCTCTGTTAGAAGGCAACTTTAATCCTGATGGGCAGTCCCTTGGCAGACTGTTGCTGCTGCTTATGCAGCTTTGGCCTTTTGCAATTTGAACAATAACCTTTTCCACTCTTGTTCAGGCTGGCATGACTGCACCAGGTACCCGAAGACCCATTTACGATAAGAAGCTGGGCACCGAACAGTGTGATAACAGTACCACATCTCTGCAGATGGGCAGCAATCAAGGAGCCAACCAGAGTGGCACCAACTTCGGCCTAGGCCGCCAGATCTACAATCCCAAGTATTGTCCAAATGCTGTGCCTGGACTGAATGGAAGCAATTTGGATTACAATGCCGAGCGCTTCCCAGAAAACCCTGCCAATTATCCCGAATAATATGGCTGAATCCATCACTGCAACATGACAACTAAAGAAAAAAGCAACTCGCTGTCCAGCTTCTACATGTGGCCAACTCACACGTGGCTAAACTCCCCTATAACACCTGTCCTATTTTTACTTTAATGTGTATATAGTGGAATTTTTACTTTAAAGGATGTGACCAGAAGTTGATAGCAATTTTCTTGGTTTGGAACCATTATTTTAACTTGCATTTTAATCCTGCAGTGATTGGGCAAAAGAAAATGCGTCTTTTTTTAAAGTGTGTTTTAAAAAATAATTGAAGCAAGGTTTTCATTGAAGTCAATTTGAAACAACTGACACGGGGGGGGGGGGGGGACGTTGCTGGGCAAAGAGAATTCTTGTTCCAGTAATGAGGTCACTCAGAAAAGCAGCAGTAAATAGTGATGCTGCTGAAACAGTATTTTAGAGATTGTCCTTAGACCCACTTCAGTAATTGTGACTCATCACCGCTATTGTTTCCATTAACAGTTGGGCACAGCATATTTTAGGATGATTTGTTTAAAAAAACACATATATATCCTCCCTTTTTCCACAAGAATGCGGGAATGTGTTGGAATTCCATTGTCTTCAAAGACCAATCATTAAAGCTGGGTGGGAAAATGCAGCCAGCTGTTTCCAATTTTTCCACCCTGCCAACTCCAATAATGTTCCAAGGCCATTGCATTTACATCTATTTTTTTTTGTTGTTTTTAAAAACAAACTGGATTCTTCTCAAATCTGACTAACATTCCAAAGGGTTAGGAGTGTGGAGACTGTGTATAAAGTAAACTCTCGGGACGAAGTCTTGCACAATGCTCGAGCCCATGAGCTACAATACCGGGTAAGACGGATTCTTTAATAAGAATGAAAACTTTCGTTTTTTTTTTTCCGAAGTCTGGTCTCGTGACTTGACCAATACCTTTACAAAGCTGAACTGGATTATGGTTATTGCTGAGCCGAACGAGGGTCAGTACTTTTTCATGTGTGATATGCTTATTGTGCGACCCTCTTCATACATCCCGCTTGACTTGCTGCAACCCCTGGCCATAAAAATACATATATATCCTTCCTTTTTCCACTTGTAGTATAACTGAGCTCCAAATGCCCAAATTGGAAGCACAGGATTCAGAACTGTACTGGGCGTCTTACAGTTCAAAGCATGGTACGAAATTATCACACACCCATCATTACACATGACTGAAATCCTGGTGATAAGACTGTTGAGGAGGGTTTGTAATGCAGGTCATATGATACTGGTAATGTTAGAGAATCCAGCTCTAGGTTTGCTTGCTTTTGGACTCTCAGACCTACATGTGGAGAGAATAATTGCCACATTACGCTTCTTCTATGAAAGTTGCCCCATCCCCACTGAGGTAACCTCGAAATCATATCTACATCTAGGGGCAGGGATCTGTGTCAACATCATTTTCATTACACTCTCAGGATAATGCTGCTGTGATGTATCTCTACCTAACAGCCACAGTTTATATTCATATTGCAAAGTAAAGGCTGCAGTTCTAGCAAAATCTGTTTTGTTTGCTTTACTTTACTCCATTTTCCCATGTATTCTGCTGAATGAAAGACTGAATTTCTACTACAATAGAATGTGTTGTGCCTTCAGACTTTACAGTCTCTCCTGCGGACCGCACATCACCAGTGAAGTGTACTATGTATGCATATTATTTGTAACTCTTTGTTATTAAATGTTCTTGTAATTTTTATTTGTCAGCATTCATTTCACTTTGTAACTTCTAATATGCTAGTGGATCTCTGTGGCATTGCTCATGGGTAGTCTCGAGTCTGCAGAATGGTTGAGGTAGATGTTAACCTGACCTGTCTCTTTAAAACCAGCTGCTCCAAATAGGCAAATCTGAGTAATTGTGCTCAGCAAGTTTAAAATTGTTACAGAGGGCAGCTGTAATTGATGGTAAATGTTATGCTGAAAGTCAAAAATGCGATATTTTTTACCTGTAACGAAGTGTGATGGATGTGGAAGTCTGATTGTATCTTGTTTCTGGTGCATGTCCATCACACTTTACTACGGATGCAATATAATCTCTCTCTAGCCAGACAGTGTCCTAGGGCTTGACATTTACAAGAGCATTTCAATGTCCAATTTACAAAGTTTCCTCAGTGAAAAGGAAATCAAAACTATTGCTGTGCTGTGTTTACTTGATAATTAAACTTTGACTTTAACTGCAGCATAATACATTGTAGAAAATGTGGTATAAAACTTCTGTTCAATGTATCTTGCAAATAGCAATGCATCTTCCATTTGGTTGTCATATTATCTAACTCACCATGATCTGTTCCTTGCTCTCCCATTATCCCTGCTCTAACTTTATCCCTTCTCTTCTGAAGACACTGACTCCAGTATGGAGAATAGATGTTGTTTGCCCTCCATTAACCTATCAAGTGCCTATTCTTCTTATGTAAACTAGATAGGGAGTCTCAGTGGGCTCTTTGATCCTGGAGGGCATCATTCCCATCCAATCCTGTTGTCACAGATGCACTTTCCAGCAGGGTCACAGAACAGAATTCTGTCTTTTTGTCCCCTTTCTAACACTGGCATGAAGGTCAATTGTAGAACCCCAGGTGAGCTCAGCATGGCCAATACAGGTGCAGGATTAAACCTGAGCCCTTCCCGCCTTTAAAAAAAAATAAATTTGTTTTTGGGACGTTGGGAGTGCTAGCAGGGCAATGTTTATCTCTAATCCTGAGAAGTTTCTGGTGGACCTTTTTTCTGTTGATATTGTTCCTGTGATGGTTTTAGGTAGGAAAATCCAGGATTTTGACCAAGTAATAATGAAGGAATGGCAGTCTATCTCCACCAGGATGGTGTGTCTTGGATAGGAGTTTGGAGGTGATGGTGTTGTTTGTTATTGCTGCTCTTGTCCTTCTCATTTTGATCATGCAGATCCTGTTGAAGTATGTTTGAGTTGCTGCAATGCATCCTGTAAATAGTACACACCATACCAGTGTTGAATAGTCAGTCCTGTGCATAGGTGCTGATCAAGTGGACTGTTTCTTAAGTGTTGTACCAGCTAAGTAATGAATCTGGTGTACCTAGGTATTTTTCCACATTGGTGGGTTGATGTCAATGCCATAGCTACAGTGGAATATCTGGGCTAGTTGGGGCGACTAGCTCGGATGTACAGGTCTTCAGTACAATAGCCAAGATGGTGGGACTTCTACCCTGACCTCCCCCCGCCCCCCCCCCCCATGACTCATACATTTCTTCTGGGTCGGGGCTCATTACGTTAGCAGGGTGGATTCTGGCACAATCTCTGGCACCAAGCGGTAGCTCACAGCTGTGACAGATGAAAAACTCTGCAGTGGAGGAGGCACTGTTGAAGGGTCAGACAAGTCTGACTTTTTTAAATAAAATATTACATAAGACCTTCCATGTGTCAAATAATCTCCAACACGAAGTGAGAGGGAAAGCAGCCCACTAAATTATCCTCTCCCTTCTATATCTGTCACCGTGAGTTTGCTACTGCTGCCCTGGATCCAGACTCCACCCCTGTCCTGCTGGTTCCTGGGGTCAGTAGACGTGGGAAGCAGGGAAATGGGCTAGTTTCTCAGACTCCGTGTACCCCCATTATTTACAAGTACTAGAGTGGTGAAAAGGCAGTTTCTCTACGGCAGAAGAGCTACTATCTAGGATGGTGATGGTAAGGCTGGGTATATGGCAAATAGGCCTCCATTGCCCCATTTCCCTCTACTGCTCTTGATTTATGAGTGATGTAGTAGAGGAAATTCCAGCTGTGAATCAGCAAGTTATTTGGCTACGTAAGCCATCACACCTGAGCCTGATTATATCCCAACACACAACTTCCAGCAGAAACCCCTGGCTGGTTTCCCTCCCCAGCCCACACCATAGCTAGATGCTCAGGCCAAATGCAGCACACATACTGCTGACGTGGGTGAAATGAGCAAACAAAGTGTACATCAGGGATAATCTCTGAGACCTTCCTGGAATGTTAGTTGTAAATTCTGAATATTCTCTAATACAATAGGTTCCCTGGCTTAACTGTTTCACCTTCCGCAACCCTCAGCCAAAATAAGACTAAAGGCCACAACTGGCCTCAGCACCACTGGATTAGAGAAGGGAAAGCTGAACATGGTTCTAGCTCCTGATTGCTATTCATTGAGACTTGCTGGAAGGTTTGATGACTTGTTCTCTGGGTTTACATGTGAGGAATGGTCATTTTGCTGAGATTGCAACGAGCAGTTTTAGAACTCTTCTCTGGCAATAATCTGTGCCTTCCAGGGGAGGGGAGGAGAGGGGAAAGCAATCCCAGTCACATTAACAAAAAACAGATGGAAAAAGCACACTCTGTGACTGTAGCACAGTAACCTTCATTTGATGGTTACTTTCAAACACTGTTTTTACATCCAGTAAGAACACAAGGAAACTATAACTCAGCTGGATAGTGAATATGAAATTGGCTTGTTGCCTTGGGATAAGCAGTTTGTGATAATCTGGAGCCAGTGGAAGAACCACAGTAAGTGGATTCTGATATCAAAGAGGTTTCAGTACATGTCAAACTGAGCAACAAACAGCCTGAGCGGCCTGGGACAATGGCTGCAATCGGCAGGAAACCTGGTCATTCATTTTCATTAAGGGTGTTGGCTAATTCTGGCACAGTCACTGGCCCGATGGGAAGTGAGACTTCACCTCACCTGTGCTTCATATGCAGCCACTGCTTTGCTGCTTTCTTACATTTTCTTTGGCTAACTTTCTCCTCTCTTCCCCCGCTAGTACTGAATTTTGCTGCACAGCTGGATGGCTGCTGTCTAGAGACCTGGCCTAACTGCCCATTCTTTTTGTGTATGTCTCGGAAAGGTTAGGACATTTCCTTTTTACACAGTGAATCCTATATCCGAACAACTCACAATCAGAAACAGAGGTGGAGACAGAATCCATATATTTTATAAAAAGGGAACTGGATCAGTAAGGAGCAGGGAGAATTAAACTCCGTGGATAATTTGTTGAAAGAGCACAATGTGAGAGCCAAATTGCCTCCATCTGTGCTGGAAATGTACCCAGATATATTCCAGCCAATAAAAACAGGATAGATCTAATCTGACCAATAACTTCCCATAAAGGTCCTGCCACTAATCAGAAGTGACAGAAGGAGAATTCAATAGCATCATCAAACCACACTTCCTCATTAATAATCTACCAGCAGATGGTCAGTTTGGTTTCCAACAGACCCACTCGGCTCCAGACTCTACAGGAATCTTGATCCAGGCATGAGCACAAGAACTGAATATCACAGAAGAGGTGAAAGTAACCACTTTGATATCAAGGCAGTGTTTACCATATGTAGCACTAAGGAGCCCTAGCAAAACTGAAGTCAATAGGGGTCAAAGGAAACCCCTCAAGTGGCTGGGGTCATAAGCAGGCCAAAGAAAGATAACTTTTTAAAAATTCATTCATGGGATGTGGGCGTCACTGGCTAGGCCAGCATTTGTTGCCATTCCTAATTGCCCTTGAGAAGGTGGTGGTGAGCTGCCTTCTTGAACTGCTGCAGTCCATGTGGGGTAGGGACACCCACTGTGCTGTTAGAAAGGGAGTTTCAGGACTTTGACCCAGCAACAGTGAAGAAACGGCGATATAGTTCCAATTCAGGATGGTGTGTGGCTTGGAGAGGAACTTGCAGGTGGTGGTGTTCCCAACCATTTGCTGCCCTTGTCCTCCAAGGTGATAGAGGTCGCGGGTTTGGAAGGTGCTGTGGAAGGAGCCTTGGTGCGTTGCTGCAGTACATCTTGTAGATGGTACACACTGCTGCCACTGTGCATCGGTGGTGGAGGGAGTGAATGTTTGTGGATGGGATGCCAATCAAGCGGGCTGCTTTGTCCTGGATGGTGTCGAGCTTCTTGAGTGTTGTTGGAACTGCACCCACCAGGCAAGTGGAGAGTATTCCATCACACCCCTGATTTGTGCCTTGTAGATGTTGGACAGGCTTTGGGGAGTCAGGAGGTGAGTTACTATGGCAGGATTCTTAGCCTCTGACCTGCTCTTTTAGCTGTGGTACTAAATGGTGACTGCAGTTCAGTTTCTGGTCAATGGTAGCCCCTAGGATGTTGATAGTGGGGGATTTAGCGATGGTAATGCCATTGAATGTCAAGGGGCGATGGTTAGATTCTCTCTTGGAGATGGTCATTGCATGGCACTTGTGTGGCGCAAATGTGATTTGCCACTTATCAGCCCAAGCCTGGATATTGTCCAGGTCTTGCTGCATTTCTACATGGACTGCTTCAGTATCTGAGGAGTCGCGAATGGTGCTGAACATTGTGCAATCATCAGCGAACATCCCCACATCTGACCTTATGATTGAAGGAAGGTTGATGAAACAGCTGAAGATGATTGGGCCTAGGACACTACCCTGAGGAACTCCTGCAGTGATGTCCTGGAGCTCAGATGATTGATCTCTAACAACAACAACCATCTTCCTTTGCGCTAGATATGACTCCAACCAGCAAAGAGTTTTCCCCCTGATTCCCATTGACTTCAGTTTTGCTAAGGCTCCTTGATGCCATACTCAGTCAAATGCTGCCTTGATGTCAAGAGCAGTGACTCTCACTCATCTCTTGAGTTCAGCTCTTTTGTTCATGTTTGAACCAAGACTGTAATGAGGTCAGGAGCTGAGTGGTCTTGGCGGAACCCAAACTGAGCGTCACTGAGCAGGTTATTGTTAAGCAAGTATGGCTTGATAGCACTGTTGATGACACCTTCCATCACTTTACTGATGATTGAGAGTAGGCTGACGGGGCAGTAATTGGCCAGGTTGGACCTGTCCTGCTTTTTGTGTACAGGATATACCTGGGTAATTTTCCACATTGCAGGGTAGATGCCAGTGTTGTAGCTGTACTGGAATAGTTTGCTAGGGGTGTGGTAAGTTCTGGAGCACAGGTCTTCAGTACTATTGCCGGAATATTGTCAAGGCCCAAAGCCTTTGCAGTATCCAGTGCCTTCAGTCGTTTCTTGATATTACGCAGAGTGAATCGGCTGACGTCTGGCATCTGTGATGCTGGGGACTTCAGGAGGAGGCCAAGATGGATCATCAACTCGGCATTTCTGGCTGAAGATTGTTGCAAATGCTTCAGCCTTATCTTTTGCACTGATGTGCTGGGCTCCCCGATCATTGAGGAGGGGGATATTTGTGGAGCCACCTCCTCCAGTTAGTTGTTTAATTGTCCAGCACCATTCATGACTGGATGTGCAGGACTGCAGAGCTTAGATCTGATCCATTTGTTATGGAATCGATTAGCTCTGTCTATCGCATGCTGCTTATGCAGTTTGGCTTGCAGATAGTCCTGGTTTGTAGCTTCACCAGGTTGACACCTCATTTTGAGGTATGCCTGGTGCTGCTAGTGGCATGCCCTCCTGCACTCTTCATTGAACCAGGATTGGTCTCCCAGCTTGATGGTAATGGTAGAGTGGGGGAAATGCTGGACCATGAGGTTGCAGATTGTGGTTGAGTACAGTTCAGCTGCAGTGCCACAACACCTCATGGATCCCCAGTTTTGCATTGCTAGATCTGTTCAAAATCTGTCCCATTTAGCGCAGTGTTAGTGCCACACAACACAATGGAGGGTATCCTCAAAGTGAAGGCGGAACTTCGTCTCCACAAGTAGTGTGCGGTGGTCACTCCTACCAATAGTGTCATCGACAGATGCATCTGCGGCAGGCAGATTGGTTAGGACGAAGTTAAGTATGCTTTTCTCTCACCATCTGCCACAGACCCAGTCTAGCAGCTATGTCCTTTAGGATTCGGCCAGCTCGGTCAATCGTGGTGCTACGGAGCCTCTCTTGGTGATGGACATTGAAGTCCCCCACCCAGAGTACATTTTGTGCCCTTGCCACCCTCAGTGCTTCCTCCAAATGGTGTTCAACATGGAGGAGTACAGATTCATCAGCTGAGAGAGAGCAGTAGGTGGTAATCAGCAGGAGGTTTCCTTGCCCATGTTTGACCTGATGCAATGATACTTCATGGGGTCCAGAGTCAATGTTGAGGACTCCCAGGGCAACTCCCTCCCACCTGTATACCACTGTGCCACCACCTCTGATGGGTCTGTCCTGCCGGTGGGACAGGACATACCCGGGGATGATGATGGCAGTGTCTGGGACATTGTAAGGTATGATTCCGTGAGTATGACTATGTCAGGCTGTTGCTTGACTAGTCTGTGGGACAGCTCTCCCAACTTTTGCACAAGCCCCCCGATGTTTGTAAAGAGGACTTTGCAGGGTCGACAGGGCTGTGTTTGCCGTTGTCATTTTTGCTGCCTAGGTCGATGCCAGGTGGTCTGTCAGGTTTCATTCTTTATTGTCTTCGTAGCAGTTAGCTACAACTGAGTTGCTTGCTAGGCCATTTCAGAGGGCATGTAGGAGTCAACCACATTGCTGTGGGTCAGGAATCATATGTCGGCCAGACCAGGTAAGGACAGCAGATTTCCTTCCCTAAAGGACATTAGTGAACCAGATGGGTTTTTACAACAATCGACAATGGTTTCATGGCCGTCATTAGACTAGGTTTTAATTCCAGATTTATTAATTGAATTCAAATTCTACCTTCTGCTGTGGTGGAATTCGAACCCATGGCCCCAGAGCAATACCCTGGGTCTCTGCATTACTAGTCCAGTAACAATAACACTACGCCACCGCACCCCTAACTGAGTTTGTTGGAGGTGAATCACCACAGCTCGAGAACATTGCTATAGGAATTCCTTGTAAGCCCAATGGGGTGTTCACTGATAATTCTACAGTCTTGAGCTCCATTTACGATTCCTTCAATAATGCAGCTGGCTAAGACGATGTCAGGTTTGGACTGACAAGTGGCAGATCACGTAAGGACTAGGATCAGATAACTCTGTGCAGAGCTGAAATTGAACCTTGGACTTTGGTAATTTTGGCTTAGGTACATGTTGCGTCTTTTGACTCAGTCAGCACGGTAATATTCCCTGTCACTTATTCCTCATCTCTATTCCCCTTTGGGTGCAAAGGTTCCTCCTGAATTGCCCAATATTTCCAACTTCCTTATTTTTAACTTGTATCTCCTTGAAACCCTTCATTGCGGTGAACAATTTGAGTAGATTTGCTTTGTCAATTCCTTTTAGAAATGGAAAATTTCAATTTTGTCACCTTGAAGTTTATTTGTTTCATAAAAAATGACTTCCTTATTCTTTCCCACCCCCCCCCCCCCCCAACCAGGATTTAAATTCAGAATGACCCAAAGTTACCTTTGTTGCCTTCTCTGTCCCTTCTCAAAGAACGAGTGTAATATGGACTGTGCCGGACTGCTCAAACAGATAGAATTCATCGGTGTGAGGTCAAACTGTTTAGTCGGTGAATGGAGAACATGGTGTGAGGGATCAGCAAATGGTATCTAAAAAATTGGAAGCAAAATCTTACTCAGTTTCCACTTAGTCTGCACAGAGTGGAGAAACCTTGGGAATAGAGAAGTAGAGATATATTGTACAGTAACAGATGCCCCTCTACATTGCTTTCATTGATCTCACCAAAGCCTTTGACCTCGTCAGCAGACGTGGTCTCTTCAGACTACTAGAAAAGATTGGATGCCCATTAAAGCTACTAAGTATCGTCAACTCATTCCATGACAATATGAAAGGCACAATTCAACATGGTGGCTCCTCAACAGAGCCCTTTCCTATCCTAAGTGGGGTGAAACAGGGCTGTGTTCTCGCACCCACATTGTTTGGGATCTTCTTCTCCCTGCTGCTCTCACATGCGTTCAAGTCTTCAGAAGAAGGAATTTTCCTCCACACAAGATCAGGGGGCAGGCTGTTCAACCTTGCCCATCGTAGAGCGAAGACCAAAGTACGGAAAGTCCTCATCAGGGAACTCCTCTTTGCTAACGATGCTGCTTTAACATCTCACATTGAAGAGTGTCTGCAGAGTCTCATCGACAGGTTTGCGGCTGCCTGCAATGAATTTGGCCTAACCATCAGCCTCAAGAAAACGAACATCATGGGACAGGACGTCAGAAATGCTCCATCCATCAATATCAGCGACCACGCTCTGGAAGTGGTTCAAGAGTTCACCTACCTAGGCTCAACTATCACCAGTAACCTGTCTCTCGATGCAGAAATCAACAAGCGGTTGGGAAAGGCTTCCACTGCTATGTCCAGACTGGCCAAGAGAGTGTGGGAAAATGGCGCACTGACACACAACACAAAAGTCTGAGTGTATCAAGCCTGTGTCCTCAGTACCTTGCTCTATGGCAGCCAAGAGCAACGTCTCAATTCATTCCATCTTCGCTGCCTTCGGAGAATACTTGGCATCAGGTGGCAGGACTGTATCTCGAGGAGTTCCCTGTCCTCGAGGCGGCCAACATCCCCAGCTTATACACACTACTGAGTCAGCGGCACTTGAGATGGCTTGGTCATGTGAGCCGCATGGAAGATGGCAGGGTCCCCAAAGACACATTGTACAGCGAGCTCGCCACTGGTATCAGACCCACCGGCCGTCCATGTCTCCGCTTTAAAGACGTCTGCAAACGCGACATGAAGTCCTGTTACATTGATCACAAGTCGTGGGAGTCAGTTGCCAGTGATCGCCAGAACTGGCGGGCAGCCATAAAGGCGGGGCTAAAGTGTGGCGAGTCGAAGAGACTTAGCAGTTGGCAGGAAAAAAGACAGAAGCGCAAGGGGAGAGCCAACTGTGTAACAGCCCCGACAAACAAATTTTTCTGCAGCACCTGTGTAAGAGTCTGCCACTCTAGAATTGGCCTTTATAGCCACTCCAGGCGCTGCTCCACAAACCACTGACCACCTCCAGGCGCTTAACCATTGTCTCTCGAGACAAGGAGACCAAAGAAGAAACTTGAATTTACTAAACCACTGTCACATGATCTAAATAAGTATAAAGGGTGATGGAGAAATTATGTGTCCAGTCTCTTGTCAAGTAAACAGCTACTGCTTCTTCAACCTGGAGGATTTCTATAAATGAAACTGGATTTTTAAAACATTTTCACTAAGGCTCCTTCAGACAAGCATCCCTTTAAATGTTTTTACAATGCGCTTGGGTGTGTATCTATATAAAAGAGATTTGTGAAGGTGCAGCAATTTTAGATGTTTATAGGAACTTTACACTGTTGTTGAAAGCACGGAAACCTTGCTAAAAGTGTTCATCTCAGCAAGGGCGACGGAGTGACAAATGATTTGGGTGTTCCTGGTCTAGGGAGGGGAAAAGTAGCCAGGGTTCCAATTCCTGATTAGAATCCATGACTCCTTCTGGAAAGTGTATGTCATCAGGTGATTCCCCCTCTAATCGAATAGCCAACTGAAACTGTTCACTGTCTCTATAGTTAAAAGACGAAAGGGTTCCTGTTTCCAGCTGATGGTGTATAATGGGAATGGGGGCATCTGCATTGTGTGACTTTTCTGAGCACAAGATTGAATGCCACTGTTTTGTGACCAATGTACAATTGAACTTTCAGTATGCAAAGGCAGCAAGCGAGGCCTCTCACTGGGATCCTGAAAGCTCAGAATGACCTCACATCGCATGGGGAGGCTGCTGGCATCTCTATGTCACTTCCACGGCTGGACCTTAAAATATGGCTGGTTGGTATTCGGAGCATCTCCACAGCATTACTAAAATGTGGAAGTTTCCATGTGAGACGTTCCAGCCCTGCAATCCTCCCAGATGTTGGTGCTGTTCCAATTCTGATCTCTTGTGCATCCCCAATTTCCATTGTCCTATCAATGGTGGCAGTGTCTTCAGTCATCTAGGCCCTAAACTCTGGAATTCCCTCCATTAACCTCTCCAAATCTCTCCCTCCTTTAAGACGCTCCTAAAACCTACTCCTTTGACCAAGTTTTTGGTCACATGCTCTAATATCTCTATGTAGCTCAGTGTCCTGTGAGGTACCTTGGGATATTTTACTATGTTAAAGGAGCTGTATAAATGCAAGTTGTTGTTGAAAGCAGTGTCCTAACATTCCAGAATTCAGGAATTTGAAGCTGTGATCCAGTGTCTTTCATTACCTTTGTGCTGAGAATTATCTCAGGTATGCTGCATCGTGCTGTGACGGGAGACAGCTCTCAGCCTGAGATTCCCCGACACACCGAGCTCCTGGTTTCAAAGTCTGTCAGGCCATGCAGTTGCTGAACGGAATTCAGGCGCTTCCCTCGGGAAGGTGCGGATCTAGTCTTAAGGGTCAATCTTTCTATTGATTCTGCATATCCTATAGTTTAATAAGGCCTTTCACTTATGCTATGGCTGATGAGAAGGTCCCACATCCTAATGGCATTCCATTATCCTCTCACTGGACAGAGGGAGGGGTCTAGAAACAAAGAGTAACAAGTTGCCCAGGCCACAGGTGAAGGCAAGACTGAACCACAATTCACCTTCGGGTTGCATTGTGAGAAAGTATTGTACTAACCTCTCACCGATCTAAAGGTTCTTTTGCTTTACGGCTCAGCACACTCTGGGGTCTGAGACAGCGACCAGTAGCAACCTCCCTACCTCACTCTTTAGTTTTTATATTTCAGTCTGCCGCTACCCTCCAGTGGGTTCATTGGGTGCCACTTGAGAATATACCTCTTCTTTGAAGCATTTAGTGAGGAGAACGAAGCCACCATTTTGATGGTAGATCGTAAGACCAATGAATTTGGATTTGCCCAACCACTACTGGCATGATCGGTGTCGTTGGTGGCAGATCTGTGTGTTTGTAATTGGCGTGTTTAAGGTAGAAAAGGTTCAGGAATGTGAGTAACATATCATGAACAATATCAGAACTTTAAATTTGCCACTTAATGGGATCCCCTCCTTTTAACCATGTCAGGTAACCATGAGGAGTTTCCCTACACTTTCCAGCCAGATTTTCCATCTTCCCAACAAGAATCCCTCGTTAAGGATTTTTGGAGCTGATGGAAAACTGGTCTGCAATCCCTTAAGGGAATATGTTTCTTCCTTTGTTAACTCCAAAGTTCTAAATTCCCAGTCCTTTTTCTTGTACACTCACTGTGCTGAAATCAAGACTAATTGTATTGTCTCCAACTCTAACTCATTTTTCCCCAAAGCCTTTGAACTGTCCAACTCCTCACCTCCCTCAATCTTGCATTCATCCTAAATTCTGCAGGCTTTTAAAACCCAATTTTGGCAATACCTACCTTCTAATTCTTGATTTAGTTCCTCTTCCCCATTACTCATTTCAACCTTGGTGGTGCCCTGCGCTGCAGGACTGGGCCTCTCGTGGGATGTCATGCAGTGTGGGCCTCAGCCCTTCATATGGTGTCCTACGCTCTGGGCTTTGTCTCCTTGTCTGGTGCCTAGCAGTCACGGCCTTAGTTCCTTATTTAGATTTCCCAATAAATGAAAATCATTCTGCAGTGTTAGACTCACAGTAATGAAGCTGCAATGACCCTCCTATTTCTCCTCCTTTATTTCAACATCACAAACAGCTGTCCCAGTTTCAGGTAACATAAATATAAACATCAAACTGCTCGACTATTAGCTATACCAGTTCTAACCTCTTAATCTCTCTCTTTTTCTACACATCCCTGAATGTTCTCATTTCCCAAGCAGATGTCTGCCTTTTTAACAGCTCAGTTATCTTTGAATTGATGTCCCTCTGGGTCAGTGCATGAGTTCTGTAACATTCAGTGTGAAGTCCACTCCTTCCACAGCCCGTGTATAATCTACCTTATCAGAGGCTTGACCTGTCTGCTTCTCGCCTGCCTCCTTTCTGTATAAATGGTTCCTGCCAGCCTGGTGCAGTTGGTGGCTCGTTTGCCTTTGATTCAGAAGTTGTCTTACTGAGTCGTACTTCAGGACTTGCGCATGTGGCCTAGGTTGATACTCAGTTCAGCACTGAGGGAGGGCTGCATTGTTCAAGGGGCTATTCTTCGAATAAACTGAGGTCCCGTTTGCCTATCAGGTGGACATTATAGATCCCATGGCATATTTAGAGAGGTGTCCTGGTGTTCTGGCCAACACCCGCACCCTCATCCAGCCCAACCCCACCATAAGTAAAATCAACCAAAACAAAGATTAACTGGTCATTTGTTTTGTTGCCATTTGTGCAAATTGGCTGCCATGCTTGTTAACATAATATTCACTGCAACAACAACATATATTTACATAGCACCTATAATGTAATAAAATGTCTCAAGGTCCTTCACAGGAATATGACACCAAGCCACAAAAGGAGATATTAGGTCAGATGACCAAAAGCTTGGTCAGAGAGTAGGTTTTAATAAGTGTCTTAAAGGAGGAAAGCAAGGTGGAGAGGCAGAGAGTGTAGGGAGGGAATTCCAGAGCTTGGGGTCGAGACAACGGCCACTAAGAGTGGAGCAACTAAAATCAGGAATGCACAAGAGGCCAGAATTAGAGGAGTGCAGATATCTTGGAGGGTTGTGGGTCTTGAGGAGATTACAGAGATAGGGAGGGGCGAGGCCATGGAGGGGTTTGAAGATGAGGATGAGAATTTTAAAATCAAGACATTGCTTGACCAGGAGTCAATGTAAGTTAGCGAGCACAGGGATGATAGGGGAATGGGACTTGGTGTGAGTTAAGGCGTGGGCAGCAGAGGTTTGGTTGACCTCAAGTTTACGGAGAGTAGAATGTCGGAGGTCTGCCAGGAGTGTGTTGGAATAGTCAAGTCTAGAGTTAACAAAGGCATGAATGAGGGTTTCAGCAGCAGATGAGCTGAGACAGTAGCAAAGTCGGGCAATGTTACAGCGGGGGAAATAGGCGTTCTTAGTGGTAACACGAATATGAGGTCGGAAGCTCATCTCGGGGTCAAATGTGACACCTAGGTGGAGAATAGACTGTCGCCAAGGAGAGGGACGGAGTTGGCAGCTAGAGAATGGCCTTTGGAGCAGGGACTGAAAATAATGGCTTCCGTCTTCCCATTATTTAATTGGAGGAAATTTCTGCTCATCCAGTACTGAATGTCAGATAAGCAGTCTGATAATTTAGCAACAGTCACTGCACCTCAAAGTCATGAATTGTTTATGAGGCACTTTGGGATTTGGCAATAAGATACTATAGAAATTCAATTTCTGTCTTCACTGCTGATCCCCAACAGAATTAAGCAAAGCTCCAGAATATTTAACCATTATTAACACTTGAACTGTCCGGACAACATTCCCTCTCCATGACTGGAGCACAGTCACATTCCATAGAGACCTCATCAACATGGGCTGTATATTTTGGCTTGTGTGGACCAGTTCTAGAAGCACTCGGGTGATATGTTTGGCAGTCGAGCCAAGCTAAATATTTGGGACTTTGTTACAGTTAGAGTGTTTCATTGAACTAACCTCAATACTTCATTGAATTGCTGTCTTTAACTTACTGTTTACCTGCCAACACTCATTATGAATGTTCACTTGAGTGAGGTATGAGGTGGCCATGTCCAAGCAAGAGTCAGCATCTTCACAAGGCAGAGGGTATTGAGGGGGGGAAGCTGAACAAATACGATGTTGTTGCAGATCAGCGAATGAGCTACACCTGGAGTGAGTGGAATACTTACCTGCTACTTTGCTCTGACGCAGTGTACAAGCTGATGTAATGGGCTGGTCGGGCAGTTCACACTGAGCTTGTAAACAACATCCCCTGTTGAAGAAATTAGAAAGGTATCGTGTTTCATCTCTCTCCTGGAAACAGAAACAGCAGTAACCCTGGCACCACAGACACTGTAATTTGAACAGACTCACGTGTAAACAACTTTAATGTAACAGTAAATTAAACGTAACATTCCAGGCACAGACTCAGCACATTGGGCGATGCAATTAAGGAGCCACTGGAGAGGCTGTAGTCACAGATTAACACTGCGAACTAGCATTATAAACCAATACAAGAGTGTCACATTGACAAGTAGAACCCCTACAGCAAACAGTGCATGCAGGGAGAGGCTGTGACCAGCCTTGAGATCAAGTTTCAAGCTCTGTTGATTCTAGCAAGCCTTCTCCTCCTTTGCCTCAGACAGCAACACTTGTGTGTATAAACAGTGAGACTCACAGAGAAACGTAGGTCTCCCAGGTTCAATGGCTGGTCTGGCCTGAGTTAGCTGATCACATGATTCAAGAGTGCTACAATCATCCTCCACACCCGTGGGATCGGAACAGGAAAATCAGCTAAAGATCCTGCTTCTAACCGCTTCCCAACACCCCTTGAGCTAGTAAACATTTACTCATTTTTGGAAGAATCAAGTTCAGGTTTACATTTCCATGGGAAATCTCTCCCAGTGACTGAGCATAATTTAAAAATGTCCATTCTTGTTCAAATCCTTTAATGGCCTCGCCCTCCTTATCTCTGTAGCCTCCTCCTGCCCTAAACTCTCCTCCAACTGTGGCCTCCTGTGCATCCCTCATTACTCTGTCCCTCCATTGACATCTGTGCCTTCAGACGTCCAGGCCCTGACCTCTGGAATTCCCTCTCTAAACCTCTCCAGCTCTCTCTCTCCTTTTTTCCGAAGCTCCATAAAGCTATGTCTTTGACCAAGCTTTTAGTCACATCCTAATATCTCCTTCTTTGGTTCAGTGTCAATATTTTTCTGATTGCACATCTGCAAAGCTCCTCAGGATCTTCTACTACATTAATGGCACTATACAAATGCAGGTTGTTGTTCCAGAGCTGATGTGGTAATCTGAGTGATAGAGACAGCCTATGCTCCACCAATTTGACAGTGGACAAAAACTCAAGAGCGCCTTGTGAACCGTGCAACGTCACCTGATCCCAGGAGGAATGCTGTAGCAGCGATTCCAGGATTGGGACATCTCCAGTTGAGCTGGAAGCTCCCATTGTCTCTGGAGAAGGTGGTCACTTCAAATAACTGACATCAATTGGACTGCATTCAGCTAAAAAGGAAAAAAAAAGATTTGCATTTATATAGCACCTTTCACAACCTCAGGATGTCTCAAAGCTCTTTACAGCCAATTAAATACTTTTCAAGTTGAGTCACAATATTGGGAAGAGTGAAGCCGTTGTCTTCAGCCCCCACCACAAACTCTATCCCCTCGCCTCCAATTCCATCCCTCTCCTTAGCAAGTTTGAAACTAAATCAGTCTGTTTGCAACATTTGACCCTGAGATGAACTTCCAATCACATATTCATACCACTAAGACTGCCTATTTCCACCTCTGTAACATCGCCCATCTCTGCCTCTGCCTCAGCTTTTCTGCTGCTGAAACCCTCATCCATGCCTTTGTTACCTCCATACTTGACTATTCCAACACACCCCTGATCAGCCTCCCGCATTCTACTCTCCATAAACTTGAGATCATCCAAAATTCTGTTGCCCATGTCCTACCTCGCACCAAGAGCTGTTCATCCACCACCCCTGTGTTCGCTGACCTACACTGGCTCCCAGTTAAACAATGCCTCGATGTTAAAATTCTCATCCTTGTTTTCAAATCCCTCTATGGCCTCATCCTCCCTATCACTGTAATCTCCTCCAGCCCTACAACCCTCCACGATATCGGCACTCATCTAATTCCGGCCCCTTGAGCATCGCTCCACCATTGGTTGCCTAGTCCGTAAGCTCTGGCATTCCCTCCCTACACCTCTCTACCTCATTTTCCTCCTTTAAGGCACTCCTTATAACCTACCTCTTTGACCAAGCTTTTGATCATCTGACCTAATATCTCCTTATGTGGCTTGGTGTCACAGTTTGTTTCATAATGCCTCTGTGAAGTGCCATGGGATGTTTTATTATGTTAAAGGTGCTATATAAATACAAGTTTTCATTGTAATGTAGGAAATGCAGCAATTTACACACAATAAGGTGCCACAAACCGCAGTATGATAATGACCTGATATTCAGTTTCTAGATGTTGGTTGAAAAATAAATATTGTCCAGGACACTAGGGAAAACACCCTTGCTTTTCTTCAAATAACACCATGATTCTTTTACAACCAGCCGAATGCGAAGACAAGGCCTCAGTTAAATACCTCGTTTGAAGGATGGTATCTCCAACAATGCAGCACTCCTTCAGTATTGCACTGGATTGTCAAGTCACTGTAGGGCCTTCTGACAAAGAGTCTATTGATTGACATTTAATGCAACACCGAGACTGACAAAAATAAAACTTAATACATGGACACAGAAAATTTGTTTTGCAGTTACTCCAAACTAATAGTTATCCAATCACTGTTAAATGCATGTGTCCTCATTATGGGTGATGGATACTTGAAGGCAGCAGGAAGAACCTTTAGTAATAGCACCATCTTGTGGCAATGTTTAATCTGAATGGCTGGACTAGACTCTGATCTTTCAGGTTGAGCTTCACAGACTGCTGGTATATTACTGCCACATTTAAAAAGACGACCTCGTAACTTCAGATGAATGTCTCTGCCTGATGCCATCATACTTGGTGACGAAGGTTTGGAGTGAAGCTGTCTGCTGGTTTTGATTCTTGTTCAAGTTTTCTTTATCATTACAATTGTCCCTCATTCACAACCAGAGTTGACAGTTTTACAGACCAGGTAGGTTTTCCTGTGAATTTCCTGAATCTCCACTCGGCTCAGCACAGAACTGCAACATATAGTGTCTGTAATATAGTAAAAACGCCTCAAAGGCCTTTACACAGGAGGAAGAAGTATAGGAGCTGAACATCTTTGGGGATAGTTAGGAGAGGAGATCAAAAGCTTGGTCAGAGATCTGGGGGAATTGGGGTGAAGTACAGAGGCTGAGGAGTTTGTGGAGGAGTTCCAGTGGGTGTGGCTGAGATGGCTAAAAGCTCTGCCACTGATGGTGCATTGAAGGGGTTGCACAGGATGCTAGAACCAGAAGACTGGGGGCATGGGGAAAGAATGTGAGACTGGTAGTGGAGGTAAAAATGGGCAAGGTGTTTCCCACAGATTTTACGAGATTTGCACACATTAACCATGTGCACAGGATATACAATGCCCAAAGTGTAACCCTGTTCTGTAAACAGAAGTGCAGCATTTTTCATAACTATGTTTCATTCTTTTGAGTTCCTGTGTGTGCAGAATAGAGCGCGATGGGAGTAAGTTGAGGTACCAGGTGGCTTGGGGACTGGTTCTAGCAAATGATATTGGTTTTATTAAGGGCACAGCTGGTTCCAGCTCCTCTAATGTTGAATTTATTTGCTTTTGTTGCAGCTTTGTAATCTTCCACAAGAAGGTGGGTTGCAGCATGTCCCACTACATGGTGCCTGGGTAATGGGGGAAGTGCACAGTCCGTTTGCTAGTTAGGTTGGTGGTAGGTTGAGATTGGGAACTTCTTGCACAGCGCAAATTAATATTGCAACGACAATAACACACACATATGATACAATTTTTCCCATTGCATTGTTGTGTTAAATTTTGCACATCTTATCTGTATCTCAAAATAGGTTATGTGGCAAAAGATATTAGTTGCCATGGAAGCAACGCTTCATGTGGGCTTTGGGGCAGAGATGGTACAGGAGTGTATCAAGCCACCTACTTGGTGGGCTTTGTTTTTTTGATTCATTGGCATTGCTGGCAGGGCCAGCATTTATTGGCCATTGCTAGATACCCTTGAGAAAATAATGGAGGGGGCAGTCATCTTAAATCACTGCAGTCTATGTGGTGAAGGTGTTTTCACAGTACTCTTAGGTAGGGAGTTCCAGGATTTTGACCCAGTGGTGCCGATATATGTCCAAGTTGAGATGGTGTGTGCCTGGCAGAAGATCCTGGAGGTGGTGGTGCTCCCGTGCATCTGCTGCCCTTGTCCTTTTAGTGGGTGGAGGGAGCGGGTTTAGGAGGCGCTGTCAAAGATGCCCTGGAGAGTTTTTGTCGTTCATCCTGTAGATAACACACATGGTGCCAGTGTTGGAGGGAATGGATATTGTGCCCTCTGCACCACTTATTACTCCACATTTGGCCATTGTGCTTAAATCCATGGAGTCAGCTAAAAGGCAAAATGCATCAGACAGCAGCTAAGTTTCTGCTAATCCTTGTGAACAAACTGCTGCAGACTGAAAAGGAGCAAAATATTTACACCTTAATTGTGGACAGGCCTCAAATGTTGTCCAATGGCAGCAATAGTGGTTAAAGGATGCCAAAATGGATCATAATCTGAATGTCTCCTAAAGGGTCACAGTCTCCAGGTCCTGCAACAGGTTGACAGCAACTTGCATTGAGCCTGCTCAAACAGCAATGATAATAGCACAGTTTCACTGAAAGAGTTCTATGGGTAATTCCCACCTCCATTAGTGTGAAACTGATCAGTTGCATAATTTTCTGTCAGTCTTTTTCTTAGCCAACCTTGTCCCCTTCTTTCCTTTCCTGAAGGGGTAATTATGCTGGGGTACTGTTTTGGAGGCACAAAAGGCACTCTTCATTACCTCACCCAATTGTTATACTTTAAGTCTTACCCTAGACATGACCATCAACAGGTTATTTCACTGGGTAGGGCATTATAGCAGAGCTCAAACCTGTCCTTGCCTAATCTCCACATGTAGAAACTTTCTAGCAGGAGTTACTAACTGTGTTTCCTCTCCCACAGCAAGAGTCACTGAGGCCAGTTGTAGAACCTCAATTCCACAGCTGGACATGTAGCCGACTTGCAGACTCTTCTGATGGACATAATGGGCAGAATTTTTACAGACAAGGGTAGGTGTGTTTGGGTGCCTGTGAGGAGTTAAATCCTCTAAAAGTGACATCGGATTAGGGTCCCGACATGATCTCGCCCTCTTTTGGATTTAATCTGGGCGGATTTGAAGGTATGCAGGGAAGCCCTGTGCAACTATCTGATAAGACGTTTAAACCAAGGATTCTGGGTTTAACAGCCAGCGGACCTATTTCCTGAGCTATGTGGAACTCACCGAGACAAATGCACAGCAAGGAGTGCTTCTTCAGTGAAACTGGCAGGCTGGGAAGACTTTGATCAGTAAAACTGAAGAGCTGCAGCCATGGCCAGGTGAGAACTCCTGCTCAGACAGTGCTTTCACTGCTTGGCAGATGTTTGCCAATCTTGGTAATTACTTCGTCTGTCTTGTACTTCACTCACTTTCAGTTGCACTTCCCTGCTGCCAGCCTCCACCTGGCATGGGAGCAGCTTATGCAGCTCTACTTTACACCTTTGATGAGGAACAAGAGGAGAAGCAATACCAACAGCACACAGTACCAGCTGCCTTCTTCTCAGCCACATGCCACTCCACAGGACAGAGGGGATAGACACAGAGATGCAGCTTGAAAGAGGCAGAAGATCAGCTGTCTTGACATGTGTGAGCACCAGTGCCTCAGGAGGCTCAGACTCTCGTGGCAGGTCATTGTTGACATCTGCAGTCTCCTGGGACAAGACCTATTTCCCAGTGGACCAAGTGTGCTCAGAGAGCCACCACCCCCCCCCCCCCCCCACCACTCCCCCCACCCCCTCAAAATGGCTCTCTGGCTCTCCCCAAGGTTGTGTGCACTCTTCTTGTGAAAGAGAGAAAGCAGAGAGTTATGTATGTTAGTAACGGCTTCTGTGGAGAGGAGGGTAGGACACCAATTGTGGAGGGTGACTGTGAGCCATGGATGTGAAAGGACAATAGTATGAGAGTGAGTGTGAGTGTTGCCTGGTCAGATGGGGATGTGAGGTGCCTGGAGAGAGTGGAATGAGTGGAGCTGCACGGTGTGTTGTCCTGTTGTCCTGAAGAGTGCTGTGCAAGAGAATGCTGGGTAATCAGAGTGTGGGACCTGGCACCTGCAAGTGTTATGTCACTCACCTTTCCCACCCTCCTTAGGTCCTGGATCCTGTTGGTGTCTCCAGGCTGGAGGAACTGCACTTCAGCTGGTGATCTCCTCAGTCACTTCCAACCACTTGGAGACACTGTCCTCTTCCTCCCATCCTTGGGAAAGATCAGCTCAGATCCCATAGAAGGATCTATAGGTAAGAGTGAGAAACCCGGAGTGGGGGGTGGGGGGGAAGGTGATGGGAACCTTCCAGGTCTCTTCTTCATTCCTGTGGTTGCTGCAGCCTCGAAGATCTATGTCCACTGTAACCCATGTCGGGGTACCTTTAATTAGAAATCCTTCCTTTGACAGATCCTGTGCGCCATTCTGATTAGTCATGGAACCTGGAAATGGGATGTTAATGCTGTGACTCAGTTAAAGAGCCACACAATGTCCGTTAGACATTCCAAGAGGTTTTGCTAATGGTCCCTCTGTTTGGCCAAGGTCTATCAGTTTAAAATTCCGCCCGATGTCTCCTGATTCTTCTGTTGGACGTGATATCTCTTGGTGATTCAGTATGGCTTGGAGAGCCAGGGCAGGCGGGGTTGGTGATTATGAGGGAGTCAGACAGAGCTCGGGGTTGGAAGAGGGGTCAGTGATCGCAAGATCGTCGGAGATCACAGGGGAATTTAGTGATCATGCGGGAGGTCAGTGGTCACAAGGGTTTCCGATCGTGAGGGGGATCCAATTGCAATGCAGCGGTCCAATTGCCGAGGCTACAATTGCAGGGAGTCTGATTGCGGTGGAGGGTCACAGATGGTGGTGGGGGGGGGGGGGTCTGATCATGGGGTGGGAAGCAGGTTAGTTTGGAAGGGTCCATGGGGGGGGGGGGCGGGGAGGGGGAAAAAATACCTGCTCCTCCTGGTACACAAGCATTGCTGGAAAAGCACTGACCTCTCCCATGCAGCAGTCCTCGCCTCCCTTTAGTTGCTAGATTTCCTCAGCTTTGGGAAACCTGGCTGGCCAGCATTAAAGCTGGAAGAGAGATAAAATCTGAGGCACCCACCCTCATTAAAATATTTAAATGAGCAAGCTGCCCCCTGAGAGCTCTATTAAAACCAGAAATGTGCGACAGTGTCTTTGTAAACGTCCGTCTGAAACAGTGGGCTGGACTTTCACTGGGGGCGGTGGGAAATAGAAGTTGGGACCGTTTCCGGGTCTCAAACCCGCTCCCGGGGGAAACAGTAATCGGCCCCGAGTTTCAAAGGGGCACCCCCATAATTGCTATGGAGACAGACTTGGCAGCCGTTTGGCAGCTGTGGGGGTGGGAACAGAGGTGCGACTCGTCAAGCGCAAGCCTGATTTAAACTGACCGTGACCGCCATGACTGTGGCTGCTGTTTGAGTGCTACGACTGCAGACTGGAAGAGCACTGAAGTCGTGAAGTCCACAAGGTCTCGGCAGAACCGGAGGCCTAGAACCTGGGGCAGGGCAGCCCCTCAATTTTCAGATGCGGCCCTGGAGGTCAAGCAGGAGGTCATGATGGAGAGGTGAGAGGTCCTCTTCCTGGAGAGTGGCAGGTGGGGGCTACCCACCCAGATAAAGCAGGGATAGATGGACAGGGATAGGCAGATGCCATGAAAACCGCAGTGCCGAGCGGCATACCGGTTTCCTGATGCGTTCCTGCCCGCCAGTAATTTTGGGGGGTTCGCAGCAACCTGCCCGAAAGAGGCGACAAATCAATTAAGTCAGTTCTTGAGCCACTTGAGAGCTCGTTGCTGAGCTGATTTAGATTTTCGAGGCAGTGCATGGGAAACACTGAGTCAGCAGCACATCCAAGGAGATGAGGTGACTGCACAGCAGGCAGCCAGTCGGAGAAGCGGGAGCCATTCCTGATGCTGCCTAAATGGTGGAATAAGTAGAGAGGTGCTCATGCATTGCTGCACAGTGGCCATTGCATAAGCAGAGCTCGCAGAGTGTCTCAGGGGGAGGCACTAGGGCAATTGCAGGGCAGTGCATCTGCAACAGTCAGTGGGACACAGCTGGGGAGTCCTGGCAGATATTTCAGTGCAGCTTGTGGCAAGTGAGGCCATCGCTGGATATGGGGCTCAGCTATTCTGAAGCAGCTGTGCAGCAACACATGCAACCTCCCCGTGCAGAGGTGATGCTCAAAGGGCAGGGAGGACATGAAGGTGCTATGCTCACCATAGGGTGTACTGCTAAATACTCCTGGATGTTGGACCAGTAGTGCCACCGGAGGCTGCAGCTATTGAGGCTGCACCTATTGAGGCAGGTGGTTGCTCACTGGTGTGCCCTCATGGACGAGTATCTCAGATTCGCCAGTTGTGTGGGCACACCCTGACAGTAGTCATGAAAGTGCCAGTGGCCTTGAACTTCTCTGCCTTTGGGTTGTTTCAAGGGGTGGCAGTGAATCTTTGTGGCATCTCAAGTGGCCGCCCATCATAGCATTAGGCAAGTGGTGGATGTCCTGTATAAGAGGTGTACATTGACTTCCAGATTGATAGGGCCACTCAGGTTGTGGGCTTTGCCTGCATGGCAGGATTCCCTCAGATGTAGGGCATGATCAACTGCACCCATGTGGTCATCCAGGCCCTGGTGGTGCAGCCAAGGGTATTTATGAATAGGAAGGGATTACACTCCCTCAACGGTCAAGTGAATATTCTGCAGGCATGTTCAAGGTTTCCTGGCAGTTGCCATGATGCCTTCATCCTGAGGCAATCGCAGGTGCCACAGCTGTTCATGACACCAGAGAGAGCATGTGTATGGCTGCTGGAGGACAAGGGCTATCCATTGAAGAAATGGCTGCTGACGCCTGTGCACAGCCCTGCAAAGGCACAGAAGTGCTACAACCAGTGCCATCTCAGCGCAAGGGCTATCGTAGAGTAGGCCATTGGAGTCCTGAAGATGCGTTCTGCTGCCTTGACTGGTCAGGGGGCATCCTAAAGTACGCTTCCACAAGAGTTTCTTGCATGGTGGTGGTATGCTGTGCTCTGTACAACATGGCCCTCCACAGAGGTGTGGACCTTGAGGAGGAAGATGCTGAGGAGCGGCGCATGTCTTCAGCGGAGGAGGAGGAAGACGACATGGTGCAGCATGGTGATCTTGCACTGCAACACCTTCCAGAGGCCCAGCTGAAGCATCAAACCATTGAGCAGGATGTAAGGGAAGCTCGGGTCACGCTGACCCAGACATGCTTCTCCTGAGATAAAAACAGAAAGTGCTGGAAATACTCAGCAGGTCTGGCAGCATCTGTGGAGAGAGAAACAGAGTTGACATTTTGAGTTGAATTTGACTCTTCCTCGGACCCACCTCCTGAGGACGGCTCATCCTGGATTGCATTTGGCCCAGTACCACACCTTTCCCACAAGGACCAGCTGGTTCCAAAATGCCTGCCGTGTGGCGCCGTCTGCTGTTTCCCCACAATTCCTGGAAGACACATCACCATCGACCACACAGCGTCCCCGACCACGCATTTTGCATCGCACAGCCACTTCATCATGCTGGTGCTTTAATGCCCTCAAAACAATGGGATTGCAGAATTCAGGGTGCTACCATGAACTATCTCATTACATTGAGGGTTAATCAGTGAACAGAAGCACACAAAAGTCACCCAAGTGAACCCCAAAGTGAAACGAACAATGCGGCACTGTCCAGACACAACCACTCCTATGGGGTACTCCCCCTCTGGCTGAGGCAGAAGTGGGGGCAGGCTGCTCACTGGTGCCTCAGTCAGAGAGGCCAAGGGGGTGGCCAATGACGAAGGTGCCTCACGAGGGATGGCCCCCTCGATATCATCCCTGCCTATCCTAGCCCTTGCAGGACGTGCATGCACATCTGAGGGAACCAGCAGCTGGGGGGGCATCTGGCTGCACATCCATGCATCTTTGCACCATCAGTGCAACTGACCGGTCATTGCTGCAGAAATTGACGTGCATTCTGTGCATGGCAGTGCAGTGTTCCTGCATCCACTCAGTGTGTTGCTGCGTAAGGCTCTACATGAGGTTGGCCATTATTTCAATGGAGGAGCACATGGTCTCATACCCGAGACATTGCGGAACACATCTCACGAATGGACTCCTCCATTCTCTGCCCAAGACCCCTCACCGCCTCAGGGAACACCGACATTTGGACACACATCTCCTGTTGCTGCTCTAGAAGGACCCACCTTGTATGTGACCCCTGAGGCTCTGCCCATCTCCACCCAGCTGACCATGGCTGTGTCTGTCCTCCATCCTACGAGGGGGCTGTCCACAGCTGCCTCTGCCTCCATCACCTCCTCCTGCTCACACATGAAGTGCTGGTCACCTGGTGCCACCCGTTCTAAGCTCATGTGAGGCTCTACTGAGGTGAGTGCATTAGTGGAAGATGCACTTGACTGCTGTGACAGTGGTGCCTCGGATGCATCTTCCTCCTCTGGGCATGCTGAGGCTGCTCCTCCACAAACTGGCCCTGCAGGAGACATAAGATATCAGTTAGGAAAGGTCTTCTCGGTCAGTAGCTGCTTATGCAGAGCTGCAGCATCTCATAGCAGCTTATGCATTGGCATGGATTACACAAATGAGCATGGAGCTCCATCCCCTTCACATGGAAATGGTAACATGCATTCACCCTCTCTCAGACAGACACCCAGCTCATCCTCACTGACTTCCTGCCGAGCTGCCACCCTGGCAATTTCAAGGGCCTTCTCCTCCATGGCAGACAGTGTAGTGAGATGCGCCACTCCAACATCGGACAGACTCATACGAACATACAAATTAGGAGCAGGCCCCTCGAGCCTGCTGCGCCATTCAATAAGTTCATGGCTGAACTGATTATTCCACATTTCCATCTACCCCCAATAACCTTCCACCCCCTTGCTTATCAAGAATCTATCTACCTCTACCTTAAAAATATTCAAAAATTCTGCTTCCACCACCTTTTGAGGAAGAGAGTTCCAAAGACTCATGACCCTCTGAGAGAAAAAATTTCTCCACATCTCTGTCTTAAATGGATGACCCCTTATTTTTAAACAGTGACTCCTAGTTCGAAATTCTCCCACAAGGGGAAACATCCTTTCTACATCCACCCTGTCAAGACCCCTCAGGATCTTATATGTTTCAATCAAGTGGCCTCTTACTCTTCTAAATTCCAGCAGATACAAGCCTAGCCTTACCTGTCCAATCCTTCCTCATAAGACAGCCTGCCCATTCCAGGTATTAGTCTAGTAAACCTTCTCTGTACTGCTTCCAATGCATTTACATCCTTCCTTAAATAAGGAGACCAATACTGTACACAGTACTCTAGATATGGTCTCACCAATGCCCTGTATAGCTGAAGCATAACCTCCCTGCTTTTGTATTCAATTCCCCTCACAATAAATGATAACATTCTATTAGCTTTCCTAATTACGTGCTGTACCTGCTTACTAACCTTTTGCGATTTATGCACTGGGACACCCAGATCCCTCTGCATCTCAGAGCTCTGCAATCTCTCACCATTTAGATAATATGCTTCTTTTTTATTCTTCTTGCCAAAATGGACAATTTCACATTTTTCTACATTATACTCCATTTGTCAGATCTTTGCCCACTGACTTAACTTATCTATATCCCTTTGTAGCCTCCTTATGTCCTCTTCACAACTTAGTTTCCTACCTATCTTTGTGTTATTAGCAAATTTAGCAACCATACCTTCAGTCCCTTCATTTATGTCATTTATATAAATTGTAAAAAGTTGTGGCCCCGGCACAGATCCCTGTGTCACACCACTCGTTACAACCAGAAAATGACCCATTTATGCCTACTCTCTGTTTCCTGTTAGCTAACCAATCTTCTCTCAATGCCAATATGTTTCCCCTACACCATGAGCTTTGTACAATTTGTTCAGTACCATTTCCCTGGTGATTGTAATTTTCTTGAGTTCCTCCGTCCTTCCATTTCCTGACTTACAGCTAATACTGGGATGTTACTTGTATCCTCAATAGTGAAGACCAATGCAAAATACTTGTTCAATTCATCTGCCATCTCCTTATTATCCATTATTAATTCCCCAGACTCACTTTCTATAGGACCAACACTCACTTTGTTTACTCTTTTCTTTTTAAAATATCTATAGAAACTCTTACTATTTGTCTTTATATTTCTGGCTTTTAGTCATTCTTTGCTGTGTTTTATATTTGGTCCAATCTTCTGACCTGCCACCCATCTTTGCATAAATATATTCTTTTTCTTTAAGTTTGATACTATCTTTAACTTTTTTAGTTAACCACGGATGGTGGGTCCTCACCTTGGAATTTTTCTTTCTCGTTCAAATGTATCTATTCTGTGTATTCTGAAATATCCTCTTAAATGTCTGCCACGGCAGCTCTATCGACCTATCCCTTAACCTAATTTGCCAGTTCACTTTAGCTAGCTCTGCTTTCATGCCCTCATTTAAGTTTAAAATACTAGTCTTGGACCCACCCTTCTCTCCCTCAAACTGAATGTAAAATTCAATCATATTATGATTGCTGCTGCCTAGGGGCCCCTTAACTATGAGGTCATTAATTAATCCTATCTTGTTGCACAATACCAGGTTTAGTATAGCCTGCTCTCTGTTTGGCTCCAGAACGTATTGTTCCAAGAAATTATCCTGAAAACATTCTATGTACTCCTCATCAGGCTACCTCTGCCCATCTGACTTTTCCAGTCTATATGTAGGTTAAAATCCCCATGATTATTGCTGTACCTTTCTGGCAAGCTGCCATTATTCCTTCCTTTATACCCCGTCCTGTAGTGTGGTTAATGTTAGGTGGCCTGTACACCATTCCCACAAGTGATTTCTTGCCTTCATGATTTCTCATCTCTATCCAAATTCCTCTACATCCTAGTTTCCTAAACTTAGGTCATCTCTCTCTATTGCCCTAATACCATCATTAATTAACAGAGCCACCCCTCCATCTTTTCCTAGCTTCCTGTTCTTCCTAAATGCCATGTACCCTTCAATATTTAGGTCCCAATCTATGTTGTCCTGCAGCCATATCTCTGTAATGGCCATCAGATCGTATTTATTTATTTCTATTTGTGCTGTCGGTTCATCTGTTTTGTTTCGAATTCTAGATGCATTCGGATACAGAGCCTTTAGTTTTGTCCTTTTATTATTTTTTTAACCTCTAGCCTTATCTGTTGATTTACTCTTAGATTTGTACGCTCTGTCCCTTCCTGTCACAGTCTATCATTTCCCATATTAATACTTTTCTCTCTTGCCTTGTCTCTACTCCTTGATTTACCATATCTTCCCAAATTTGATCCCTTGCCCCCACAATTCAGTTTAAAACCCTTTCTACTTTGTTAGATATGTGGCTCACTAGAACACCTGCCTCAGCACAGTTCAGGTATAGACCGTCCCAATGGTACAGTCACCACTTTCTCCAGTACTGGTGCCAGTGCCCCATGAACCTGAACCCACCTCCCACACCAGTCTTTGAGCCACGCATTAATTTCTCTAATTTTGTTTGCCCTATGACAATTTGCAGGTGGCTCAGGTAATAATCCAGAGATTATTACCTTTGAGGTTCTGCTTCTTAATTTGGCACCTAGTTCCTCAGACAGACTATGCAGGAACTCTTTCCTTGTCCTGCCCATGTTGGTAGCTATATGGACCAAGACGACTATATCCTCCCCCTCCCACTGTAAGTTCCTCTCCAGCCCTGAGCAGATGTCCCGAACCCTGGCAAAGGGCAGGCAACACAGCTGTCTGGACTCTCACTCTTTGCTGCAGAGAACAGTGTCAATCCCCCTAACTATACTGTCCCCTACTACCACTACATTCCTTTTTTCTCCCTCCACTTGAATGGCTTCCTGTACCATGGTGCCATGGTTAGGTTGCTCATCCACCCTGCAGCCCCCAGTCTCATCCAAACAAGCTGAAAGAACCTCAAACCTGTTGAACAATTGCACAGGCTGAGGCTCCTGCACTCCTGCCCTCTGGGTCCTCTTACCTCCCTCAGCTGCAGCCACACTCTCCTGTCCCTGACCACTGACCAAATCAGAAGACCCTATCCTAAGGGGTGTGACTGCCTCCTGGTACAAAATGTCCAGGTAACAGTGTCTGCAGCTCGGCCTCCAGTTCAATGACACTGAGCCGAAGCTCCTTGAGTCCCAAGCACTTACTGCAGACGTGTTTGACCTGGATCACTGTGGCATCCAGGAGATCCCACATGCTACAGCCATGACGCATCACCTGTCCTGCCATTCTTAATGTCTTTCAATTAACTACTTAATAATTTTCTTCAATTACTTATTTTCTTTACTTTTATTAATATATTTTATTAAGCTTACCACCAGTTCCTTTACTATTTTAAACATTAGGATTAGAATAGACCTTAACTGCTTACCAAATACTCACCAAACCAATCACCGACCTGCTTGCCTGTTACATCACACTTGATTATAGAGGATAGGATAGCCTCTCCCGCTCTCCCCGCTCTTTTTGAAATGAAGTCTTTCCTGCTCTCCCTGCTCTTTTTGAAATGAAGACTTTCCCCGCTCTTTTTGAAATGAAGTCGTTCCCGCTCTTTTTGAAATGAAGTCTTTCCCAGCTCTTTTTGAAATGAAGACTTTCCCGCTCTCCCCGCTCTTTTTGAAATGAAGACTTTCCCGCTCTCCCCGCTCTTTTTGAAATGAAGACTTTCCCGCTCTCCCCGCTCTTTTTGAAATGAAGACTTTCCCGCTCTCCCCGCTCTTTTTGAAATGAAGACTTTCCCGCTCTCCCCTCTCCTTTTGAAATGAAGACTTTCCCGCTCTCCCCGCTCTTTTTGAAATGAAGACTTTCCCGCTCTCCCTGCTCTTTTTGAAATGAAGTCTTTCCCGCTCTCCCTGCTCTTTTTGAAATGAAGACTTTCCTGCTCTCCCTGCTCTTTTTGAAATGAAGACTTTCCCGCTCTCCCCGCTCTTTTTGAAATGAAGACTTTCCCGCTCTCCCCGCTCTTTTTGAAATGAAGACTTTCCCGCTCTCCCCGCTCTTTTTAAAATGAAGACTTTCCCGCTCTCCCCGCTCTTTTTGAAATGAAGACTTTCCCACTCTCCCCGCTCTTTTTGAAATGAAGACTTTCCCGCTCTCCCCGCTCTTTTTGAAATGAAGTCTTTCCCGCTCTCCCTGCTCTTTTTGAAATGAAGACTTTCCCGCTCTCCCCGCTCTTTTTGAAATGAAGACTTTCCCCGCTCTTTTTGAAATGAAGTCGTTCCCGCTCTTTTTGAAATGAAGTCTTTCCCAGCTCTTTTTGAAATGAAGACTTTCCCGCTCTCCCCGCTCTTTTTGAAATGAAGACTTTCCCGCTCTCCCCGCTCTTTTTGAAATGAAGACTTTCCCGCTCTCCCCGCTCATTTTGAAATGAAGACTTTCCCGCTCTCCCTGCTCTTTTTGAAATGAAGACTTTCCCAGCTCTTTTTGAAATGAAGACTTTCCCGCTCTCCCCGCTCTTTTTGAAATGAAGACTTTCCTGCTCTCCCCGCTCTTTTTGAAATGAAGACTTTCCCGCTCTCCCTGCTCTTTTTGAAATGAAGACTTTCCCAGCTCTTTTTGAAATGAAGACTTTCCCGCTCTCCCCGCTCTTTTTGAAATGAAGACTTTCCTGCTCTCCCTGCTCTTTTTGAAATGAAGACTTTCCCAGCTCTTTTTGAAATGAAGACTTTCCCGCTCTCCCCGCTCTTTTTGAAATGAAGACTTTCCTGCTCTCCCCGCTCTTTTTGAAATGAAGACTTTCCCGCTCTCCCCGCTCTTTTTGAAATGAAGACTTTCCCAGCTCTTTTTGAAATGAAGACTTTCCCGCTCTCCCCGCTCTTTTTGAAATGAAGACTTTCCCGCTCTCCCCGCTCTTTTTGTAATGAAGACTTTCCCGCTCTCCCCGCTCTTTTTGAAATTAAGATTTTCCCGCTCTTCCCGCTCTTTTTGAAATGGACTTTCCCGCTCTCCCTGCTCTTTTTGAAATGAAGACTTTCCCGCTCTCCCCGCTCTTTTTGAAATGAAGACTTTCCTGCTCTCCCCGCTCTTTTTGAAATGAAGTCTTTCCTGCTCTCCCAGCTCTTTTTGAAATGAAGACTTTCCCGCTCTCCCCGCTCTTTTTGAAATGAAGACTTTCCCGCTCTCCCCGCTCTTTTTGTAATGAAGACTTTCCCGCTCTCCCCGCTCTTTTTGAAATTAAGATTTTCCCGCTCTCCCCGCTTTTTTTGAAATGAAGACTTTCCCGCTCTCCCCGCTCTTTTTGAAATGAAGCCTCTCCCTGCTCTTTTTGAAATGAAGACTTTCCCGCTCTCCCCGCTCTTTTTGAAATGAAGACTTTCCCGCTCTGCCCGCTCTTTTTGAAATGAAGACTTTCCTGCTCTCCCCGCAATTTTTGAAATGAAGACTTTCCCGCTCTCCCTGCTCTTTTTGAAATGAAGACTTTCCCGCAATCCCCGCTCTTTTTGAAATGAAGACTTTCCCGCTCTCCCTGCTCTTTTTGAAATGAAGACTTTCCCGCTCTCCCCGTTCTTTTTGAAATGAAGACTTTCCCGCTCTCCCTGCTCTTTTTGAAATGAAGACTTTCCCGCTCTCCCCGTTCTTTTTGAAATGAAGACTTTCCCGCTCTCCCCGCTCTTTTTGAAATGAAGACTTTCCCGCTCTCCCTGCTCTTTTTGAAATGAAGACTTTCCCGCTCTCCCCGCTCTTTTTGAAATGAAGACTTTCCCGCTCTCCCCGCTCTTTTTGAAATGAAGACTTTCCCGCTCTCCCCGCTCTTTTTGAAATGAAGACTTTCCCGCTCTCCCCGCTCTTTTTGAAATGAAGACTTTCCCGCTCTCCCCGCTCTTTTTGAAATGAAGACTTTCCCGCTCTCCCCGCTCTTTTTGAAATGAAGACTTTCCCGCTCTCCCCGCTCTTTTTGAAATGAAGACTTTCCCGCTCTCCCCGCTCTTTTTGAAATGAAGACTTTCCCGCTCTCCCCTCTCCTTTTGAAATGAAGACTTTCCCGCTCTCCCTGCTCTTTTTGAAATGAAGACTTTCCCGCTCTCCCTGCTCTTTTTGAAATGAAGTCTTTCCCGCTCTCCCTGCTCTTTTTGAAATGAAGACTTTCCCGCTCTCCCCGCTCTTTTTGAAATGAAGACTTTCCTGCTCTCCCCGCTCTTTTTGAAATGAAGACTTTCCCGCTCTCCCCGCTCTTTTTGAAATGAAGACTTTCCCGCTCTCCCCGCTCTTTTTGAAATGAAGACTTTCCCGCTCTCCCCGCTCTTTTTGAAATGAAGACTTTCCCGCTCTCCCCGCTCTTTTTGAAATGAAGACTTTCCGCTCTCCCCGCTCTTTTTGAAATGAAGACTTTCCCGCTCTCCCCGCTCTTTTTGAAATGAAGACTTTCCCGCTCTCCCCGCTCTTTTTGAAATGAAGTCTTTCCCGCTCTCCCTGCTCTTTTTGAAATGAAGACTTTCCCGCTCTCCCCGCTCTTTTTGAAATGAAGACTTTCCCGCTCTCCCTGTGCTTTTTGAAATGAAGACTTTCCTGCTCTCCCTGCTCTTTTTGAAATGAAGACTTTCCCGCTCTCCCCGCTTTTTTTGAAATGAAGACTTTCCCGCTCTCCCCGCTCTTTTTGAAATGAAGCCTCTCCCTGCTCTTTTTGAAATGAAGACTTTCCCGCTCTCCCCGCTCTTTTTGAAATGAAGACTTTCCCGCTCTCCCCGCTCTTTTTGAAATGAAGACTTTCCCGCTCTCCCTGCTCTTTTTGAAATGAAGACTTTCCCGCTCTCCCCGCTCTTTTTGAAATGAAGACTTTCCCACTCTCCCCGCTCTTTTTGAAATGAAGACTTTCCCGCTCTCCCTGCTCTTTTTGAAATGAAGACTTTCCTGCTCTCCCCGCTCTTTTTGAAATGAAGACTTTCCCACTCTTTTTGAAATGAAGACTTTCCCGCTCTCCCCGCTCTTTTTGAAATGAAGCCTCTCCCCGCTCTTTTTGAAATGAAGACTTTCCCGCTCTTTTTGAAATGAAGCCTCTCCCTGCTCTTTTTGAAATGAAGACTTTCCCGCTCTCCCCGCTCTTTTTGAAATGAAGACTTTCCCGCTCTCCCCGCTCTTTTTGAAATGAAGACTTTCCCGCTCTTTTTGAAATGAAGACTTCCCCCGCTCTTTTTGAAATGAAGACTTACCCGCTCTTTTTGAAATGAAGCCCCTCCCAGCTCTCCCCGCTCTTTTTGAAATGAAGACTTTCCCGCTCTTTTTGAAATGAAGACTTTCCTCGCTCTTTTTGAAATGAAGACTTTCCCACTCTTTTTGAAATGAAGCCTCTCCCTGCTCTTTTTGAAATGAAGACTTTCCCGCTCTCCCCGCTCTTTTTGAAATGAACTTTCCCCGCTCTTTTTGAAATGAAGACTTTCCCGCTCTTTTTGAAATGAAGCCCCTCCCAGCTCTCTCCGCTCTTTTTGAAAGCTCCTTTCCCGTGCATTGTGTGCTCTCTTTTCCTCCAAAGTCAAGAGTGAGAGATTTAAGACCATGATGCTCTGCTTCATCGCATCTTGTAGCTCACTCACATGTGATGAATCTGGCTCCAGTATCACCTCCTCCACAAGTTCTGAGGTGTGAGCATTGCCCACAGCTCAGGAGTGGACCTGGGCACACATATCCTCACTGTGACTGTGTACTATGCATCCTTATAATACTCTGCTCATAGATGTGCTGGTGACTCCAGGCCTGGCGGCCCGTCATCTGGGTGTAGCATTGCACTCACCTTGCCAGCCCTCAGTAGGTCGTTGAAGTGTTTCCTGCACTGCATGAACATCCTGCTGACCACACTGTGGCTGCTCTCCTCCTGAGCCACCTCCAATCATGCCTGCTTTGTCTGGCTGGCTGGCCTCCTCCTGCCACTCTCCACAAATAGGACAATCCTTGGGGCTGCCACTGCCTTTAACAACGCTTCCAGAGAGATATCGGCAAATAGTGGGACCGCCCTTCCACAGGTGCATGCCATGTTGCTTCTCCACTGCGTTCCGACCTCTGCCATCACCCGGGATGCCGGCTTGCACAATCATAAGCGGCTGAGTGCCTTTTAAATTGGGTGATCCCCATCTACTTCCTGTCTCCTCAATGTGTCCGCTCCCCCCGATTGGACAAAGAACATGTTAGCGGGCAACTAATTGGCTGCTGCCTTGAAAATACCGTGGGACATTTGGCAGCGACGTCAAGTGGGGTCAGGGACCAGAAATTGTCCTGAAGACAGGGTCCTGACCCTGGAATGGAAATTCAGCCCAGTGTGTCTGTATGTGTCCACGTGTGACAGCGAGTCTGCGTGTGACAGCGTCTTCATGTGTGTCAGTGTGTCTGTTTGCACAGAAACTCTGCCTGTGTGGATTTAGTCACGGTTTAGTCACAGCTCCGACATATGGTAATTGTGTCCCTTGCAGACACTTAGTTGACTGAGAACAAGGTATTGTGTGCCATTAATTGTGAGGCAGCAGTACTGGCTGTACTCAAACTATATTTCATAAATGAAGTAACAACCTGTGCAGAATAGAAAATAGAAAATAGAGGGAAAGAAAACTTCAGCTGGACACCAGAGGGAGCTCTTGTAGAAAGTAATGTAAATCAACATTTATGAAAATACCACCCCAAAAGCGCACACTTCATATACAGATTTCTTTTTGTGTATATGCCAGCTGGTACATGGCACAGTCCACATACAAAATTTGGAAAGCTGACAAACAGTTTGAATGCTGGTTAATAGGAATATATGGGAATTGCAGCATTGTACCTCTGCTTTGGTCCAGCTGCAGGCCTGAATGTGAACAAAGCAGATGCTGTTTTATTCATCCTGAAAGGTCTTGTTAAACCAGGTATTTTGATACACACATGTGTGTTGTGTTATCTGATATTGTTAACCTGAACTAAGCACTGAAATGATCTTGTTGATCATCAATGAATTCGTTCATGGAGCATAGAGTCATCGATTCATTTACAGCACAGAATGAGGCCATGTAGACAGTTTAATCAGTGGTTAAGGGTATTGAGTTTAACGATAAACGTTTTAGAGTTATTTAACTACTGCTGAAATTGAAGACTGCTTTATGAAGCCATTGGCAAAAGATCTCATAAGTTGCATCAATGTGTGTGCTAATTCTCATCTCCAAAAAGAGTGCATAACAAATCACTGAGACTAGGATATCAACAACAAGGACATCAACTTGCATTTATGTAGCACCTCTAACATAGTAAAACATCCCAAATCTCTTCACTGGAACATTATCAAACAGAATTTGGTACAAAGACACATTAGGAGATATTAGGACAGAAGACCAAAAGCTCATTCAAAGAGGTAGGCTTTGAGGGAGAGAGGAAGAAAGAGAGATAGAGAGGTGGAGAGGTTTAGAGAGCGAATACTAGAGCTTAAAGCCAAGGCAGCTGATGGCACCGCTGTCAATTGTGGAGTGATAAAAATTGGCAATGTGTAAGAGGCCGGAATTGGAGGAGCACAGACAGCTGGGAAGGTTGCAGGGCTGAAGGAGGTCACAGAGATGGAGAGGGGTGAGGCCATGGAGAGATTTGAAAACGAGGACGAGAATTTTAAAATTGAGGTGTTGCCGGACTGGAAGCCAATGTAGGTCAGCGGGCACTGGAGTGAAGGGTGAACAGGATGGTGAAATTCCTACATATTGCTTGGCACTTTCTAAACAATGAGCTTACCTGCCAACCCTTGCTTGCTGGCAGCTTCGAAGAGAGCTTCATGGCTCTGGCTGTATATAGTACAGTGACTTGCCCCCTCTGCACTTGCACAGAAGGGTCAGATTAATCTACTTTATACAGTAACCTCAACCAGAGCCAGAAAAGTTGTTCTAGAAGCTGCTGCATGAACAAAACAAACGGGTTTGGAAAAAATTATCATCTACTCCAAGTGTAGGTAGTTGGCAATTATGAGTTTACATTTTGTTAGAACACAAGGAACCATATCACAGAATGATGTTTGAAGCTTTACAAGGACATTTCCATGTAATACCAGTTAGAAGCTGGAAACCGTACTGTATTATCCCAACAACCTATTTGTGGCCTTTTCACAAAGCATTACAGAACTGAGAATTGATATTTCTCTTTTAGATGCTGAACAAAACTGTAGTTACTTTAATGATCCATTAAATGAACCCAATATAATATTTCTCACAATAAATAAGATTATTTATTTTACAGATTATTCTTCACAGATTATCAGGTCATTTTATATTTGTGCATTCCTACTTCACTCATTACCTATTAAGTTGACAAATTGACACTGAAATTCCAGGAGTGTGTGATCTGCTTCCTGCTGCCACTCCAACTGTAGACTGGCAGAAACCCCAGGGAAATGGTGAAATGTCCATTTATGGCATTTCACCAGTCTTCCACTTGAGCTATGATGGGAGACAAGTACAACCACGCACAACTTCAGGGCCATAACCTGTTACAAGCAGTCCCAAGATTAGAAGACCTTAGAATGAATTGATAACATGCAATAATGGTAACTGATGTAATTGGCTTTCTTCAGCATCTGAACATGTACATAATAAACCTTAGCTCATCACTGGTCCTCCCAGGTTATAGCTGTTAGGTTTGAACTAATATTAACAAATTCAAATGTGCATAATTGGCAATGTTTCCCTTTTGCCCAAGAGGGTCTGGAAACCAGTGAGATTGTCTCATAATCATTGTTGCAAAATCTTTTTTGTGCCTTCTCCTCAGAAGGCTGAGTTGGAACATCAAAGGATCATCGAATTTATGAGGTCGGGGTAAGCAGCACGAATGGAAACCACAAGCATATAGATCTGCGAGAAACGCAGACAGTTCCCAAGTATACATTTACATATTGCATTTTGGTTTCAACTGAAAACCACCAATAAAACAACATCAGATGGAAGGAAACAGTCAATCTACCATTTCTGAACGTAACACCAGAGAACACAGAAAATACATAGCACCTTTCACAACCACAGGACATCTCAAACTGCTTTACAGTCAATAAAGTACTTTTGAAGTGTAGTGACTTGTAATGTAGGAATCGCGGCAACCAATTTGTGCACAGCAAGCTCCCACAAAAAGTAATGTGATCATGACCAGGTAATCTGTTGTTGTAATGTTGAATGAGGGATATGTATTAGGCAGGACACCAAGGTTAATTCCCCTGCTCTTCTTTGTAATAGCGCCATAGACTCTTTTATATCCACCTGAGAGAGCAGAGGTTTAACACCTCCTGTGAAAGACAGTACCTTTGACAGTGCAGCAATTCCTTAATACTGCACTGGATGTCAGCCTAGATTTTTGTGCTAAAAGAAAAATCATCATGGCATTGGTGCATTTCCTCATTTTCATTGAACCCATTGTTGTAGATCAAGAGCAAAGTTATAGCTCATGGAATAAAAGGACAGTAACAACATGGATATGGAAATGGCTGAGTGACAGGAAATGAGTAGTGGTTAATGGATTAAAAACAAGAAATGCTGGAATCACTCAGCAGGTCTGGCAGCATCTGTGGAAAGAGAAGCAGAGTTAACGTTTCGGGTCAGTGACCCTTCATCGGAACTGACAAATATTAGAAAAGTCACAGGTTTTAAGCAAGTGAGTTGGGGGTGGGACAAGAGATAACAAAGGAGGTCTAGATTGGACCAGGCCACATAGCTGACCAAAAGGTCACGGAGCAAAGGCAAACAATATGTTAATGGTGTGTTGAAAGACAAAGCATTAGTACAGATTAGGTGTAAATACACTGAATATTGAACAGCAGCAAGTGCTGTCTCTTTTACCTTGTTCACCTTCATTGCTTTCTATTTCCCTCCTTGTGTTTGATAAGGTATCTACCAAATATTTTAGTGGTTAATGGATGTTTTTTGGGGTGTGGAAAGGTTTTTAGTGGAGTCCCCCAGGGGTCAGTGTTGGGACCCTTGCTTTTCCAGATATATATGAATGACCTAGACCTTGGCATACAGGGCACAATTCGAAATGTGGAAGCATTGTGAACTGTGAAGAGGATAGTGTAGAATTGCAAAAGGACATAGACAAGTTGGTGGAATGGGCAGAAAGGTGACAGATGAAGTTCAATACAGAGAAATGTGAAGTGATTCATTTTGGTAGGAAGAACACGGAGGGACAAAATAAAATAAAGGATACAATTCTAAAGGGGGTGCAGGAGCAGAGGGACCTGTGTATATGTGTATAAGTCATTGAAGGTGGCAGGACAGGTTGAGAGAGTAGTTAATAAAGCATACAGCATCCTGGGCTTTATTAATAGAGGCATAGAGTACAAGAGCAAGGAAGTCATGTTGCACTTGTACAAGACATTAGTTCGGCCTCTAGCTGGAGTATTGCGTCCAATTCTGGGGTCCGCACTTTAGGAAAGATGTGGGGGCATTGGAGAGAGTACAGAAAATATTCATGAGAATGGTTCCAGGGATGAGGAATTTCAGTTATGAAGATAGATTAGAGAATTAGGACTGTTTTCCTTGGAGAAGAGAAGGCTGAGAGGTGATTTGATAGAGGTATTCGAAATCATGAGGGGTCTGGACAGAGTAGATAGAGAGCAACTGTTCCCACTCGTGAATGGATTGAAAACAAAAGGACACAGATTTAAAGTATTTGGTAAGAGAAGCAAAAGTGACATGAGGAAAATCGTTTTCACGCAGCGAGTGGTTAAGGTCTGGAATGCACTGCCTGAGAGTGTGGTGGAGGCAGGTTCAACTGAAGCATTCAAAAGGGAATTAGACTGTTATATGAAAAGGAAGAATGTGCAGAGTTACGGGGAGAAGGCAGGGGTATGGCACAAAGTGAATTGTTCTTTTGGAGAGCCAAGGCGGACATGAAGGGCTGAATGGCCTCCTGCACTGTAACAACTCTGTGATTCTGTGAAGACTGGGGAGAGCCATACACTGATTTCCTGACCATCGTTGGTGAAATTGAAAGGTACAGAAGTTATGCTAAACTTGGATTGAACCTTGGTTAGACCACACTTGGAGCACTATGTACATTTCTGATCGTTATATTATAAAAAGGATACAGAGGTACGGGAGAGGGTGAAAAAAAGATTTGAAAGGAAAATATCAGAACTGCAAGGTGATACCTATCAGGAAAGGATGGACAGGTTGGGTCTCTTTTCTCTTCAAAAGGGAAGGCTGAGTGAGGGTCTGATCTAAAAGAGGTTTTTGATGAAGTAGAAACAATGAGACTATTTGCACCTGTGGGGAAGAGCAAAATTAGAGGTCATCAATATAAGATAGTCACCAAGAAATCAAATAAGAAATTCTGAAGAAACTTTTTACCCAGAGTGGTGAGAGTGTGGAACTCACTACCACAGGGAGTAGTTGAGGCAAATAGTGTAGATGCATTTCAGGGAAAGCTGGATAAGCATATGAAGGGTTAGGGAATAGAGGGCTTCGCTGAGTCAGTTAGATGATGAAGGATGGAAGGAGGCTTGAGTGGAGCAGAAATGCTGGCATGGACTGGTTGGGGCGAATGGCCTGTTTCTGTGCTGCATATTCTACGGAACTTTTGTGTATTAGTTATAAGAAAATTGGAGATGGAAAAAAACGTCTGTTTGACCGGGCTGGCGGTTGGAGATGAGAGGTCATTGATGAGGCCTCCAGGAATACTTCCGACTGGAAATGGAAACCCTAATCTCACTCCTGATTGCTCCCTCCTGTTGCACTGACCAGTAACATTAGTCATTGCACTATTGGAAGGAGCAGGGGAGGGGGCAATAAAAGGCAAGCGAAAGCAAACTCTGAGACTTGCTGCAACCCCATCAGCAATTTAATAATTGGAAATTATGACGACCTTCTTAGCAGTTCTCAATCATCGAAAATCTCACTGTGTGGGTAGCCAGGAAGCAGCATTTGGTAGATGTGTTTAAGTTTATAAGTGGAGTCCCACCCTTCATTGATTTCATACCAATGTGAAGAGGCAATGAGCATATGGATCCTGTGACTATCACTGTAACAATAGAGCTCACACTGTGTTCTTCACTTTGAAGCTGTCATTAATAGACTTTTTCTTTGTTTTGCTGTCACTTCTTTCTCTCAATATACACCTGATGGTAAGCACAGCTATTGTGTTTTCTTTCATTCTTCCAGGAAGTTTTAGAACAGTCAGATCTCATGACCAGTGTCAGGATGTTTAGCAGCTTTTGGAAAAAAATTAATGTATTTATTTTAATATGGTAGTATAAATATTCCAGTAATTAATCCATTCCTGTGATTTTATTATTTGCTTCAATGTCATACTGTATGAACTGGAATCAGACAAAACCAGCTGGCTCAGTGAGAAGGTCACATCAATAGTCTAAGAGCTGACTTTAAGTTCATTTTAATGCTGTTTGTGGGGCATTGCAGGCACATATTGGTCAGTATGCTTGCCTAATAAATAGTGACTGCATTTCTAAAGTAATTCAGCAGCTGTGAAGCACTTTGGAATAGCCTGAGGATATGATCTTTCTTCTTTCTTTGGCCTCCTTGTCTCGGGAGACAATGGGTAAGCGCCTGGAGGTGGTCAGTGGTTTGTGAAGCAGCGCCTGGAGTGGCTATAAAGGCCAATTCTAGAGTGACAGACTCTTCCACAGGTGCTGCAGATAAAATTGGTTGTCGGGGCTGTTACACAGTTGGCTCTCCCCTTGCGCCTCTGTCTTTTTTCCTGCCAACTGCTAAGTCTCTTCGACTCGCCACACTTTAGCCCACATTTATGACTGCCCGCCAGCTCTGGCGATCACTGGCAACTGACTCCCACAACTTGTGATCAATGTCACAGGATTTCATGTCACATTTGTAGACGTCTTTAAAGTGGAGACATGGACGGCCGGTGGGTCTGATACCAGTGACGAGCTCGCTGTACAATGTGTCCTTGGGGATCCTGCCATCTTCCATGCGGCTCACATGGCCAAGCCATCTCAAGCGCCGCTGGCTCAGTAGGGTGTATAAGCTGGGGATGTTGGCCGCCTCGAGGACTTCTGTGTTGGAGATACGGTCCTGCCACCTGATGCCAAGTATTCTCCGGAGGCAGCGAAGATGGAATGAATTGAGACGTCGCTCTTGGCTGACATACGTTGTCCAGGCCTCGCTGCCATAGAGCAGGGTACTGAGGACACAGGCTTGATACACTCGGACTTTTGTGTTCCGTGTCAGTGCGCCATTTTCCCACACTCTCTTGGCCAGTCTGGACATAGCAGTGGAAGCCTTTCCCATGCGCTTGTTGATTTCTGCATCTAGAGACAGGTTACTGGTGATAGTTGAGCCAAGGTAGGTGAACTCTTGAACCACTTCCAGAGCATGGTCGCAGATATTGATGGATGGAGCATTTCTGACGTCCTGTCCCATGATGTTCGTTTTCTTGAGGCTGATGGTTAGGCCAAATTCGTTGCAGGCAGCCGCAATCCTGTCAATGAGTCTCTGCAGACACTCTTCTGTGTGGGATGTTAAAGCAGCATCGTCAGCAAAGAGGAGTTCCCTGATGAGGACTTTCCGTACTTTGGTCTTCGCTCTTAGACGGGCAAGATTGAACAACCTGCCACCTGATCTTGTGTGGAAGAAAATTCCTTCTTCTGAAGACTTGAATGTGTGTGAGAGCAGCAGGGAGAAGAAGATCCCAAACAGTGTAGGTGCGAGAACACAGCCCTGTTTCATGCCACTCAGGATGGGAAAGGGGTCTGATGAGGCTATGCTGAATTGTGCCTTTCATATTATCATGGAATGAGGTGATGACACTTAGTAGCTTTAGTGGACATCCGATCTTTGCTAGTAGTCTGAAGAGACCATGTCTGCTGATGAGGTCAAAGGCTTTGGTGAGATCAATGAAAGCAATGTAGAGGGGCATCTATTGTTCACGGCATTTCTCCTGTAGCTGGCGAAGAGAGAACAGCATGTCAATGGTGGATCTCTCTGCTCGAAAGCTACACTGTGTCTCAGGGTAGACACGCTCGGCCAGCTTCTGGAGCCTGTTTAAAGCGACTCGAGCAAAGACTTTCCCCACTATGCTGAGCAGGGAGATTCCACGGTAGTTGTTGCAGTCACCGCGGTCACCCTTGTTCTTATAGAGGGTGATGATATTGGCATCGCGCATGTCCTGTGGTACTGCTCCCTCGTCCCAGCACAGGAAAAGCAGTTCATAGAGTGCTGAGAGTATAGCAGGCTTGGCACTCTTGATGATTTCAGGGGTAATGCCGTCCTTCCCAGGGGCTTTTCCACTGGCTAGAGAATCAATGGCATCACTGAGTTCCGATTTTGTTGGCTGTACGTCCAGCTCATCCATGACTGGCAGAGACTGGGCTGCATTGAGGGCGGTCTCAGTGACAACATTATCCCTGGGGTACAGTTCTAGGTAGTGTTCCACCCAGAGGTCCATTTGCTTGCGTTGGTCAGTGATTGTGTCCCCTGATTTAGATTTGAGGGGGGCGATCTTCCTGATGGTTGGCCCAAAAGCTCTCTTAATGCCAGCATATATTCCTCTGATGTTTCCGGTGTCGGAGGCCAGCTGAATATGACTGCACAGGTGTTGCCAGTAGTCATTTGCACAGCGCCTGGCTGTTCTTTGTGCAGCGCTTCTGGCTGCTTTAAGTGCTACGGACGTTAACTCGCTGGGGGCTTTCTTGTAGTTCAACAGTGCAATGCGCTTAGCGGCTATGACAGGTTCCAGATCTTCAAAGTGAGATTGAAACCAGTCTGCATTCTGCTTCACACGTTTGCCATAGGTGGTCATTGCTGAGTCATAGATGATGTCTCTGATGTGGGCCCACTTGGTCTCTGCATCCCCTGTCGGAGTGTTTTGAAGGGCTTTTTCAAGTGAATTTAGAAACTTATTAACAGCTGTGGGTAAGAAATTCTGCTAGTGTTGATGCGCGGGCGGCCCTTCTGCTTGGAGTGATGCAGCTTCTTTGGTTTGAGTCTAACCTTGCTGCACACCAGGGAGTGGTCGGTGTTGCAGTCCACACTGTGGAAGCTGCGTGTGATTTGAACGCTGGTTAAAGAGGCTCGCCTTGTGACGATGAGGTCCAGTTGGTGCCAACGACGTGATCTTGGATGCTTCCAAGGAACTTGGTTACAGGGTTTAGTATGAAAGAACGAGTTGGTGATGCAGAGGTTATGATAAGTACACAACTCCAGCAGTCTCTGTCCATTCTCATTCATCCTTCCAATGCCATAGCGCCCAAGGCAGGAGGGCCATGAGTCATGGTCGGCCCCAACCCTGGCATTAAAGTCCCCCAGCAGGAACAGATGTTCGGTATTGGGGATGCTACTAATGATATTATGGAGTTCTTCATAGAACCGGTCTTTAGCTTCAGGTGGGGAGCAGAGTGTTGGAGCATAGAGGCTGAGTAGGTGTACTGGACCAGAGGCGGTGAGCAGTCGGATGGACAGTATGCGTTCCGAGCCATTTGAGGGTGGCTCTATCATTCTGAGCAAAGAGTTTCTGATGGCGAAGCCCACTCCATGCTGTCTTGGTTCTTCAGGATCCCTACCCTGTCAGAAGAAGGTGTAGTCTTGCTCTCTTCGAGATCCGCTCGCAGGGAGGCGTGTCTCCTGAAGTGCTGCAACGTCTACATAGCTCTTCTAAATGGTCCACCGCTGCCAAGAAATCTCACCGCATCCTCCGGGAGGTGGGCGACAGCTTCGAGCACCAGTACCAGCAGGAATTCGCCGACATTGCGCTGCAGATGTGCTTCGAGCCACATCCGAGTACCTGAACGATCAGGTACAACAAAGGCAAGGTCTCCTTCCATGCTGTACACTGGGGGACGCTGATATTGAGGAGGCCGTGCAGGCTGCGGGCTGGCCTGCTCGCTAGGGTTGTGATCCACTTGCTGACGAAGACGATGCAGATGGATGCGAACAGGTTCACTGAGAGCCCGATTACCCTGATAAGGTCCTTTCTTCAGTGCATTACTACTAACCAATTAATGAAGGTATCCCACCAGCATTCAGATCACTAGAGGACAATGGTGGGAGCTGATGAAATGTTTTATTCCTGCACCCCCTTCCTCCACCCCCTCCCCCCCCGCTCCCCCTTCCTCCACCCCCTCCCCCCTGCTCCCCCTTCCTCCACGCCCTCCCCCCCTCGCACTCCCTTCCCTCCACTCCCTCGCACCCCCTTCCCAGCTCCCCCCTCGCACCATCTTCCCCTCGCACCCCCTTCCCCTGCACCCCCTCCCCTACCCCCCTGCAGCCCCCTTCCCAGCTCCCCCTTGCACCCCCTTCCATCCACCCCTTCCCACCGCACCTCTACCCCTCGCACCCCCTCTCCCCCCTCACCCCACCTCTTCCCACCGGCATCCACCTATCCCTGAGCAGGGGCCCTAACAACCCCACTGCCTTGTGGGCATCTTGGGAGAGACCAAGGCTAAGGGAGTAAACCCTAACAGAAAATCTGGAGCGGAACCCCGAAGGCGGTCATGTGTCAACTTTGGCATGTTTCCGGCAGTTCCTGCAGCCATACTGGTGCCAAACGTCGTGCTCTGCACTCCTTTGGACCCCACCAGGAAGGCCGAGAGGGGGGTTTTGACACTTGGGCAACTCACAACCTCCATACATTCGCCCAGGCATGCGCCATGGAGAGGTCACTCCATAGTCGCCCCACAGCGACCAAAACAACACAGAAGGCAGCAGTTACGGGTTATAAGTCCAGCTCAATTGGCGTAGAGATTGGGCTCCACGGGTTGCCTTTGTCAGTGGGAGAGGTCATCGCATCTCACTGGACAGTTACCGCCCGCCTCAAACTGGGCAGCCCCCGGTCAGTAAGGTTCTGTCCCGCCACAGTTCACCTGCTTCAATGGGTGCTTGGAGCTCAGGGTCATTGCCCGAAAAGTGGACTGTAACACCGCAACAAACAGCATGACCAAAAAAGGAAAGAAGGTACCAGTCCTTCATTTTGCAAGCTGGAACGTCAGAACTAAGTGTCTTGGCCTGTCGGAAGACCTTACACAAATCAACGATTCTCGGAAGACCGCCATCATTAACAATGAGGATATGATAAGTACAAAACAAATGTGTTCTTTCTTTTCTTTATCACTCAGTAATGACCCTTAAAGGAAAACAACTTATTACTCAAAGTGCTGAGAAATAAATGTTGGAAAAAAGGTGTTCATAAAAATATTAAGCAGTCTTTAAAAAACAGTGCCAATTATTTACGTCAAAGGGTGACCTCTAAACTACTAAGTTACCCTGTGTTTTTGCGAAATGGTACCACTAGCCTTCGTTTAGGAAGTGAGAACCAGATGCAGAGATAGGTTTTTATGGTTTTACATAGAATTACATAGCATATACAGCACACAAACAGGCCATTCAGCCCAACCGGTCCATGTCGCTATTTATGCTCCACTCAAGGCTAAGTTTTAAGAGGCGTTTGAAAAGAGGAAGAGAGACAAATAAAGACAGAGTTTACATTTATACCTTATTAAATCCCAAAGCACTTCCCATCCAACAAATTACTTTTGAAGTGTGGTTACTGCTGTTAGCCAGGCAAATGTGGCAACCAGTTCTGCACAGCAAGATTCCGCAAACAATTAAGATGCAATGATCAGTTTTTGCTTGTATTGAACAAGATGTTGGGAGAAGCTCCCCTTGTTTCTCTTCAATAGTGCTGTAAGATTTTAACCCCCATTTGAACAGACAGATTGGGCTTTGGTACAGCACCTCTCCAGTAGGAAAGCACCTTTGACAATATAGCACAACCTTAGTATACCATGGAAACATCTTAAAAGAAAGACTTGCATATATATAGCGTCTTTCACGACCACTGAACATCTCAAAGCACTTTGCAGCCAATGAAGTACTTTTTGAAGTGTTGTCACTGTTGTGATGCAGGAGATGTGGCAGGCAGTCAGTGCATACAGCAAACACCCACAAACAGCAACATGATAATGACCAGATAATGTTTTTGTGCTGTTGATTGAGGGGTAAATACAGGACATTGCGGATAACTCCCCTGCTCTTCTTCAAAATAGTGCCATGGGATCTTTTACATTCACCCGAGCAGGCAGATGGGGCCTCGATTTAACATCTCATGTGAAAGACAGCACCTCCAACAGTGCAGCACTCCCTCAGTACTGCACTGGAGTGTCAGCCTTAATTTTGTGCTCAAGTGGCTGGAGTGGGCCAATGACTGGAAGGTAGTAATGATGCCAATGAGCCAAGCTGATGAGTGAAGAGGTTTGGGGGAATAATTCGGAAGAGCAGCAATACTAAGGTCATTTAAAAAAAAAGTACATCTTGGAATAATTTGCCCTTTCACCAGCCTCAACGAGTTTGGGACTGAACCCTCCACTGCCCTTATATGAAGAAATTGTCCTCAGGACGACTTTCATGTTCTCCAATCAGAGGCAGGCTCCAGTGTTGCAGTGTTGAGCCAATGCCGGTTATTGACAGGTTCGCCAGCCACTGGAGGCGCAGGATGGGCGGGCTGGGAGCTGAAGCTGAGCCAATAGGAGTGCAGCGGGTGGGGAGGACTCGGGAAGCTTGGGGTAAGTGCGAGAGATAGAGAGCGAAGAGAGGAGGCAGAGATCAGAGTGAAATACCTGAAGAGCGGGGCAGCATGGAGCCAGGGACAGCTGTATGCTGATAAAAGGTACAAATGGCCTGTTGACAACAGCCTAAAATGGTTTTAAGTGAGGCTGCTTATAAATAATTTTCAGGAGATACAGGAAAGGCTGCGGAGAGATGCTGTCAGGCTCTAGCCTGCCTCAGATATTGTTGCATTAGATTTTATTACAGCCGCATGTACTTGGAGCGGATTTGTCCTTGTGTTTCAGCTTCTTTATGCACTAGAATTATTATCCACCTATACTTAAATTATTGTTTACCAGTGTCAATTTTTTGATGCAATTCATATATTATGAAATATTGCTAAAACAGTGTTATTAAAGTCTGTATTTTTTTTTACAAGATCTATCTTGTTCAAAACGCATGCATAATTTTAAATGTAGTATTTACTTGTAATTAAAATCTACATTATTTTTAAAGTTACATTTTTACTTATGTATATTTTGTTTTTGGCTTGCCTTTACTTGTTAATGTAAATATTTAAGATTTATATATTGGTATATAATATAGCACAAAGTGTAAATTTTATTTGGACTTGTATATCTTTGAAAAGTTTCTTGTATTACTCTTTTTAAAAATAACTTTTAAGGTTTTTAAGATTTTCTGTGATATTTGCTGGTTCTGTTATTTTAGTTACTGTCTGTCGCAATGAAGTTTTAATTGTGATGTTGTCAGTGTCTGATCTTTATCTCAGTGGTAAGGGAGCATAGCATCCATGTTGCTGTCAGTAAGCAAATGGCCATATAAAGAGTAGAAGGTCGCAGCTTTGATCCTCTGTTGTTGTGAAGTGAGCTGACGTTAGCTGGGAGAGTAACTGTGCACTACAATTGGCTTCAGTGCCCCTGGGATAAAATCTGATCAGGAGCAAGTGTTGCACCTGAAAGTTATTCAGTGACCTTTGCTGGAAAGTGCCTGTTTATGGATATCCGAAAGACATGATTAGGTTTGGCTGTGAAGTTTTCCATGAGCCGTGTCAGGGCTCACGCGTGAGGATAGCCAGTTGGGCGAGGTACTACTAGATGGTGTCTGTTCCTAAACAAGAATTGGTGCCATCTGGAGAGGAGTTTAGAAAATAAGTTTCAAAAAACAAGGGCTGAGACTAACTGCCACTGAGAAGGAGCAGCTGTAGCGATTTTGGTTGTAAAATAAAAATGAAGGTTCACCAAAAATAGGTACTTTATTCCACTATTGCTACCTGTGGGGGTAGCTGACTTTTTCAGCTGGGTAGCAGATTTATGTAACTCATGGTTTTGTTGTAGGACCAGCAGCCCCACTCCAGGTTGGTCAAATCACTGGATATTTTTCTGAGGGTGTGACTATTTGTGTTAGGTTGAGGGAGTCCGGGTGCAGTAATGACTGTCTAGCTCAAGGTATATTTAGCGTACTCTGTAAACAAACATTATACTCAATTTACTAAATGTGCTGAAATATAATAACAGGACATCAGTACTGCACTGGCTTTAATTTGCAAATAAAAATAAATTAACTGCTAGGTGACTGAGTGATTCAGTGGGCGAGACATTAACCTTTAACTTCTGTGACCTGAGTTCAAATCCAATCTAGACTGCTCCAATGAAAATCTCCTTTCTGTCTCTGTTTCAAAGGTCAAATTTTAAATGCAATTAGCCAGTGCTTGGTGGATGTGAGTCTGTAGCTCAACACTGTCCCTAATTTGGCACTATACTGCCACTCACTGAGGAAGGGCACAGAAAGGCTGGTGTTTGAAGTGATTAATGTAGCTGGCGTATTGCCGGATAAGGGAGCTTTACTCTGCATCTAGTCGGCTATACCTATCTTTGGAGCACTCAATCAAACAGTGTAGATGGAGTTTTATCAATAGCTCGCCATTACTCTACAACAACACCAACTTGTATGTATATAGCACCTTTTAATGCAATAAAATGTCCCAAGACATTTCACAGGACTGTTATAAAGTAAAATTTGACTCAGAGCCACATAAGGAAATATTAGGGTAGATGACCAAAAGATTGGTCCAAGCGGGTTTAAAGGAGGAGAGAGAGGTAGAAAGGCAGAGAGGTTTAGGGAGGGTATTCAAGAGCTTGGGGCCTTGGCATTTGAAGGCATCATTATCCAATGGTGGAACAGTTAAAGTTGGGAATGCTCAAGAGGCCAGAATCCAGGAGTGCAGATAACTTGGAGGGTTGTGAGGCTGGAAGAGATTAAAAATAAGGAGGGAGCGAGGCCATAGAGCAATTTGAAAACAAAGATGAGAATTTTAAAATTGAGGCATTACTTAACTGGGCTCCAGTGTAGGTCAGCAAGCACAGGGGTAATAGGTGAATGGGAGTGTTAACAATATCAGCTAACATGAGAGCCAGAAATGGAAGTTGAGTGGTCAACAGTTTAGTGGGAATAGGGTCAAGAGAGTGGGAGTTGGGGCTCATGGACAAGATGAGCTCATGGGAAGATAGGAGAGAAACTAGAGAACAACGTGACTTCGGGGTTTGGGCCGGGGGGATGGGGGGGGGGGGGGGGATCCTCAGATCAAGTTTAGCCCAGTGGGCTAAGGGAAAGGAGCGAAATGGCAGAGGCAGTTGATTGTAACTAAGATTGAGACTGTCCAATGAAGTTTATGAGCTCCTTGAACTTGTTTTTGTAGGTGAGGGTGGAGGAGACAGGGGAAAGGGGTTTAAGAAGACGGTTTGCAGTGGAGAAAAGAAGCCGAGGGTTATCTTTGCATTCCAGGATGATCCTGGAATAGTGAGCAGTTTTTGCAGATGGGGGCATGGCCTGAGTGCTTTGTGGTCCAGCCAACTCTGGTGGTGAATGGCTGAACCAGTTGTTTGCCATATCCATTCATATCTGTGACCATGGACTTAAGGGAACAGGGGTGAGGGATGTACTGGGGGGAAAGACCAGGGTGATAGAGAGTAAAGGTTTAATGGGGACTAAGGCATCAAAGATGGATATGAGGGTGTGGTTGAGCAGATCAGTCATTGTGGAAATGTCATGGTGAATGGAAGACCAAAGGCTAGCCAGTTGGAATTTTAAAAGTGTAGTTGGAAGTGAATTGGGTGAGTTTTTTCTTGGGGTGGACTCAGAGGGAAGGGGAAGAGAGATGTGGGTGAGGGTGATTCAAGGAAGTGATCAGACTGGCCTTATCTGTGATAGGTGCAATGGGAGGAGTGAGGCCATGTTGGATGGCAAGGTCGAGGGAGAAATCATTAATATGGGTTGGGGTGTTTCCTATCCTGAGAGTGCTCGATCAGACAATGTAGAGGGAGCTTTCCTCTGCATCTACTCCATGCAGTACTTGACCTGGAGGTACTTGATAGAGTATAGAGGATGCTTTACTCTATATCTAAGCCATGTTGTACCTGACCTGGGAGTGTTTGCTGACATGTGGAAAAAGTGCCCCATTCTCCTTTAATTGATACCACTCATAAGCACTAATTCACCCAGAAATTTGGAGGTGTAGGGAAGCCAATTTTCCAGCTTGGATTTTTTCTATAATAGTTAACTAGAATTCCGACAATGTACTTGCCAGTTGGTTGCAATGTTTATAGAGGAGGAACAGTGACTGATATTGATACAACTTTGTTAGGTAAGGGATATGGAACCAAGACCACATAAATGGAGTTAAGATATAGATCAGCCATCAGCCAATTGAATGGCAGAACAGGTTCAAGGGGCTGAATGGCTGACTCCAGTTACTATGCATGTGATAATTGTGCTTTGGTACTATTTATCTGTTCTCAGTTAGGGAGAAGTGGTGAAATGGTTGTTCATCTGATGAAGTTCTTCCTTAGATCCAATACATTACTTGTACTTTCCCTGACGGCCCAGTTGGTAAACACAACGAGTAACTGAACTAAACAGATCAGAAGATGTCAAGTTCAATTTTCGCCTTTGATACATCTTTTACATCTCCTGTGTGGATGCTATTTTGTGCTCAATAAAAGTTTAAAAGAAAATTCTCTATTATCTTGAGTAGCTGGATAAGTATCCATCTTGAGAGTACAATTCCTTCACTGTCGTGGGGTCAAAATCTTGGAACTCCCTCCTGAACAGTACGGTGGGTGTACCTACACCACATAGACTGCAGAGGTTCAAGAAGGCAGCTCACCACCATCTCCTCGAGGGCAATTAGGGGTGGACAATAAATGCTGTCAGTGATGCCCACTTCCCATGATTGAATAAAAATAAAATCACTGACTAACATGAGGGAGTAAAACTGACCGTTATCTGTACAAAAGCAAAGTAGTGTGGATGCAGGTCAGGCCGTATCTGGGGAAAGAGAAACCGATTTAATGCTTCAAGTTAATGACCTTTCATCAGAACTGAACACCCGGCCTTGAATGAGAGCAGGAATGATACTGACAGACTTGGGGCTTTGAGGGAGAAAAGAACATTTAAGGAATCTAGTTATTTGTTTTTTTAGAAAACAAGATGAAGGCAAGGCCGAAGTGGAGAAACACCAAGATTGAAAAGACTAGGAGAGAAATCAGAAATAGTGGTTAACTAACGCCAAGCTTGTCTTTTAAAAGCCTGTAGATTGTATGTGAAAGGAAAAAACTGAGAAGGAAGGCATTCCACAGTTTTAAGGATTAGAGATACTGTAACGAGTCTCAATTTCAACATAATGCAGGGAAGAAGAAAGAGTGTGCAGAATGGAGTATTTTAGAAGTTCAGAGGAGCACCTACTATACCAGTATTGATTTTTGAAGAGAGAGGAAAGAGAAAGTTTGTGATAGAGAGACAGAGCAAAGTACCGGAGTTAGTCACGCTGAACAGAGTCAGCTGTTCGCGATATTTGTATATGGGCTGTGAAAATATTAGTTTAACTTTGGCCTGAGATGATATAATCTTAAAAACTAGAAGCCTGGCAAGATTGGAGCATATAATAAAATGGGAACTTGTTGGTTTTTAAACCTGCTGTGCTCAATTATCTCCATGAGTTTCTTCCATAAAATGTGATGAAGGAAGCAGGGGTAGATCGGACATGAAGAGCAAAAGGAGCCAAAATTGCCTGAGCTCCTGAAACTCCAACAATTGTATTTTCAGCGTGTTCTGTTATCAGTGTGCTGTTTTAGTTAATTAAATTGTGTGTTATTTTTGTTTAGGTTGTGGAATTTTTTTTAACTACCATGCAGTGTGTATGCCTCAATGAATAGTTATGATACAATGAATACATTCAAAAATCAGCAATTGAGAAAACGTATCACAAAGTTGTCTCTAGATGTGCGCATTCCATCTTTCGTTCACTCCCAACAGATCCTCTGAATCCACTTGACTGCCCCCTGTTGAACCTCATTGACAGCCTCACTCCCACAGAGCAGAACTTCACAACCCTACCCAGGTGAGACCCAATGTGAATAACAGTGACCAAAGCAGGAGTATATCCATATTCCCTAATTATGAGCAGGCCGTCCATATGCAGCATACCATATTCCATGTATATAGGCACTCGCACCGCTTCCCATTATTGAGATAGGAGCCCTTGCTTCTTGCTACCCCCTCCAGCTGTGGGCACATGTACAGTTGCCCTACCTGTCTGCTGCATGATGTTTTTCCTGTCTCCTGCTGCTGTTAGCCAGCGGGAGAATTAGACAGAGATGTCATAAATATATTTCCCCACATAAAGTACTGAAGGACGCTGGGTGTTCCTCGTCCATGGTATTTTTGCAGCTCAGTGTAGGACTCGGCCACTTGACCAGGAAGCTCCCAGTCTGTGGTGAGGTAGCTGGTCAGTCGGTGGGTTGCTACATTTGGCCTTAACTCTTCTTGGGTTGGGGGTTGGTATGGCAGGTTGCGGAGGCGGGGGGAAAGCAAGGCAGTGGGTTCCCGCAGGATTATAAATGTGAAACTCATGCTCTCTCAGTTCACACGTAAAATAGCCATTTAGGGGAGGCATCAGATTTTTCCTTCTAACCCCCCTCCCCTGTATGGATGTTTACTCCAGCACAGAACCAGCACTTCAGGCAAGAAAGGTTAAAATGAAATAGTAGATTTAAAAGGCTTAGCTGTGAGTGCTACAGGTCATTCACACCATCTGTTCAGAACACAGACTGGTTCCAGGCTGGTCAGCTCCGTTTTTTGCCCTGTGTACCTGCCAGCTAAGGAGCCAAACCTCATCACCTCCCTGTTACGAAAAAAAATTCTCAGTAATGTACCCACAGTATCAGTAGACAATGATGAATGATGTGTTAACTGGGGCAGGCAAAGATGAGTGATGCATATACTGGGACTCTGCCTTGGTATAGGTTACCAAGTTATTTTTAACAGTAGTTAGAGAGTTGGGTGAACAGGACAATACTTGGCAGACAAAGCTAGATAGGAATAGAACAAGAAGCATCATTCACTAGAAGAAGCTAATTATCTATCCTCCATCCATAAGGAATGTAGAGATATAGGAACATGAGAATATGTAGGGACTAGGAAAGGTTCAAAACCCCACTTATACTGACCAACCTTCTCTTTGCAATTCTTTACCCATCTTCTTACCATACTCCACATCCCATCTACCAACCTTCTCATCACACCATGCACTTTAACCCCACCTACCCACTTTATCATTGCACCTCAACTCCACCTACCAATCTCATTGCCATACCACTCAGCCCATCTACTTGTACTGTTTTTAGTTCAATAACTTTACCTGTTAATTTTGTTCTCCCTATGTGAGAGCACAGGGGTGAATTATAGCACCCCTATTGTTATACTCCAGAAAGCCAGGTGGAGAAGGATAGAACTGGAGCTAATCTTTACACACTTTTGTAAGCATTTATTTACAGAGATACATATTGCAAACATGCCGCTCCTAATCCAACAATTACAGTTTCAGTTCCGAAGAAGGGTCACTGACCCGAAACGTTAACTCTGCTTCTCTTTCCACAGATGCTGCCAGACCTGCTGAGTGAATCCAGCATTTTTTGTTTTTGTTTCAGATTTCCAGCATCCGCAGTATTTTGCTTTTAATTACAGTTTCAGTCTGCTCCTATTTATAGGAGCACAAGTGAATCCCTAGTTGATGCCCACCACCTGCATGCAATTAAATACAATTAATATGCAATTAACAACTATTGTCCTCCTGAGATCAGTTACCACAACACAATTGGGGTTTTGAACTTGTGGCCTTCTAGTCTGTGTAGCTGTGTTGTACACTGTCTATGTATGAGCCCGGAGGTGTTTCCCTCTGTATCCACAGTTTGATCGCTCATTGGATAAAATTCTTCTACGTGGCTTTTCTTCTTACTCCAATCCTCCTAACTTGTGTACCTGGTATTTGAACCATTTGTCAGAGTAGGAACAGGAGTAAGCCCCTTGAGCCTGTTTTGCCATTCAATGAGATTATGGCTGATCTTTGACCTAACTCCATATACCCTCCATCTTACATTCCTTAATAATTTTGGCTAATGAAAATCTATCATTCTCAGTTTTAAATTGACAATTGACCTAGCATCAATTGCTGTTTACAGAAGAGAGTTCCAAACTTCTACCACCATCTGTGTGAAAAATTGTTTCTTAATTTCATTCCTGAAAGTCCTGGCTCTAATTATTTGACTATGTCCCCTGGCCCTGGACTCCCCAACTGGTCCTGGGAGATGCATTCTTGCCTGTCACTGAGACTGTTTATACATTATCGGCAACAGCTTATATTTATATATGGGGATTGTCCCATAACAAAATGCCCCTTTATAGGATGAGGGGCCAGCCATACCATGCAGGACCTAGAGGAAAAGTCAAGATTTGGGGCTGACAGTGTGTTCAAAGGTTAGATTTTGGGGGGTTTTTGAAAAGGAGAAGAGAGATTGCAACGAGGAGGGATTTGTGAAGAGAGAGTTCCAGGGTATAGGGGTGTGGTGGTTTTAGTATTTGCCATTAATGGAAGAAGAAAGGGAGGACCAAAGTGAAAACAACAACAGGTACATGGTGAAAGTCGGACTGAAAAGAGTTGCAGAGAGAGATCAGAGACACCAGCGTCATTCCACTTTTAACAATCTACTGCAGACACATAGTGATTGGGAGTTGTGGTAGATGCCAGGTTGATTGCAGCTTGTGGAGGCTATGATGCAGCCTATTGTGTTTCTGTGTCCAGGATGTAAATTAATTTGCGTCTGGCATATTAGCAGCACTGTTCCAGCAGCTCAGAAGACAGCAAGTCACGAAGGTGAATCAGCAGCTACTCTCTGCCCACAGCTGTGTCTGATAATATTTACACGTGTACCAGAGGCATTGCCCAGTGGCTTAGTGGTTGAATGCACTGCCTCGCTTGTTACTGAGCCTTACTGACTAGGAAGGGCATGGATTCAAATCTCCGTCTGTGTTGGTTGCGCACAGTGCTCCTGGGCTAGAGATGGGGATTCGGGGGGGTGGGGGAGGTCCTAATCACTGGCTCCTGCTGGAATGTGCACATGTGGATGTTGGCTGAGAGTAGGATCAGGCTTGGGTGGGTGGGTGGGATGGAGTCTGCAATTGAATATCCCACTGACACTGTATTAAGAAAGGAGTTCCTGGCAATAATGCACCACATAATCCTGGAAAACACAGTGCCAGCACGAGAGGAAGAAATAAATTTGCAGATAAGAAGATAGGAAATATCATGGCGCTTTCAGCTCTCACCACAGGCCTACAATGTGGAGTATGGCTGCCTTGGGTGTGCGTTTGTGCGTGTGGATCTGTGCTGGTTTGTGATGGGGCGTCTGTGCTTTTGTGTTGGAGTCTTTGGCTGAGCACCATGAAACCTTAGGTTCACATTTAAACCTGTAATCCATGTTTCATTAATTGGTATTGCATGGTTCATTTGGTGATTGATCCACCAATGAAGTGACCCTGCTGAGACAGCTGTTCCCAAATATTTGAGGCCCATAAAATACAAACAGAATAAACCAAGAATAAAAAATAGAAGAACAAATATCATTGAGTTGTCTACTCTCGAAGGGTTGGGTCCCTAGGACCCATGGGCAGCAATCTGGACATCACTGACTAGTGGAATGTCATGCCAGCTGTTGTTCTCCCTTTACCACAATCAAATTTAAATAAGAATCTGGAAAAGTCTTGAAAAAGTCAGATGTGTAGATAATTCACAATTTAGAAATATGCTGAAATAAAGACTTTGATGCTTTGCTACCGATGCTATCCTTCAGCTGAGAGGTTGAACGAAGGCTCCATCTGCCTGTTTCAGTGGTTCAGTGTGAATGTTAAAGATCCCACAACACTATTTGAGTTAGTGTGCAGAGTTGTCCTGGTGTACTGGCCACCATTAACGCATCCCAACAAAACCAGATTAATTGCTGATTTATTGCCTTACTGTTTATGGGATCTTGCTGTGTGCAAAATAACTGTCTCATTTTTTCATGTTCCAAAAGTTACTACACTTCAGAGTAGCTCATTGTGTGTGAGGCACTTTGAGAACTTTGAGAGTCGGGGGAAGGTGCTATAATCAATGAAAATCTTCCCTACAATTTCATCTGTGAGCCACAAAGAGCTCCAGAGTTGAGCTTTGGGGGAATCATTATTTTCATCTAGGATTGACAAACCAAAGTGCCTACCTGCTCTCTCATGTCATCGAGTCATAGAGCTATACAGCACCGAAACAGGCCCATCGTGTCTGTGCCGGCCATCAAGCACCTAACTATTCTAATCCCTCTAACCTGCATGCTATTAATTGGAGAGCCCCTGTGGGCGAAATGGCCATTCCTGCTTTTCCTTTCACCATTTGTTCTGTTGGTGCTCAATTTTGGTCATGCAAAACAGAGGTTAATGGCAGCTGAGTGGATCCTGAATGTAAGTGAAAGGGAATGGATTATTTTCACTAGTATTGAAGATATTGGCACTAACTTGATGCTGTAACTCTGTCTGAGTGACATCCACCAATGGAGAAATTGAAAGACGGAGAGTGGTTAAAGTGGAAGTTGGGGCAGGAGGTGGGCTTTGTGGTGGGGATACAATGTAGAGAGTAGGAATGAAGTCACCTGGGACGTTGTAGCAGCAAAAGAGAAAGGTCATGGAGACATTGAGTTGTTAGGTCAGGTTTGTTTTGCAATGTATGTTTGAACTTTTCTTACTGCTAGAATTGGCAAATGTCATACAGTATTTATTTGAAAGGACACTATACTGTAGGATAAGTGCAGAGAGTTGCACTCTATCCTGAGGTGCCATTGAGTTTGCTGTTTTAGACAGAGTCCTGTGTTGTCCAGTCCTCTTCAGAGCAGCAGAGGCTTTGAAGTGGCAAAGGGAGTCGATTCATGAAACAACACAAGTTGTCCTGGACCTTCTGTGTTACTAACCTTTTGTCAAAGGTTACAATCCCCAGCTTGTATGTTGTTCAAGGGTCACTCTTGGGAATGCTGCAACTCATTCCACTGTAGTGATGGGAGTCATTTGCATCATCCCGCATGCAGAGCTTGTGGTTTCAGAAGTCACCCTGGGCAATTCCTGATGGGGAAGGGTGAAAAAAGATTATGGGACTGAAAGACTAATAGGGCCCCTTCACTTGCTCTGTGGTTGGCATTCTGAACAGCACTCCACTTGTTTCCCTTGCTGGGGAATGATGGGATAAAGGACAGCAGTTTGAGCCACACACGCCAGATGCAGCAGATCTGGTGAACTGAGAGTGAGGGGAAAGACCAGGCTGCAAATCCTGTTGGGACCTTGTTATGAGCATTGCTTATCTAAAGTCTGACTAGAATATGATTCATGGATCTTTTTCTTTTTAAAAAAAAAAAAATTGTCTGAAAAGATTTGCAATGTTTGGAAATTTTTGCTGTTATCCAGCATGTCCAGTCTTCTGATGTGGAGGAGCCTGTAACTAGAGTAATTAACAGAATAACAGGCTGAGGGAGGGAGGAGAGCTTATTTGCTGAAACTTACCTCAGATCTGTACTTACACCTACATGGCAGTCCTTTAATTTTGTGTATTTTTAGCCGAGCAAGTGAGTACTGCCCCTTAAGTATGTGTGCTCTAGTTATGTACTACCTTAAATTGTTACTGAGGATGGAAGCAACTGTAATATTTTATTTTGTCTTATTTTCCCTTCTCTTGCTGGGGTGTGGTTCCAGTGGTTCAGGCTGCTGTTTTGGTTTCCCACCCAAGTGACCATTCAGCCTAGATTGTGACTATCAGCAGCCTGCTCTACTGTGGAGGCATCACAGCTGACACACTCCCATTCACTCGCTCATTTTCCAGTGGAAGTCAATGGACAATGATCAGGACTAGCAATTCTAAATGACTCTTCTATTCCCACCGCCCCCCCACCCACAACACAGGGACACTGAGGCCAATTGTAGTGACCCTACAGACATCCCAGCTGGGATCAGCAAATTCAGCACAGAGCAAGGAGGGTATTTGATAGTGTGAGGTGTCTTAAGTGATTGGGCAAGGGTGTTGGCATTTGCAAACCCATTAGCATCCCCTTTTTTCCCACTATTCTTGGAAATGAAGAATATATGTTTGGTGTTGACACTATAACATCATTTAACAGGAATTGGTAAACTCTGAAAAGTTTGAATATAAGAGAATTAGAGTAGGAAGTGGGATCAGAGTAGATAGTTCCAGTTGAAGATCAAGGACTGACACAGGCATAAAGGGCCGAATGACCTTATCCTGTGCTGTATTTTCGATGACTATATGCACATGTTGGTGTGTATTAGAGTTGATAAGCTGTACCAGAAGTGCTCATTGGCTAATGTTTGTGCTCATTGGGTCAGCTCCATTGGAACTGTTGTTGCTAAATGTCCCAGATGCTTTACATTCTGTCCAAATGTATCTCATTCTTGAGTCTTATTTGAAATCCTTGAACTATTTTTGTAAGGGTGTTTTTGGGGAACACTTTCCCTTTTTTACCATATTTTTATCCGCAGCCTTAGTTTGTCCGACTCCTGTCACTGAGAGGTTGCCAGCTGGCTCCCGGGACATTGGCAGCTCTCCAGCAGGCACCAGAGCTCAAGCCCACTGGAAGCTGGGAAATATTCTGATTTATTATGGCCCTCTTTCCACCTTCCTTCTCCTGAGAGAAATCTCATAACCACACTCCTCCCCCATATTTAAAAATGAAATTTTCCAACAGCTTGCTTGAACATGCCAAATTGTAAGAGGTTTTTCACATTATTGCTGATTGTGTTGCTTCAGGTACTTAAAGATTTAATGCTACTTTAAGCAGTCTGGGAATTTAGAGTGGGAGAAAGAGAGATTTTAGGGCATAATTAAAGTCACATGTCTTTGAGCTCACTTACAGTGCCCTCCACAGCCTAATAAGCCAGTCAGTACTCATCGTAAAGTCCCAATTATCAAGAATTGCCACTTGAATGTGAGATACCAGAAGGCGATTGCAGTCTATAGAGTGGTACCTAGGTCAAAATCAGCTCCATCAGGAGAAGAGGGCAGAAAATTGAGCTGGTTGCGGCGGGGGGGTGGGGGGTGGTGCGGGGGAGATCATTAGGGACTGGTCAGCAGCATGATGGATGCAATGTTATTTTGTGGATTGTGGAAAATGCAATAAATGTAAAGAATTTGTGTTTAGTGAATGTTAAATGTCTTCAACTCCCTTTGTAGCTAAGGTGGTGAAGACATTGCTGAGTAAAGCACCCAGCCCATACAGGCCAAAAAGGACCCAGTTTCAGTCCCCAGTCTGTGCTGCTTTAGCTGATTTCAGCCAGGATAGGGGCTGTGCCACCAATGTTGGCCACACATGAGGTCAGTTAGATCACTGAAGCTCAACCCTCTCAGTCCCATCTTTGTACCCAATTTTTTTTGTATTTCCCCTGTGCTTTTGCCTTTCTCGTGCAGACATTAACATTCCAAACACTAATCACTCTTTGTTTGAAAGCGTTCTACATTGTGAAAAGTTTTGTGTTTGCTTAAGGATCACTACAATATTACAATACTAATTGCTCCATGGATCAAATCCCAATATAGGTCCATGCTAACTGATGCAAGAAGCAGCTCTTGTGTGATTATATTGATTAATCAGATCCTATCCAACACACAAACCACACTTTTTATTTTATGTTTCTATTCTTAACATTTTTGTAATTATTTTAATGTTCCTTTTTTAATAAGTATTTATTTCCTCCTACACAACTGGGTTTGACCAACTCCGCCTCTCAGGTCTGTTGGAGCTGAACCTCCCCTTTCCTTCCCTCTGATCCGCTACTTGTCTTTCTTCCAGACAACCCCAACCTTAGTTTGGCATCCCTGCCCTGTCCAATCTGAGTTTTGTGACCAACTCCTGGGATTATGAATTTGGTCTGTACCTTTGACCTTTGCTCCCTCCAGTCTCTGCACCTCCAATTCCATCCTTTGTACCCAGAGAGAAACAAAATTGTTTCTGCAGAAGTCATGGGAACTGAGCCAAGAGTCTGGCTCCAGGTCTAGTCTCCATAAGAGCTGCGATCAAAAGGAAAGAGACAAAGTGGGTCAAGGAATAAAGGGAGGGGAAAGGTCAGAAAGAGTCACACAGATACAGAGACAATGACAAAAAGTGTTTGAGAGCTTTACAGAGAAAAGGAATTAGAAAGTGGAATATGATTCGGAGCAACAACATGCATTTATATAGCGCCTTTAAAGTAAGAAAATGGCCCAGTGCGTTACACAGGAACAACAGGTGCAGAAAGTGAAAGGCAATTTATTTTTGTCCATTAGTGAAAAATAAATGTAAATTCATTTAAATTTGTCCTCTGTTCTTAGTTTCGTGGAATCATAGAAAGCTTAAGGAACAGAAAGAGGCCACTTGGCCCATCGTGTCTGTGCCGGCTGAAGACACGATCCACCCATTCTAATCCCACCTTCCAGCATTTGGTCCATAGCCCTGCAGATACAGCACTTAAGGTGCGAATCAAGACTCGTTCTGAATGAGTTGAGGGTTCTTCTGCCTCAACTACCCTTTCAGGCAGTGAGTTCCAGACCCCCACCACCCTCTGGGTGAAAAACATTTTTCCTCAACTCCCCTCTAATTTTTCTACCAATCACTTTAAATCTATGTTCCCTCGTCACTGACCTCTCTGCTAAGGTAAATAGGCCCTTCACCTCCACTCTATCCAGGCCCCTCACAATTTAGTACATTTCAATCAGATCTCCCCTCAGCCTTCTCTGTTCCAAGGAGAACAACCCCAGCCTATCCAATCTTTCTTCCTAGCTGCATTTTTCCAGTCCTGGCAACATCCTTGTAAATCTCCTCTGTACCCTCCAGTGCAATTATATATTTTCTGTAATGAGGTGACCAGAACTGCACACAGTAGTCAAGCTGTGGCCTAACCAATGAGTTATACAGTTCCAGCATAACCTCCCTGCTCTTACATTCTATACCTCAGCTAATAAAGGAAAGGATTCCATATGCCTACTTAACCACCTTATCGACCTGTCTTGCTACCTTCAGGGAAATGTGGATACTCACTTGCTCTACACTTCTCAGTATTTTCCCATTAATTGTGTATTCCTTTGCCTGGTTTAACCTTCCCAAATGCCTCACCTCACACTTCTCCAGGTTGAATTCCATTTACCACTTTTCTGCCCATCTGACCAGACCATCAATATCTTCCTGCAGCCTACAGCTATCCTCCTTGCTATCTACCACACGGCCAATCTTTGTGTCATCTGCAAACTTCTTGATCATGCCCCCTACATTTATGTCCAAATCGTTAATATATACCACATAAAGCGAGGGACTCCATATTGGCGCCATTGGAAACAGCCCTCCAGTCGCAAAAACACCCGTCAACAATTACCCTTTGTTTTCTGCCACTGAGCCAATTTTGTATCCACCTTGCTGCATTTCCCTGGATCCCATGGGATTTTATTTTTTTAACCAGTCTGCCATGTGGGACCTTGTCAAAAGCCTTGTTAAAATCCATGTAGACCACATCAACTGCACTACCTTCATCTATCTTCCTTGTTACTTCTTCAAAAAATTCGATCAAGTTGGTCAAACAAGATCTTCCCTAAACCAATCCATGCTGACTATCCTTGATTAACCTGTGCCTTTCTAACTGACAGTTTATCCTGTCTCTCAGAATAGATTCCAATAATTTGCCCACTACTGAGGTTAGACTGACTGGCCTGTAATTATTCGGTCTATCCCTCACTCCCTTTTTAAACAGAGGTACGACGTTAGCAGTTCTCCAATCCTCCGGCACCACACCTGTATCCAGTGAGGACTGGAAAATGATGGTCAGACCTTCGGCTATTTCCTCTCTCACTTCTTTTTACAGCCTGGGGTACATTTCATCCAGCCCTTGTGATTTTGTCAACTTTCAAGGATGTTAATCCCATTAAGATTTCCTCTCTCCCTATGTTTATCACATCCAATACTTCACACCCCTCTTCCTTAACTATAATATCTGCATCGTCCCCTTCTTTTGTGAAGACAGTTTCAAAGTATTCATTAAGAACAATACCAACACCTTCCACCCCTACACATAGGTTACCTTTTTGGTCCTTGTTCCTTGTTTATGTTGCAGTAGTATGCTGGCTATACTTTATTTAATTCTTCATATCCCTCTGGGAGGCCCCTTCAAAACCACCACCTTTCTACACAGTCACCTTCTACAGTCTTTGCTCATTCGTGTTACACTTGAATCAGCCTTGTTGCTCTTCTCTGCATCTCAGTTGTCCTTTTGGCAACACGGTGACCAGATCGAAACACAGTATTTTCCAATTATTTCTTTTTTCTTGGGATGTAGGTAGTGGTTGAAAATGCTCATTTATTGCTCACCCCAAGTTGCCCTGAGAAGGTGCTAGTGGACCTTCTCCAATTGGAGGTGGCACAACACAGGTTCACCATAATAACACTGGAACTTAAAAGGCAAAATTATGAGGACAGGTTGCATAAACTTGGTTTGTATCCCCTTGAGTTTAGAAGCATTTATTTACATTAAAATGTAGTGGAAAACTGCAACTTTCTACCCAAAATGGCCGTGGATGCTGGGTCAATTTAAATTATTCATGAACTGAGTCCTGTTTAGAGTTAACACCTAGTGACACCGAAGATCCCCTCCTATTTCTCAATCACATGCTGGCCCTCAGTAAAATCATCTGAAAACGCAGCATCAGTTTCCAGATGAATGTTGACTACACCCAGCTCTACCTCACCAGCACCTTTCTGACCCCTCCACTGCTTCTAAATTGTCGGACTGCTTGTCTGACAGCCATGATCGGATGAGCAGAAATTTTCTGCAACTAGACATTGAGAAGACTGAGGTGATTGTTTTCAGACCCCAACACAAACCCCATTCCCCAGCCACTGACTCCATCCCTCTCCCTGGTAACTGTCTGAGGCTCAAGCAGACTGTTTGCAACTTTGGTGTCATATTTGCCCCAGAGATGAACTTCCAACCACATATCAGCACCATCACTGACACTGCCTATTTCCACCTCCTTAACATCACTCAATTCTACCCCTGCCTCTGCTCACTTACTGAAATTTTCATCTATGCCTTTATCTATAGATTTGACTATTCCAACACACACCTGGCTGGCTCCCCACATTCTACCCTTCATAAACTTGAGGTCATCCAAAAACACTGCTGCCTGTGTCCTAACTTGCACCGAGTCCCATTCAAGGATCAGCCTTGTGCTTGCTGAGCAGATTGGCTCCTAGTTAAGCAACATCACAATTTTTAAAGTTCTTATCCTTGTTTGCAAATCCCTCCATGGCCTCTCCCCTCCCTCTCTCTGTAACCTCCTCCAGTACTATAATCCTCTGAGATATCTACGCTTCACCATTTCTGGTCTCTTAAGCATCCTTGATTTTAATCACTCCACCGATGGGACTTTGCTTTCATCTACCTAGGCCCTAAGCACTGGAATTCCCCCCTTCAACCTCTCCACCTCTCTTTCCTGTTTTTAAGATTCTACTTAAAATCGACCTCTTTGACCCCAAGATTCTAGTCATCTGCCCTAGTATCTCTTTGTGTGGCTTGACCTCAAATTTTATTTGGTAAGGCTCCTATGAGGCACCTGGGATGTTTTACTATGTTAAAGACATGTTGTCGTCATTGTCTAATCTTTGTGTGTTACTGCAATTATCCACTGTGCCCAGATGTACAACCTAACCATATTTTCTTTCTTGCAACAATAAATAAACCCTAAAATGAAAAAGTTGAGCTCCTAGATGTCCTGTGGCTTCCCACTGAACCACGTAAGGAAAGCTCCAAGTTCAATCCCTGGCCTGGCCTGTGCTGAACAAAGGTCCTTTAGCTGAGGTGTTTTTGGGGTGAAGGGTCGAGGGTGGTGGTTGGTATAGTCGGCATCAACATTTGAGTAAAGGAGAAGATAAAAAATCAGACTAGGTTCCTGCTCTCGGTCACTATTCAGTCACGGTGAGTGAGGAAAAGATCAGCCTTGGCTATGATGCTTCCCTCAATAAAAAATAATTTTCAGGGCAGAAGAAGGTGGGTGTAATAAATTTTCTCTTATTTCGTGTAAAATGTGCTGCAAATATTGAACAATATTTTGGCAGTTCCCACATGTCCGTGCCAGAGAGAAAGAAATGGTTGGAGGCCGCTGTACAAAATGTGAGTTTCCGCTCTTTAGAAAACAAAGAGCTCTTTTAAGAAGAATGGACTCCCATTTTTATTTTTCTGCAGCGCTAAGTAAAGCCGATTGTGACCAGTGATTAAAGCTATTTCATGAGGAAAAGAATTCAGACAAGTTATGAATGGTGTTAGATTACACCATGTAACTGAGACTATACAATTAAACTTATTTTTGGTGCATATTTTTCCCATTCCCTCCTAAAAATGATTTGTTTCGGACAAATGTGTCACTGTGGCTACAGTCAGCTTATTGCTGCACTTGGCTAGTTGCTGTGTGTAAGTGGCAGTAATCTCATTACCTTTCTGTATATTGAATAGGAACAGTTGACATTCGGTACAGGACTTGCCTAACGATCTCAAGGGTTCAAAAATGAGACAGGAGTGGTAGCTTTGGAAGAAATGTTATGAACTAATTACTTTTGCAATCTCTCGTAACTTTTCTTATCTTGCTGTTTTGTCTATGCTACTGTGGCGAGCGCTCACAAACTCTCCTTTAATGTTCCTCCGAACTTCCAGATACCCTGTCTTATACACTTTTCCGCCTCCCTGCGTCCTTGCGAAGTTGAAATCGAGACTCATTGCATCATCTGCTGCTCTCACTTATTTCCAGGACTTCAAAGCTTGTGACTCCTTATCTCCTTCATTCTTCCCTTTCTTCTGCAATCATAAGCTTCTAAAAATCAAGCTTTGCATCGACCAATGGTCTGTGAGTCTGGACAATCTGGTCCTCAAAGACCAGGGTACTCGATTGTACTTGCACTTACTTATTACTTGCTGATTTGTCCTGTTCGAGCTTTGTGGGCCTGGAAGTTTGGAAAGGGCTGTTCTTGGTGTTGCCGCCTCATTGGCGGGTAAGTCTTAAATCGGAAAGCCCGAGATTTCATATGAGCTACATCATATGTAAAGAGGCTGTAACTTTGAGGCCTTGGGCGCTATGATATGCAAGTAAGTATCTTACAAAGACTAAAAGCTTGGCTACCCCTGACCTAGCTACTACTACTTAGTTTATCTTGTCTTCTGTCTAATCTTTTCAGCCTTGGTGGTGAGCTTCCCTATCAGCCTTGGACTTTTGCCTGGATTTCTCAAAATAAAAACTCTTGAGGGGTGGGGCTAATTCATGCTTTTCCTAGTAACTATTACTAGCTCCTTTTTTTAAACCCTTCAGACATATTTGGGAAGTGTTTGGTAGTGTCTTGATAAAGATTTAAAATGTATGTTATTATGTGACTCATGTCTACTGCATATGAATTTAAAAAAAGTCTGTATATACTATCTGACGTGTCAACATGTTATGTTCCTAATGTTTATATAAAGATCTGAACAAAGGTTGCCTTTAATTTCCATGTGTTTAGGGTTATGAGTAACATCCATGGCTCTCAGACCCTCTCCATTAGCTCACACAAGTACCAACATATGCTTGGTTCCTACAGGCTATGTGAACATGAAGCATCTTAGTGGACCTCAAACTTGTACATTGCCTGGTGCCCACATCTGTGCATTGTCCAGTATGGGCCATTGTGTAGTGTCTGGGAGTGGAAATGCTGGCTAATTTTAAACCACGCTCTGCACCAAACTCCAACACACAGTTGTAGCGCCCCTGGCTGTCACCCTGGCTAAGATTAGCTAACTCAGCACAGAACGGGAATGGAACCTGGGACCTTATATTCAGCACCACGCTGCCCACTACACTTGCCTACAGTAAGATCGGGGAGCAGCAGAGCTGACTGAGTGGTGGGAGAGAATGGGCTGGGCGTGAAGTTAAAAATGGATGTACAAAGACTTGCCACCCTGTTCCCACTGGATTCACGGCTGCTGACTGAGCTGTTTGGCTGTCTGACACAGACAGACGCCTTACTAATAGATGGAGATATTGGTCCTATGATGTTGTTAGGACCCCGATGGTATTTTAACAGCCTACCGAATCAGTGCCTGCCGGATGCACTCCACTCAGTAAAACCTGTCTGGGAAGAAGTGGAGGCCCTCTAAGATATGGCAGAAACTTTATTTAGTGGAGCCAGGAGGAGGAGGAGTGTTCCTGCAGGCCCAGAAGGAAAGTCTGGACCTCTTTTGACCCAGGCTACTCCCAATCGCCTGCTCTGGCACAAGCCAATTATTTGCAAGCAATAACTACCTACTGCTTGGCCTGAGGATGAGCCTTTTTAAATTGTCTCTGAACAGGGAGTACCCGAGCAGTGCTGTCAAGGAGATAGACCAATCTAAACACAGCTCCACATTAACAACAAAACATTAGAACCCTCCTCTGGACCCCAGAAATGCACAGGAGATCAGCTGGTATGTACAAAACAGGAGATGCCAAGCTGTCAAAACAAGCTATGTACCAGCTAGAGCAAAGAACCATGGGAGATGGGCATGAGAGGACAGAAGGAAGAGCATGGGGAAACCGGAAATTAGATTAAGGTTAAACAAGGTCCCTGACTTCTGTCCTCCCTTTTGTAGGTTTTTGGTAGCTTTTCATTTCTTGTTCTTTCTCGTGGGAGTGAAGCAGTTCAATGTGCCAGTATTGCCTCCCTCGATCATGGGTCAGATTGGTCCAGCTCAATGACTCCACCATGAATGGCCAACCAGAAGCTGATTTGATGGTACAAGAGCATATCGTTCCGAGCCAGATGGTTCAGATGAGTGTGGCTCATTTTACAGTTCCCCCGATTATCCACCCCCCCCCCCCCCCCCACCCCCCCAACAACCAAATTGTTTGTTTCTTAAATGATTGCAGGGTTTCTGCTGCCACCCAGAAGTTCATTCCAAGTGTTATATTGAACATATTTGACATCAACCCTGAATTTCCCTTTGTTTGATCCTTGACCCTTCCAGAATACATTCTGAATGTATTCCCATTACGCTATTTAGCTGTTTCTTAAACATCAGGTGCCATGGACCTGACTGCCAATCCCATTAGTAACTTGCATCTTGGGAGTTTTAACCATTTTTCCCACTGAGAAGATTAGGCAAGAAAATAGTCACTTGTAATGTTGAGTTGTCAAGTGTAAAATGTATACAGACAATTAAAAAAAAAATGTTGGTGCAATAGGTGTTGAAGATGCTAATAAACTTGCTTTGAACACTAAGGGAATCGAGGAATATGGGAATAGGTTGGAAATGTGAAATTAAAGTAGATGATCAGCCATGATCTTGAATGGTGGAGTAGATTTGAGGCAAGGCCTACTCCTGCTTCTATTTCTTGTGTTCCTTTGTTGTTTCCCGGACTGTAAATAATCAATTCTTTAGCCTGTCTTGGCAATTGTAGTGGAAAGTCTTTGATTCCTTTTCTGGCAGTGAGCAGTAAGAATTAAAACTGAGACACAATATTTTTGTTTACCTCACCACATTTCTTTTCAGTCAGATGGAAAAGGCTGTGAGAAGAATGCAACACAGAATAGAGGAGTTAGGAAATTAGTTTGTCACGCAGGACAACCTGCTGATTGTAGTTTTGCATAGAATGTTCATTATATTACACAAAAACACGGACCACTTAAACTAAGTGAATCTGATCACAACTACTGCTCTGTATGTTTATTCGGCTGTGAAATAAAGTAGCTTAATTTGTATGAAATCTTGTTTGTTCAGTCTGCCGTCAGTGAGGTTGAACAAAGTCCGTGTGTGAAAGCCATGAATATCAGGCTCTGGTCACAAGGGTATACTATTTTTACACTATCATACAAGTAAACCTAGAGTATTGTGAGACAACCTCCACAAAACTAAACGAGACTGACTGATGCCACCGAACCCTCAATCATCCTCCTGCGTAAAGAAATACCCCTGTAATAAACCTGCCCTTCGCAACCGTGACCCTCTGCCACTCTGACACATCTGAAAGTATTGTTGTGGTTTTTGTTTCCCCGCTGCGCCCCCACCCTCCACCTACCTTCCATCAGTAACCGGGATGAGTTTACAAACTCGTTTTCCCAGAGGGGAATCTGGGAAATACTGAGGTTTTCTATCTGGCCCGCCCAGCGCTCCAGTGTGGGTCATTATCCTCCTATTAACTGTTTCTAATGTTTTAAGGAACTGCAACCTTTTTTTTGTGCTAACTTTAAGCTTGAAATTGGAACAACTCCAGCTTTGCTCCCTTTTGAGTCCAAATGCTGCTTTATTTATAGTACTGTCAAAGTGTGACCTTGGAACCAGCTGAGAGTTCTCCAACTCATTCTCTGTCTTTTCCTGACCTACCTAGGCCTCAATCTCCTGCTACCAATGGCTGCCTGTCTATGGCAGCTTTTCAATTCCTATTTTACATCAGTATTCAAACTTAGTCAACATCCTCACTTTTATTTCTTACACTTTTTTTTTTCACCAAATTTTTCTCCTCTTGCCTTGAGGATCCTGATTTGTGTTGGGCTCCAGTTCCCCAGCTCCTGACTCTCATTGGCATTTTGTTCCCTGCTTCAAGCTGCCATTTGGTATCTCTTCCAAGTGATATCTTTCATGTGATCCAAGATGGTAAGCATGGCAGGCTATTCCCAGAATAGTGAGTATTGGTGGTTTTAGGATAGTGGGGGGCATCTATGTTGTGGCCTCAACACCCCCAGGTTAGGGAGGAGAAAAACTAGCAGAGGTTCCTGATCCTGATCACTATCTGGAGACCCCTCTGGATAATGCTGCTATGTTGACATCAAGTAAGGACAGGGTTAGGCTCCATTGCAATGCTGTCCATAGTTGAATAGCTTGCCAACACTCTAGATTTAGATTTTTAAAAAATTCATTCATGGGATGTGGGCATCGCTGGCCAGGCCAGCATTTATTGCCCACCCCTAACTGCCCTTGAGAAGGTGTTGGTGAGCTGCCTTCTTGAACCACTGCAGTCCATGTGGGGTAGGTACACCCATAGTGCTGTTAGGAAGGGAGTTCCAGGATTTTGACCCAGCGACAATGAAGGAACGGCGATATAGTTCCAAGTCAGGATGGTGTGTGACTTGGAGGGGAACTTGCAGGTGGTGGTGTTCCCATGCATTTGCTGCCCTTGTCCTTCTAGTTGGTAGAGGTCACGGGTTTGAAAGATTGATGAATGACCATTTTGATAAGGTACTGGGGGCAGCAGTGGAACCTTATCTCATTAAGAATCAGTCGCCAAGGAACCATAATCTCGAAATTAATCAGCATCTGCAGAATTCTTCCCCAGCAAGGGTTAGAAAGCAGCGATCTGTCCCCCAGCAAGAATCCGTACCCTCTGGGAGGAGGGGAGAAAATTGGGTTTGGTAAGAAATAAATGTGGTTAATTTTCAGGAAGACCATATTTCGGTCCGGTGTTGAATTAAATGAACTCGATTAGTTTTACACTCTTTGTCTCTGTTCCAGCACAGGTTACCTTTGCTACCTAATGCACAATAACCAACATGAACTTCTGGATACAGCTCAGGCTTCTCCTCTGGAAGAATTTCACCTATCGGAAAAGACAAACTGTGAGTTACAGATTTATTAAGCCAGTGTGGTCCTTGTATTTGGACTGTTCTGCTATCTTCAATGCTCCTTGTTTGTAGTGCTGGAGGTCACTGCAGAGTAGCTCTTAAAGGGGCACTGTCTGAATGAGAGTGTTTTGCAAAATGTTTTTTCTTCCTTAATTCATTGCTCCCGTGGTCACTCATTCCTTGCTGATGGGCAGTTCCATAGATCTTGTCAGTTCTCTGGTATTTCACCGAATTAGCCATTTGTCATGTGAAGCATAGACAGTGTTGACAGGCTACTCAGTCAAGTTGGGATCATAGCCAAGTGCAATCCTGTACTCATCTGTTTTCCACAATCGAGTAATTCCCTGTCACCTGAATAAAGATCATTTATTTGAACTTTGGCTGGCTGATTTATTTCTTCGCTAGCTGGGGCAGTAAGACCACTTGTGACCATGACTGATATCTGCCAACTAGTTACAGAGGGCAATGAATTTGGGAGCTTCCCAGCTCAGTGTCACCTTGGCAGTGTATTTCCCTTTGGGGCATCGATGCAGAAATGCTTGGCATATGATTTGTGGAGGCATAGAAGCAGTGTGACATTTGTTGCAATAACATATCCAACGACTGATGTGTTTGTGATGTACATAATTGCACCCTGTACTCGTAAACAAATGAGAATAGACTGTGTTATGACCGAGGTGGGAGGAGTGCACTGTCTTTTTCTTGTCCCACTTCTCCGCAGGTCACAACATATATTTTAAAAATGTTTATCCAGTTACCGATTCATCATCATATACACTACTCTTTATCCCAGAATAAAATACACCAACCAGGTTTCTTTAATAAACTAATAATTTTGCTGTTTATGATCAAACCAGACTTATCTAATAACGAATCAAAGCATTAACACAGATTGAAATATGAAAGTTTCCTTTATAAATTTCACACTCTCTCGCGCACACGCACACACAAATACAGAAATTCTCTCTGCAGAAGTCTGTTATAAAAAAAGACAAAAAAAAACTTTAGCCAAATACTTGCTAATTCTTGTAGAAAAAAAGAATATATGGAAGGAAGTCAGTTGTCCCTTATGGTCTGGTGTCTGGGTATACAGAGACGGGTCACTGGGATCTTTTCTAAAGCAGTTCTTTTCAGGTGGCGTTGAGATTAATCTGGCAGGTTTTTCCAGCTTCTCAGGAGAGATGCAGCACCAGGGATTTTAGCTCTTCCACACTGGATCTTTGCAGGGTTTCTTCAAAGAGGTAGAGAAAGAGATGCTTTTTCCTTGGCAGCCAAAACACCAATTGTCTTCAAAACAGTTCACACCCCAATTGAACCAAAACAATATTTCAGAAGTGAAACCACAAACAGAAAGTCAACCTCCTGATCTCCATAAACCTTGACATGTGGCTTCTCTGTAAACATCTTCCCCAGGTCACCAAGGTTTCTGTTGTTTATTGAACTCAAAACACATGATTTCCAGCACAGGTTGTTTTCAAATAACATCTCAAGTGTCCTTTCAGTGAACTTGGTTTTCAAAAACAATCTACAGAATCTTTTCAGTTTTAACACAAGTCCTCAAAAAAATAAAATATTAAAAAATGGAAGCACTTTCGTAACAACTGTCAAACAGTAATTTAATTGTGTAAAGCTAAAGACTTTTTAATTATAATTCTCATTGGTTTATAATTCAGTAAAATTATTTTTTTGAGCTTTTTAACTTTTTTATTGTGTGCTGATCAAGGAGACACATCTTAGTGTTGGGGAATGGAACTATTCACATTTCTGGCACCCAGTATCTACCTCAAGCTCTCTGACATCAAGTAGAGCATGGCCAGGTGTGCAGTAAAACCCATTCTGCTCAACAATGTGCCTTAGCCCCCACCTCAGATACGTACCAGCGTAACTTGTTAATTTACTTTCCCATATCAGCAATCCAGTGGCCTCTCTAAGTGAGATTGCCAATTAGTGCAGAATTGGGGCAGTTTTGTACTGCCGGGCAGGCCCTATTCCAAAACTTCTGCATTGTCATTTTAGTTTAATGTTGGCCATATTTCTATTTAATACTTTATTCTAAGTCATTTCCCAATCTCTCTCTCTGTGAAAAGATGTGTTACTTTTCCAAAACACAACCACTTTTCCTGCCTGGAGTATTGTAGGTCTCTGTCACTTTTCATTATCTACAAGGTACAAATCAAGAGTGTAATGGAATGCTCTCAACTTGCCCAGATGAGTGCAGCTCCAACAAAATTCAAGAAACTCAACACCTTCCAGGACAAAGCAGTCTTGAGTGTCATCCCATCCACCACCTTAAACATTTACTCCCTCCATCACTGACACACCGTGGCTACAATGTGTACCATCTACAAGATGCGCCAAGATTCCTTCGACAGCACCTTCTGAACCCACGATCTGAATCTTGGCCACCTAGAAGAACAAGGGCAGCAGGCATATGGGAACACCACCACCTGCAAGTTCCAGTCGAAGTTTCACACCATCCTGACTTGGAAATTTATTGCCGTTCCTTCATTGCTGCATCAGAATCCCTACCTATAGTATTGTGGTGTAGGTACACCACAAGGACTGCAGTTGTTGAAGAAGGCGGCTCACCACCATCTTCTCAAGGGCAATGAGGCATGGGCAATAAATGCTTGCCAGTGATGCCCGCATCTCCATGATCGAATTTAAGGAAAACTCCAGGCAGCTTCCAACTGCACTCTCTGCATCTTTTTTTCTGGTACTGTCATTTCCGGTCATTGGGTGACTCAAAAGTTGCTTCCCTGACTACTTTAAAGTTGTGGACTTGATTTAAAACAAATGAAACATTTCCCAGATTCTCCCTGTCATTGATATCGCTATGCGGCGCTGAAGGCAAGCTGCGTCTTTGTTGGGATAGGAAATGTGCTGTGTTTATTTTTGAAATTGCAATGACATTGCACAGAATTACCTAGAATTTTACAGCATTGAAATGGGTCACCTAGTCTATGCTGGTGTTTTATGCTCTGCATGTGCCTCCTCACATCATTTTGTCCAACCCTATCAGCATATCCTTCTATTCCTTTCTCCATCATGCACTTATTTAGCTTTCCCTTAAATGCATCTATGCTATTCACCTCAACTACTCCTCCGATTTCCACACACTAACCACTCCAAATAAAGATGTTTCTCCTGAATTCTTTATTGGAAATAATTTAAAATACTTTATAATTGTATTTATCTCTAATGCTCCTCAGTTCATTATAGCGTGGGGCAGGAGGAAGTTTAAAAAATATACAGAAAAAGTCAGGGAACAGGGGGTCTGTGAAGACCAGGGTGAAAAGAGGAGCTTTGAAAGCAGTGCGGGGAGGTGGCAAAGTGGAGAGTGAATCCAAGAGCACAAAGTGTTAGTGGTTAAAGTAGCAGCCACCGGTCACCACCATCATCATCATCAGTATGCACAGATGCTGGGGAAGTAGTTTTGAGGCGTCAATTGTGGCTCAGTGGTAGCACTCTTGCCTCTGAGTCAGAGGTTTATGGTTCAATTCACACTGCAGAAACTTGAGCACAAAATCTAGTTGACACTCGACTGCAGTACTGACAGACTGTCACACTGTCAGAGGTGACATCTTTCTGATGAGACTGTAAACTGAGGCCTTATCTGCCCCCTCAGGTAGATGTAAAAGATCCCATGGCATTATTTCAAAGAGCAGGAGAGTTCTCCCTGGTGTCCTGACCAACATTAATCACTCTGCCAATATCACTAAAGCAGATTATCTGGTTATTATCTCATTGTTGCTTGTTGGACTTTAGTGGCACTTTGGCTGCTGTGTTTCCTACATTACAACAGTGACTATACTTCAAAAATACTTAATTGGCTGTAAAGTGGTTTGGGACCTGCTGAGGTTATGAAAGGTGCTAAATAAATGTGAGTTATTTCTGCCTTAAAACTGTTACTTTCCCCCACTGTCTCCATCTGACTTTCCTTCTCCTTTGATGGTATAAATGTGCATCAGAGGTCATTTTCATTTACAAGCTACAGGAGGTTGCTGATCTCTGTGGTGTTTGTGAATTGGATTTTACCAAGTCTGATGATTTTAGCCCAAAGATAAACAAAACCGGTGTGGCAGATCAACATATGTCCATTTTGCTGGTCCTTCTATCCTTTTTATTAGCGAACAGAATGAACAGACCTTTGCTGTTGTCTCAGGCTCATTAAAGCAGACTGTGATGTGATATAGAACGTTCTGTGTGCAATGCATGTTAAAACCTGCATTAACACTTCGTAATTCCTGTGACGTTTGTTTTGCAGATTCAGCTGGTTATCGAGCTTCTGTGGCCTCTCTTTCTCTTCCTTATATTAGTCTCAGTGCGTCAGTCCCATCCACCATTTGAGCAGCATGAATGTAAGTAATATGGTGCTTGATACGAGTATGTACTGTTTCCAAGTTCCCCTCCACCATTTCTCTCCTCTCTTGAAAACTCTGCCTGTCACTGAGGGACAGTTCCCTGGGTGCTGCCTCTCACGGGGGTATGGGTTCCACAGGTGTGTGTTGCCCTCTGGGGCCTTGTATAAGTGGCCATTCTTAATGTGTGAACCTTCAAAGTGATTGTCGGCATAATAGTTAACCTTAGGTGGGGGGAGGAAGTGGCGGTGGGGAGTAATGTTATGTATTCAGATGAGAAGAAGCTATCATGTGTTTCCTGTGCTTCTTGCTGGATTAGTCCCATGTCCAAACCCTCCCTCCCTTTCCATATTCCTGCCCCTCCAGGGAGAGGCAAAAATGCAGAGACTTGTAGCCATTTCTGTTACAATTCCTCTCCTACCCCTCTACATCAAACTTCAGGAGGCCACAAACATGTTGTTTGTTTATTTCTCAAATTCCCTGCTTTCTGCCTTGACCTCGTAGCTTTTGAAGATGAACCTAACACTGTCCTGCCCTCACCAGACTCCAGCAGGAGTCCTTGGGGTAATTGGAAACTGGAGCTCTAACGTTTTTTTTAAAAAACCTCTAATTCAAAACAGAAAGCCAACATTGAACCTGAGGGCCACCTGGCCTCATGGCTTAGTACCTTATTTGGTGGCAAATTTACCCTCTGAGCCATCAGGGCATTAAAAATGTCTAGCAACATCACCTTTAGAGTGTATATGCATATATGTGGGCTGATGCCACAAGTTATGGGAGTGCTTGTGTGATATATGGATGTAACCTATATTAGTGTGTATATAGGCACGTGGAGGCTTGTGTAATCTGTAGTTTATGTGGGTGCATTTGCAATATATTGCTGTTCAATGCATATGTTGCATACAACATCAGTACTCCATGCTTCAGAGGAAGTGAAGCTAGTGTGAGCAGCCAGTAAACCCTGACTGTCAGAATGTAGCCACACTGAAGAGTGTTGCCCAATGAATTGGGACCTGTGCCATGAGATAAGTTGATCCAGAGCATAAGGGTTTTGCCAACATTGGAGTCACTGGCAGAAAGTCAATGCTCTAGGGTAACTATCACTCCATAGCTGATTACACATAATGGATTTACTCACAAATAAAAGATGCCTTGTGAACCAGATCTTTGGGTTCTGAGTCCTTCACTGTTCATGACTATGTGTTTGACTTTTATTCCAATAGAATGTCTACACTTTTCTTGCAATTCATTTGGCACCATTCCAAATTTGAAAAGAAACTGTTTCTACTGTGTTTTGGCTCCATACAGTCCCTGAGCTGCTCTTTGCCAGCTGTTTGAGAGCTGTTTGAGTGCTGCTTGAACAAGTTTTCTGTAGTTCAGCTGAAGATTTCATTGAGGTACATAGAATAACAAATTCCCCCAAGATTGTTATTTCTAATCAGAGATACCACTGGATAGCTGGTGAGGGAAATGACGTTTTTCTACAATTCTTGAATGCGGGCATGGGCACAATGTTTGGATTGAATAAAGGGAGCTTTACTCTGTATATAACCCATGCGGGACCTGACCTGGGCATGCTTGATCCAGAATAGCTGGAGCTTTACTCTGTATATAACCTGTGCTGCACCTGACTAGGGAATTGAGAACTTTGTTCTGTAACAGCTTGGAATTACTGCTCTTAACAAGTAATTTTCCAAACAACAAAGTGCTACCATCAGCAGGGGAATTGTTGTGCTTGGAGTCCTTGATGGTGACAGTTGGTGGTGGTTTTCTGTGCCCACATGGAATTGTGTCCACTCGTAGTCCACAGTGAGAAACCATGGACTCCCAGCCCAGTATTTATTGTTCAATTACTTTAATGGGCAGTAAACCATAGCCTGGGGTGAGCAGTGTTCCAATACATGTTCCCATACATGTTCCTGGCAGGTGTGGTAGTGAAATGGAAATTTGCCTTCAGTACATGAAAGGACTAGTGTTTCAATTCTAGATTCTAACATACTTTACCTCAGTGAACACAAACAATGTAGCTGCTTTATCTCTGTGCTAACTCCTATAGACTGTTTGCTGATGAATGATTTTTCACATTGATAGTAATGTCTGCCAAATCTCAACTTGTACAGCAGATGAAATGTTCCAATCACATCATGTTCAAAGCTCAATATTAATTGTGTTTAGTGTTTTCTACTCAAAGTAGCTAATAATATCTGGAAAACAAAAACTGGAGATTCCGGAGGCTGAGTGGGAAAGGATTGAAGTGCGGCTTTCATTTGGCTTCACTGTTTGCTCGTTTCTCTTTACAGGTCATTTTCCAAACAAAGCACTACCATCAGCAGGGACACTGCCGTGGTTACAGGGAATCATCTGTAATATTAACAATCCTTGCTTCCAGCATGCTACACCAGGAGAAACTCCAGGAATTGTGGGGAACTTCAACAAATCTATGTAAGTAGTGATTGAATACAGTCAATACACGCTGAGCTACACAGCCTAAACAGCTCAGAAGACATCTTAATCAAACTGTACAGTGCTCTTGTCAGATTAGAGTTTGATGCTGTGTCCATTTCTGGTCACCAAGTTATAAGAGAGGCATTCCAAGAGCTGGGGGCAGTACAGGAAGGATCGACGAGGTTGATCTCCATTGTCAGGGTCTGAGATATGGGGAAAGACTGGAGACACCTGGGGCTGAATTTTTCATTTGGGGTCAGGATCAAATGCAGATCCCATCCCCACACCATTTCGGGAATAGTCATCTGACACTATTTTTGCAGGATCGGCCAATTAATGGCCAGAGGGGGTGCTTGCCATCCAATTAAGGATGGCAGGCAGGCTCCTGCAGTTTGGAGGGTCAATTGGAGGCCCTGCAGCAATGCCGCATCGACAGCCCCACTGGCCGAGGGGGGAGTTGCTGATTCCTACATAGAGCGCGAGAGAGAGTGCCTCAAGCTGAAGGCACCCTCTGAAGACCAGGTAAAACCATTTAAATTAAAATAGGCCACAGTTGCCTGGCCATGATCGTGGAGGGGAACCCCTCCATTGGACGGCCAGCAGCTACAGCTGTGGCCCGACAGCCAGGACGGATGTGGGGAAGGGGGTCCTTGTGGGATGAAGTGGGCCCTCCCCACAGGCCAGGAGGCCGTCTTGTTTAGCTGGCTGTGATTCACAGGAAAGGGGCCTTAATAGAAGCCTTAACTGGCCTTTATTGGCTACACGCCATTGTGGCCCTGACCTGACCTTTCTTAAAATGGTTCCGGGTCAGAACTGTGCCGGCAAACCAGCACACTGGCCAGCAGTGGGAAATTCTGGGCCTAATTCCATTGGACCTCAAAAAATTTGGCCCTTAAAAGTTTCAGCCTGGAAAGCAGCTGTTTGAGAGGTGATCTTGTTAAAGGTAAGTAAAATTATAAATGAAATGGAAAAGTTTAATCCAGCATATTACCTTAAATCAAAAAGTGTAGAACAAGAGGACACAGCCTCAAACTTATATATTTCGTTATTAAACCAAAAAATTCTTCATACATAGTGATGAATGTGCGGAATCAGCTTCTAGATAGAACAATTAAGGTGAAAACCCTGGAATCATTTAAGAACCACTTGGATTCAGCACGATGGGCCGAATGGCCTCCTGTGATGTAACCATTCGATGATTCTATGAATAAGATTTTTCTGACCAGATGAATATAGATGGGCTGAATGGCCTTCGTCATCTATCATTATTTTCTGATCAGCTTTGGCTGTGTCTGGTCTCATTATTCAGTTTTGCTTTGCAGTTCCTATTTTGGGTCAATAATACATGTCTGTAGCTTATAACTAAGGTTTCAGTTTATGTTGGAATGGAAATTCAGCCGTGTAGAAATGTATGTGATAGAGACCCAGAGTCCCATTGCATTTAGCAGTGGGCATTTATTTCAGGAACTGGTATATTGGGTACTTGCATCAGTGTCAACACTCTCCTTTGCCTTTTCACCATCTTCCTGCTCCTGTTCCTACTCCTCATTCCTCCCCACTCCATCTTGTGCCAACAACGCGCCCCCTGCCCCTCCCGGCAAATACTGATTCCAAATAGCAGAGAACAACAGCATAAATATCCAAGCTGTAGCTGAAATTATCCAGTGCTGCAAGGCTTTAATATCCTCAGAACAGATGCCACTAAAATAAAACCCCCTCGGGAGCTTATTCAGTGAGTTGCTGAGCCATACAGAGTAGGAATGTCCCAAGTTTGATTACTGCTCTGTGCTGAGTTAGCTGTTCTCAAATGGGGGAACATTGGGTCTGTATGATTGGTCTGTCCTCCCCTAATTTTGGGAAGTGGAAATCAGCCAGGATTCTTGTTCCTGATCATCAGGCAAATAAATGTATCGACAAGTGAGAAAAGGATCACTCTAATGTAATGCGGTCCATGTTCAACTAGCAGGTTGACATTCCCTGTCAGTCTTCACCGGGGTGGCATAAGAGAGGTGTCCAGTGCCCCTGAAGTTGTATCCTAATGGCACTGATGGTAAAGGAGGGTAGAATTTTTAAAAAGGGAACCATTCCCTTACTAAATGGCTAAATATCACAGGAAAGAGACTAATTTGTGGCCATTGTGACCTTTTTCACCTTTTAAACATAGAACATGAATGTTTATGGATACAACTTCTCTCCTGTCTTTGTGCAGTGTTTCTCGTTTGTTTTCTGATGCTCAGAAGGTGCTTCATCAGGCCAACCAGGACCGCACTCTACACAGCTTCCATCAACTCATCAGTACACTGAGAAAGCTCAATGAAAACAGCCCTCCATTGTCTGGTATGAGCACCTTGTTATATTGAATCGGTTATTTGATGCAAAAACTTGTTAATTATCCCCCAAATGTTCCAATAAGTTCCTCATCCACAAATGGTATCTGCCGTTCCAATATTGCCTCATTTCTTCTCTGGTAACATACTTGTGGCTTAATTATAAAGTTGCGCAAGTTTAGGCATCAAAATAGAGGAAACAAAAGGGGCCATTGTTTGTTTTAGGGGAACTCCTTTGACTGTGGGGATGTTCTTTCAGTTTCATGTATTGGCTAATTTATTTTGTTCCAGAAATTTTGACCTCCTGGAAAAGAATTGATCTCTTTTGTGTTTGGGGTGGCCTCGGGGTTCACACCCTCTTTGGTCTTGGTGGAGAGGGGGAGCTTGTTCAGCCCTGGGGAAGCACCATGGGAAGGCTGATCCTCCGGGGGGAACGGGGTGGGGGGGAGAAACAAATCTCGCACTGCGGCCTCTCCTCCACGCTTGCAAAGTTCTCGTGACTCGGAAACCGTTCCTTTAGATTGGAAAATTGCGCATGTCACTCCATTATTTAAGAAAAATGAGAGAGGAACACCAGGAAATTATAGACCAGTTAGCCTAACATCGGTAGTGGGAAATTGCTAGAGTCTATAATGTGTAACTGAACACCTTTTAACATTTTCAGCTGATCAGAGAGATCTAACATGGATTGTAAATGTAGGTCGTGCCTGATGAAACTGATTGCAATTTTTGAAGAGGTTATTAATGTAGTTGATGTTGTTTTATTATAGACTTCCAGAAGGCATTTGATAATGTTCCCCATAAGAGACTGTTAGCTGAAGTTGAAGCCCATGGACTTGAAGGCAAATTATTCACCTGCTTAGGAAATTAGCTGAGTGGCAGGAGAAAGAGTAGGGATAATGGGCCTGGTACTCTCTCACTTTTTTTAGTCATTCATGGGATGTGAGCATTGCTGGATAAGCCAGCATTTATTGCTCATCCCTAATTGCCCTAGAGAGGATAGTGGTGAGCCACCTTCCTGAATCACTGCAGTCCATGTGTTGTTGGTACACCAACAGTGCTGTTAGGGAGGTTGGTCCAGGATTTTGACCCAGCAATAGTGAAGGAACGGCGATATAGTTCCAAGTCCAGATGGTGAGTGACTTGGTGGGGAACTTGAATGTGGTGGTGTTGCCATGTATCTGCTACACTTGTCCTTCTAGTTGGAAAAGGTCATGGATTTGGAAGGTGCTGTGGAAGGAGCCTTGGCGAGTTGCTGCAGTGCTTCTTGTAGGGGTACACACTGCTCCCAGTGTGCACCGGTGGTGGAGGGAGTAAATGTTTAAGGTGGTGGATGGGATACCAACCAAGTGGGCTGCTTTGTCGTGGATGGTGCTGAGCTTCTTGAGTGTTGTTGGAGCTACATTCATCCAGGCAAGTTGAGAGTATTCCATCGCACTGCTGACTTGTGCCTTGTAGATGGTGGACAGGCATAAGCAGGTGAGTTCCCAGAATTCCCAGCCACTGACCTGCTCTTATAAGAACATAAGAAATAGGAGCAGGAGTGGGCCATTCAGCCCCTCAAGCCTGCCCCACCACTCAATAAGATCATGGCTGATCTGTCCCAGGCCTCAGCTCCTCTTTCGGGCCCGCTCCGCATAACCCTCGACTCCCCGAGATTTCAAAAATCTATCTACCTCCTCCTTAAATACATTTAGTGACCTAGCCTCCACAACTCTCTGAGGTAGAGAAGTCCAGAGATTCACCACCCTCAGAGAAGAAATTCCTTCGCATCTTAGTTTTAAATGTGTGCCCCCTTATTCTGTAACTATGTCCCCTAGTTCGAGATTCCCCCACCAGTGGAAACATCTTCTCAACATCTACCCTGTCAAGCCCCCTTAAAATCCTATATGTTTCTATAAGATCACCTCTCATTCTTCTAAACTCCAATGAATAAAGGCCTAACCTGTTTAGCCGTTCTTGATAAGACAACCCCTTCATCCCAGGAATCAGCCTAGTGAGCCTTTTCTGAACTGCCTCCAATGCTAGTATATCCTTCCTTAAATACGGGGACCAAAACTGTATGCAGTACTCCAGGTGTGGCCTCACCAACACCCTGTATGGTTGTAACAAGACTTCCCTATTTTTAAACTCTAACCCCCTAGCAATAAAAGCCAAAATTCCATTTGCTTTCCTAATTTCTTGCTGCAACTGCATGCTAACGTTTTGTGTTTCATGTACAAGTTATAGCCACTGTATTTATATGGTTGGTCCACTTAAGTTTCTGGTCAATGGTAACCCCCAGGATATTGATCGTGGGGGATTCAGTGATCGTAATGCCATTGAATGTCAAGGGGAGATGGTTAGATTCTCTCTTATTGGAGATGGTCATTGGCTGGCACTTGTGTGGCATGAATGTCAATTGCCACTTATCAGCCTAAGCCTGAATGTTGTCTAGGTCATGCTGTATGCGGGTATGGACTGAGGAGTTGCGAATTGTGCTGAACATTGTGCAATCATCAGTGAATATCCCCACTTCTGACTTTATGTTGGAGGGAAGGCCATTGATGAAGCAGCTGAAGATGGTTGGGCCTGGGGCACTACCCTGAGGAACTCCTGATGTGATGTCCTGAGGCTGAGATGTTTGGCCTCCAGCAACCACAAGCATCTTCCTTTTGTGCTAGGTATGAATCCAACCAGTGGAGAGTTTTCCCTCTGATTCCCGTTGACCAGTTTTGCGAGGGCAACTTGATGCCACACTTGGTCAATGCTGCCTTAATGTCAAGGGCAGTCACTCTCATCTCACCTTTTGAGTTCAGCTCTTTTGTCCATGTTTGAACCAAGGCTGTAATGAGGTCAGGAGCTGAGTGGCCCTGGTGGAACCCAGAGCGTCACTGAACAGGTTATTGCTAAGCAAGTGCCATTTGATGGCACTGTTGATGACACCTTCCATCGCGTTACTGATGATTGAGAGTAGGCTGATGGGGTGGTAATTGCCCAGGTTGGACTCATCCTGCTTTTTGTGTACAGGACATACCTGCACAATTTTCCACATTGCAGGGTAGATGCCAGTGTTGTAGCTGTACTGGAACAGCTTGGCTAGGGGTGCGGAAAGTTCTGGAGCACAAGTCTTCAGTACTATTGCTGGAATATTGTCAGGGCCCATAGCCTTTGCAGTATCCAGTGCCTTCAGTCGTTTCTTGATATATCTTGATAGGCTGTTCACAGCAACCCGAATACTAGAGGAGTCAATTCCAACAGCACAGAAATCAGAGAGAGGAATATTCGTGCCTTGTCCCTAGGGTACGGAATCTTGTTGGGATATAGATCCTTGGGTAATAGTCACCCTCCCGCACCATGAGGAAGTGATTCCTTTTCATTTTTGGGCCTAGACTTTAACACAATCTGACCATTGTGAGCATTACAGCCGAACCTAATACTGGAGGGCATTGGAACCACTTGTGGGGGAGGTGAAATCTGTACAAACCGGGTGGGTTGCACCTCAACAGGACTGGGACCAATATCCTCACAGGAGGTTCTGCTACTGTCCCCAACTGACATCTACTTTCCAGCAGAGGTCACTGGATAGACATTGCAAGAAAGAATCTGGTTTGATATTTTTCCAGGTGAGATGATCACCCGCAACCCCCCCCCCCCACTACCAACTACCACCCCCGCAATGATTTAATAGCAAGATGATCCAATTCAGGATGGCAGGCAGGCTCTCAAAGCTGGAGGGCCAGGAAAATGTCCTCAGCAGCTGAACCACCATTGTGCAGGGGGAGCCTGTCCACGGGATGGCCTGCAGCCACAGCCAAGCAAGCAGAAGGAAGGCCTCAAAGCCTGCCTGGAGCACTGGCACCTTGGTTTGCCACCTGGAGGCTGCCTTCAGGCAGCTGGCCTAGTCCCTGATGCCTGTTAATTGGTCTTAAGTTGCCATTTACCTACCTCAATTGGCTACCTGCCACTTGTTGGTGAGTAGTCCTTCACCACCTATCCCACCTCCAGGAAAATAGCCTGGGGGTCAGGATGGTGCCAGCAAACTGGCTCGCCATCCAGGGATGAGGATTTTTGCCACCTCCAAATGGGGGTGAAAATTCAGCCTATGGAGTTTTATATAATGTCAGCCGTGGCTCAGTGAAAGTCACTTGCCTCAGTCAGCAGCCCTACAGAAATCACAACACATCATCAACCAGGGAAAGCCACCGATTGGTGAGTAGCTGGTAAGTGTTTCTAGATAACAGTCAAGAAAATAAAGGCCTGGCAGGGAACCTCACCTCCCTGAAATGCACATCTTGTGCAATTTGGGAAATCCTGGACACTCCTTGTGGTCTGGATGACAACATGTTCAGGAAGTGTTGCCAGCTAGAGCAGCTCGAGCACTGGGTTTCGGAGCTTGAGCGGTGGCTGGAGTCATGACGGGCCATCGTGAGACAGGGAGCTTCGTGGATAACACGTTTCTGGAGGTGGTCATCCCACAGTTTAAAAATGTGCAGGCAGACAGGGTATGGGTAACCGCCAGAAGGGGAAGGAAGACCAGGCCTGCAGGTCAGGGATCCCATAAGGGCATCTCACTCTCCAACCAATATTCAGTTCAAAGTGATGATTCCTCTGGGGAGGGCAGGCAGAGCCAAATTCAAGGCTCCATGGGTGGCTCAGCTGCATGGGGGGTGGGGCAGGGAGGAAGAAAAGTGGGACTGCAAAACTGGTAGGGGATTCAGTAGGAGAACAGACGGGCACTTCTGCGGCCACAGACATGACCCCAGGATGATATGCTGCCCCCCTGGTGCCAGGACCATAGATGTCACTGGCTGCAAGACATTCTGAGGGATGGGGTGAACAGCCAGAGGTCATGGTCCATATTGGTACCAATGACATAGGCAGAAAGAGGGATGAGGTTCTGAAGGCAGAGTTTGGGGAGCTAGGAGAGAGATTGAAAAGCAGCACCTCAAAAGGTAGTAATCTCCAGATTACTTCCTCTGCCACGTGCCAGTGAGTACGGAAATAGGAAGATAGAGATGAATACGTGGCTGGAGAGATGATGCAGGATGGAAGGCTTTAGATTTCTGAGGCATTGGAACCACTCGTGGGGGAGGTGAAATCTGTACAAGCCAGGTGGGTTGCACCTCAACAGGACTGGAACCAATATCCTCACAGGAGGTTTTGCTAGTACTGTTGGGAAGGGTTTAAACCAGCTTGGCAGGGGTTGAAAACTGGAGAGTAGATTCAGAAGGGAGAGAAGGAAAGTTTGGCAGTGCTAAATGGTATATACTTCAATGCAATAAGTCTAGGGAATAAGGCAGATGAGCTGAGAGCACAGATTGACATGTGAGATTATAATAATATTGCTATTACTGAGACATGGCTGAAAGGAGGGCAGGAATGGCAGCTCAACATTCAGACGCGATAGAGAAGGGCATAAAAAAGAGGGGGTGGGGTGCAATAATAGCTTTGAGAAGGGATGATATGGTTGAAGGATCATCAAATAAGGCCATGTGGGTTGAACGAAAAAACAGAAAAGGGGCAATCACACAGCTGGGAGTGTACTATAGACCCCCAAACAGAGGGAGATAGAAAGACAAATACAAAGGAAAATCTCTGAGAAGTGCAAAAACAATAGGGCAGTAAGAGTGGGGGATTTCAACTATCCTGATGGTAATTGGGATAGAATTAGTGTGAAAGGCACAGAGGGAGGAGAATTCTTTAAAATACATTCAGGAGAATTTTTTTAGCCAGTACGTAGCAAGCCCAACAAGAAAGGGGGTGGTACGAGACTTAGTTTTAGGGAATGAAGTTGGGCAGGTGGAAGAGGTATCAGTTGGGGAGCACTTTGGTGGTAGTGATCATAATTCAGTTAGATTTAGTGTAGTTATGGAAAAGGACAGAGATAGACCAGGAATAAAAGTTCTCAACTGGCGAAAATGTAATTTCACTAAGCTGAGATGTGATTTAGCTAAAGTGGACTGGAAACAGTTACTTGAAGGTAAATCAGTGCCAGATCAGTGGGAGGCATTCAAGGAAGAGATACTGAGGGTTCAGAGCAAGTAAATTCCCTTAGAGAAAAAGGGTGCGATTAACAAATCCAGAGCTCCCTGGATATCAAGGGCTTAAAACAGAGGAAAAAGGAAAGTTTATGACAGACACCAAGAGCTCAATACTGCAGAAACTAGGAGTATAAAAATTGTAGGGGTGAAATTAAAAAGGAAATTAGGAAAGCAAAAAGAGGGTATGAAAAAATATTGGCAAGTAAAATCAAAGAACCCCCAATTTTTTTTTAATAAAAACATAATGAGCAAGAGGATAATTAAAGAAAGAGTAGGGCCTGTTAGGGACCAAAGGGTAACCTGTGTGTGGAGGCAGAGGATATTGGCATGGCTCTGAATGGATACTTTCCATCTGTTTTCACCAAAGACACAGACAATACAAACACTGCAATCAGGGAGGAAGACTGTGAAATATTAGATTAAATTAACAGTGAAAGAGGATGTATTAAGGGGTTTAAAACCTTTGAAAGTGGATAATCCCCAGGCCCAAACAAAATGTATCCTTAGCTGTTAAAGGACGCAAGAGAAGCAATAGCAGAGGCTATGACCATCATTTTCCAATCCTCTCTGGCTATCGGCATGATGCCAGAGGGCTGGACGACTAATAACATTGTACCCTTGTTTAAAAAAGGAGAAAGGGATAAACCAAATAATTACAGGCCAGTCAGCCTAACCTCAGTGGTGGGAAAATAATTGGAAAAATTTTGAGGGAGAGGATAAATCTTCATTTAGAAAGACATGAATTAAACAAAAACAGTCAGCACGGATTTGTTAAGGGAAGATCGTGTCTGACAAACATGATTGAATTTTTTTGAGGAAACAAGGAGGGTCGTTGAGGGTAGTGCATTTGATGTAGACTATATGGATTTTAGCAAAGTTTTTGAGAATGCACCACACAGCAGACTGGTCATCAAAGTAAAAGCCCATGGGATCCAAGGCAAAGTGGCAAGTTGGATCCAAAATTGGCTCAGAGGCAGGAAGCAAGGGTAATGGTCAAAGGGTGTTTTTGTGGATATGGGCATTGCTAGCAAGGCCAGCATTTGTTGCTCATCCCTAACTGCCCTTGACAAATGAGTGGCAGGTCCGGAGTCACATGTAGGCCAGACCAGGTAAAGGCAGCAGATTTCCTTCCCCAAAGGACATTAGTGAAGCAGATGGATTTTTACGACAATCGATGATGGTGTCATGACACCACTCCTGAAACTAGCTTTCAATTCCAGATTTAAAAAAAAAAATTAATTAATTGAATTTAAATTCCACCAGCTGCCATGGTGGGATTTGAACCAGTGTCTCCAAGGCATTAGCCCAGACCTCCGAATTACTAGTTGTATGACATGACCACTGCGCCACTGTCTACTGTCTCTGCAAGGCTCTGTATTAGGTACCTTTTTGTGGTATATATAATGATTTGGATTTGAATGTAAGGTTATGATTAAAAATTGGTCAAGCAGTTGATGAGAAAGAAGAAAGCTGTATACTGCAGGAAGATATCATGAGGAAGATAGGGAAATATAGGGACAGGTGGGGATGTTTGGTAGGAATATGGGATTAGTGTAGGATTAGTATAAATGGGTGGTTGATGTTCGGCACAGACTCGGTGGGCCGAAGGGCCTGTTTCAGTGCTGTATCTCTAATCTAATCTAATCTAAATGGGCAGAATAGTGGCAAATGGAGTTCAATCCAGAGAAATGTAAGGTAATGCATTTGGGGAAGGCTAACAAGGCAGAAGAATACAGAATAAAGGGCAGGATACTGAGAAGTGTAGAGGAACAGAGTCATAGAGGGATCTTGAAGTGCATGTCCACAGATTCATGAATGTAGTAGGCATAAAGGTGGTTAAGAAGCATCGGGGATACTTGCCCTTATTAGCCGATGCATAGAATATAACAGCTGGGAGGTTATGCCGGGACTGTATAAAACACTAGTTAGGCCACAGCTGTAGTACTGCGTGCAGTTCTGGTCACTGCACTGTAGAAAAGATGTGATTGCACTACAGAGGGTGCAGGAGAGGGTACAGAGGAGATTTATGAGGATGTTGCCTGGACTGGAGAATTTTAGTTATGAGGAAAGATTGGATAGGCTGGGGTTGTTTTCTTTGGAGCAGAGGAGGCTGAAGGGAGACCTAATTGAAGAGTATAAAATTATGGAGGGGTCTAGATAGAGTGGATAGGAAGGCCTTATTCCCCTTGCTTGAGAGGTCCATAACCAGGGTGCATACATTTAGGTTAAGAGGTAGGAGATTTAGAGGGGATTTGAGGGGAAATTTTGTCACCCAGAGGGTGATGGAGATCTGGAACTCACTGCCTGAAAGGATGGTCGAGGTGGAAACCCTCATAACATTTAAAAAGTACCTGGAAATGCACTTGAACTGCCATAACTTACAAGGCTATGGACCAAGAGCTGGAAACTGGGATTAGGCTGGATGGCTACTTGTGAACTGGCACGGAAATGATGGGTCAAATGGCCTTTTTCCCTGCTGTAAAGTACTATTTTTAGGAATCAAGGCTAACGTTCTACTGCAGTACTGAAGGAGTGCTGCACTACTGGAAGTGCCCTCTTCCAGATGAGTTGTTAAACCATGGCCCGGCCTGCCTTGTCAGGTGGATGTAAAATATCCCATGGCACTATTTCAAGAGCAGCAGGGGAGTTCTCCTGGTGTCCTGGGAGCTTTTGTGTGGAATTTGGCCACCACGTTTCCCTACATTCAACAGTGACTACACTTCAAAAGTACTTAATTGGCTGTGAAACACTTTAGGGCATCTCAAGGTCATAATAGGCATGGGATAAATGCAAGTCTTCTTTCTTGATTCACAGAAGGCTGGATTATTAGAGAAATGGGTATGGAATTTTGTGGACCCAATTCATGACACTCTAAATTTACAGGTCATTAGATTTAATGTCTTCCATGGCAGCTATTGCAGACACCACCCCCATCAATCTAGACTCAGCAGAAGCTACAGAATGTCTTGACAATTTCCTCCAAAAAAGAAAATCATTCTACAATTATGCACAAAAGCACTGGGAAAGAGAACAGTGGGAGCATGTCATCTGAATAATAAGTGATCCTCAGGATCTTTCACAAGAGCCACCAACAATTTTTTTTAAAATAAATTATTTCTAAGAAAATTCTACATTTTGTATGGCTCAATAACGTTCTCAAAGTTCCACTTTTTATTATTCCTAACTGTCGTGCTGTAGTTTTACATTAAGACTGACAGTGAGAGAAATTATGCAAAATATACTAACAATTGAGGAGACCACCATTTTAACTAATCTGCAATGACAGAAGCTAAACGAAGCTGTGTTTTCCTGTCCCATGATATCCTGTTGCATCATTTCACTTATTCAGTGGCTGCGTTGAACAAAAGAAGTGTTTAATTGGTCGCTAAACTTGCTGGCGCAGAATTGCTGCAATGTTTTTAACAGACCAAGTTACTGCACTTCAAGATAGTTCATTTGTAATAATTCATTAGCTCTTTCAGAAAGTACTTAGAGTGTTATGACATGATATGGCGCTACACAAATGCAAGTACGCTATAAATAACATTACACAATGATCAACACGGATGAGAGGAAAGACTGAGGGAGGAAGAGAGTTCCACTATATTTGAAGTGTTGAGAAAGAACTATAGAGAATAGGAGACAATACAATGAGTCTGTTTTAACAGTGAATTTGCAGTGAGTGTGTACAATGGGGTATTTGGAACTCACAAGGAACAAGAGAAGGAAGTTCAGAGAAGCACTTACCGTAGAACTAATGATAAAAAGGAGAATGAAAAGTTGCTACTGACATTATGTAGGTGAAGGGTGCAGAACATAATTACCAAGGTCGTATAAAGCACTGGTGCTTCAATATGCAGTCCCATCCAGTCTCATGATGCAGATTTGGCCAGAATTTCTCACATAATTCTTCATTTCAAGTTAAAGTGGGAATCAAAAACCCAACACAGACTTTCCTTCTGTTTCTGTTATACCAGGTTAAATAACCCAACAGAATTAACCTGTTACCTGACTGTCGGGATCACACATCAACCAATCTATTCCTGTCTCATATCCATTGAAATGAGCATCCAGTTCAACCCAATTTTACCACATGATGCCTCTGCTGCTCAGGATATCCATTTACTAACAAGCAGTCAATGGAGCTTTGAACACTATTAAGATCCTTTGCCTGTGGCACTGCAGTGTTTGAGTCTCTGATAAAGTCCTGGGATGTGGTCAATTCAAAGTCCACTCCCATGCCACACAGCCCTCTCGTTTCCATTTCCCTTCAAGAAAATGTTCTGAGATCTAGAATGGTGAAGCAGTTAAGTGATGGACACCAAGTACCTAAGGCAAGACCAGGGGCTATGTGGGCATCCAAGCATAGGAACATAGCAACAGGAGTAGACCATCTATCCCCTCAAGCCTGTTCCACCATTCAATGAGATTGTGGCTGATCTGCAACCTAACTCCATAAACCCACCTTTGCCCCTTATCCCTTAAAACTTTGGATAACAACAATCGATCAATCTCAGATTAGAAATTTACAATTGATCTAGCATCAATTATTGTTTGCAGAAGACAGCTGCAAATTTCTATTACTCTTTCAGCTGGATTTTTTTTAGTCCGTGCAGAATACAGCGGCCGTCCTGCACGTGACCCAAGTGGCCCCAACACGTGATTGTGGCGGGTAGTCACTTACCATAATGACAGCTACTGCCTACAGCACCCTCCACCCCCCACAATCACATAGCAGGGGCAGCATTGGCAACACTGTAAATGGAATCACCTGATGCAGGAGCGGGTGTTGGCGCCATCTTTAAAAGGCTGCCAGCCCTGCAAACAATGTATCCAAATTCAGAGTTGCCCCCTTCCCCTCTTCCATAAAATAATGCAGAGTTGACATCTTCTTCCCCCTTAACCATGCACACAATGCAGAGTTGACCCCTTCCCTGCCTCAGTGGCACCAGCTTCTCATGGACGTGAAAGCGAAGGTGCGCGAGTACCGCACATTGAACTCAAGATTGGAAACTGTTAGTAGGATTGCGGCGAACTACATTCAAATGGATGCAAGAGATACTTACCATATTTAAAGTCGGATTCCACTCCCAAGTGGCGGAGGTGCTGCCACAGAACCTCACCACCCCCAGGAAGATGGAACCTGCAATCCCAACGTCAGGCTCCGTGACTGCCGCTCCAATTCTCCAGCCACAACCCCCCCCCCATCCCCAACCCCCGGCACCACAAAACCCGCCTTCAGGAGGAGAACAAGATCCAGCCCTTTGTGTGTAGAAATGTTTCCTAATTTCACTCCTGAAAGGTCTGGCTCTAATTTTTAGACTATGCCCCCTGATGCTGGACTCCCCAGCTAGCAGAAATAATTTTGATCTGTTTCCTTAGTATCTTGAAACCTTCGATCAAATCACTCATTAACTGTATAAATTCCAAGGAATACAACCTTGGTTAGTGTGATCTCTCCCTGTAATTTAACCCTTGGAGTCCAGCTATCATTCTGGTAAACCTGTGCTGCACTCCCAAGGCGTGGTACCCAGAACTGCTCAAAGTACTCCAAGTGTGGTCTAACCAAGGCTTTGTATAGCTGAAGCATGACTTCTACCTCCTTGTATTCTATTCCTCGAGATATAAAAGCCAGCATTCTATTAGTCTTTTTGAGTATTTTCTGTACCTGTTTACAACATTTTAATGATTTATGTACCTGGAGCCCCCACACCTCCTTGGACCGCCACTGTTTCTGGCTTTACACCATTTAGGTCCAAATATGTATCTACAATGAAATCCATTTGCCACAGTTTTGCCCATTCATTTAATCTATCAATGTCTCTAATTTTACACTTCAATCAACACTGCTTACAATGCCACCAATCTTAGTGTCAACGGCAAATTTGAATAGGTGGCTTTCTATCCCATCATCTAAGTCGCTAACAAATTCAGTGAACAGTTGAGACCGCAACACAGATCCTTGCGGTACACCACTAGCCACCTCCTGCCAAGCTAGGACTAGCCGCACCCGTAAACAAGCTGTTCCAGTACAGCTACAACACTGACATCTACCAAACAATGTGGAAAATTGCCCAGCTATGTCCTCGCCACAAAAAGCAGGACAAATGCAATCCAGCCAATTACCGCCCCATCAGTCTACTCTCAATCATCAGCACTGTTGTGACACCTTTCGTCACTTTTCCATCAAGTGGCACTTACTCAGCAACAAGCTGCTAACCAATCATCAGTTTGAGTTACTTTTCCTTCAAGACAGTCCTTAAAGCCTACCTCTTATCCTAATATCTCCTTTTGTGGCTTGGTGTCATATTTTGTTAATGCTTCTGTGAAATGCCTTGGGACATTTACTGCTTTAAAGGTGCTATATAAATGGAAGTCATTGTTGTTGGTGTACCTCATGGTACACCAGCTGGTGGTGGTTCAATTCATGGTGTTGGTCTGCTGTTGGTAGTGTAGTGGGTTGTGCTGGTGTACCTGGTTTATTCTGTGTTGTGATGTACCTATGTTGCATTGTGTCACCATGTGTGGTATTTCTGTTATTCATTTAGCCAGAGTCGATATCTGCTGCAGAAATTTAATTGTGCAATTCTCCCAAACGGTCCTAAACACATTTCAATTTACTGTTCTGCACTTAAGATTCAAAGAAAACAGCAGAAAACTATAACAGCCTGTCTGCTGAGGGAAGGGGAGAGAGAGCGAGGAAGAGAATGTCAGCTTTCTTTTTCATTTTTGAAATTCTTTTTCCTTTTTTTCCCCTCCATTTCTGAACTTGCTGTCCCTTACTATGATGGGGGTTCCATAGGCACTGACCACATGCTTATAGCTCACAGTAATTGTTCATGCTGAAGTCTGGACAGTGAGGTGCAGCTAGTTGACTGGTTAGTAGTTGAAATACGAAGGGCAGAGCAGCTGATCTGTCCACACAGGCCCTTCAGTAATTGTCACTTGAGTGGACACCCTGGCTGGATTTTCTTCCTCTGCTGAACTAGTTAATCCTGGTTGAAGTAATTGTACCTTTGAAAAGTGGCAGTGATGGAGAACAGGGATACAAAATGGTCAATAGTGTGATTGTAAAATGGACAATGATTGATGGTGGGTGATCTGCGCACAGAAACTCACCTTCATCTCTGTCTTCAAAACAAAACGTGAAATGGTGAAAACTGAAAGTGTTGGGTATTCTCACTGCAATGCCATGAGTACAGAAATTCATCTACTCCTCTTAACTCAAAGTTGCTTAATTTGCATTATCTCTTGATTGGAATTGAAAACACACAACAAAAAAGTCTCCTGTGCTGTTTTATTTAAAATGCTTAATTTTAACTGTTAGGTAATTCAGTCTTTGGTCAAGCAAATCTAAACAACAAATTTAACAAGAATAGATTTGCATTTTATTGTGTGGTAGTGCAGTTTAAATGCAATTCCATGTGGGTATAGATTAGGATTGGCCCCATCTGGTATTGGACTGAACAATCTTTTTTTTTCAACTGGTTGTCTGGAAATTTTTAGAATGTAAATTGGAAACAATGTCTCTGATTTTTAAAATAGCAAATCATTTCTTCCACTTGTGTCCCATGATGTGGAGGCATTAATTATTGATCATGTCGGTGAGATTTTCAATGAATTTTCATGAGCAGCAAAGCAAACGTGAGAATTCAAACCCTGATCTCAGTCTCTGCCTGAGTTAGTCCCTGTCCTGTTTCGAACTTGGGAAATGGAGGCAACTTTGGCATAGAACATATTTAACCCTTCAGGTGCTGGGTGCTGTTTCCTTTTTTATTTTCTTGCCTTTTTTCCGCTTACTTCCTCTCTTTCCTCCTTTCCATCCTTCCTGCTTTATCTTCTTTCATCTACTTCGTTCCTCTTTCCTTTTCTCTCCTCTACCTTCCTGCTTCCTCTCCTCCTCCCCTTCCTCTCATCCTTTCTCTCTTCCTCCCTTCCTATCTCTCCTCCTCCCTGCAGTATCTGACCAAATATATCCAAGAGCCCTAACAAAACGGCAGTCAATAAGAGTCAAATAAAAACCCTCCAATGGTTGGAATCCTACCTGACACAATGGGAATTAATTGTTGTAGTCTCAGGACATTGCCAAAGAGTTCCTCAAGAAAGCATCCTCAGCTCAAGCATCTCAGTTGTTTCATTAATTTGACTTTGTCATAAGATCAGGAGTGGGGCTCTTCATTGATTCTACAGTTTCAGCTGCATTCACAATTGCTCCCATAATGTAATAGCTCTGGCAACAGCAGTAATTGTACAACCATGCAGCCTTGGGCTGATAAATGGCAGTAACATTTGTACCAGGCAGTGCTCATTTCCAACAAGAGAAAACCCAACCTTCCCGCACTAACCTTCAAAAGCATCGCCATTGCCGAGTCTCCTATTAATACCTATTGTAGGTGGGTGGCACCATTGACCAGGAGCTTAACTAGATCAACCATATGAACATCTTGGTTACAAGCAGGACAACAGCTGAGCACCATGTGACCATTTGTTCACCACCTGACCATCTCGAGGCCTCCTAATCATCACATTACTCATCAAATCAGGGTCTTGTCTACATTCGGTCGGATAGGTGCAGCCACAGCAACACTCAAGAAGCTCAACGTCATTCAGGAGTGAGAAATTTGCTTAATGTCATATCTTTGCCACTTGACTCTATACTTTCCTCCATCACTGGCACTGTAGTGGCAGTGAGTACCATCTACCTAATACACTGCAGTTGTAATTGCTTATCACTGAGAAAAGCAAGCGAAGCATTTCTGTGGGATCATCGTCACCTCCAAATTACCCTTCCAAGTCATGTACCATCTTCATGTGAACACTCACATCGCTGGGCCTATGGCTGGAATTCTACGCCACCCCAGTGAGCCAGGTGGGGGGTGCGGTGGCGGGGGTTGGCATAAAATTGAGCGGGAGGCTCAGGAGGCCTTCCTGACCCGCCTCCGCCCCACTTTGCGTGGGCTGGGGGTAGGGGACGGGGTGGGGTGGCAGGAAACGGACTGCCTGCCACAGGCCAGTCAAGGCCCTTAAGTGGCCTCTTAACGGCCACTCAAGGGCCTTCGCCCGCATCCACGGGGACTTTACCCATGGCAAGCGGGCGTCTGGGAGACGTGAAAGTCCACCCAGTGAAAGCTGGCGGCCTCTCAGAGCCTCGGGGGTGGGCCCTGACAAACAGGCACAGGGTGCCCGATTTAGGGATGTCCCTGCTTCCCCAACCACCCCCAGGACCCGAAACGCTCCCCCTTTCTTCCCCCCCCCACAACCACCCTTGCCTCGCCGGGGCACGACCAATGACTCTGGCGAGGCAACCCTAACTTACCTGTAGTCCTGGCTCCATGTTCTCTGCTGGGCTGCAGTCCCAGCAGTGGCCACTGCTCCCGGTGGCACCGCTGGGACTAAAAGCTGCCGGCCCGATGATTGGCCAGCAGCTCAATGAGGCGGGACTTCCTCCCTCAAGCAGGTGGAAGTCCCGCCTCAGAACACTTAAAGTCCGGGGACCCATAAAATGCGGTGGCCAGCTCCCGTCTGCCTGACGTAAAATACAGCCATAGGTCTCTACTTTGTAGGAGCATCACCACTCGAGGAGGCTAAAAATCACCACCTCAGGCTGGGCAGTAAATACCACTTTGCCAATGTTACCACACCACCCCTCACCCAATCCAGAGAACAAACTTGAAAATAAATAAATTTGAAGACTGGATTAGTGTTGTTTTCAGGCCAGTGATCCCAACACACAGCTGGTGACACTTCTGAAATAAACTTCCCGTATTCACTAAGTGGCTCTAATGTAGCTCTAAATCCATATAGAAGTAGCTTTTAACTCTGCCACTGCCTGCTTTAACCAGTGGAGCCACGCAAGATGTTTGAAAGGCTTGTAAAAGTGGCAGTGGATGCAAGGAGCACTAGAAATTACTAACAAAATATATTTTTTCTCCGACACCCATCTTGGAATTTGTTCCATAGGAGCCTGTCGATCCGGTTCCCCGGCACTGTACTGTGTATCTTAAGCAGTTAAGCTGATTTGAAAGTAGATATGTACCATAATGAATAAAGCTCAACTGTTCATTGTGAGTTATTCTAAACCACCAGAGGGAGGGGGGAGATGAGGGCCTCATGTAAATAGTCACCGAGAAGCCCTTCCTAACTTCAGTCAGACAATGATAGCTATCCCAAGTCCTGTAATGGCTAAAAACATCATTTATTACTATACAGCTACTGGAGTATTGGGTGAATTTTACCGTGAGCTTTGGGACCCCGAGGTTGGGGTGGAAAGTGGGTCCCGAGATCACAGCTTACCAGCAGTGGGACCAGCTCGGTGATTTTACAACAGTTGGCCTCCAATTAAGGACATGGGGAGAGGTGGATGCCGCGGCAGGCAGGCAGGCTGGATACCTCTGGGCATCTCCAGGTAAGTAAATAAAAACTGAAAAATTGAGGGTGCCGAGGGTCAAAGGGGAAACCCCTCCGGGTACATCGTTGGGGCCGTGGGGGCTGCCTTCCCTGCCTGCAGCCCCCTCTTTGGGCATGAAACCTTTGGCTCCAATGGCTCTCCAGGAAGGCCACCTCCATTAAGCTGGCAGCCTCCCCGCAGTGGGGTGGGGGGGGGGGGGGGGTTGGAAGGGGGTGGGGTCGCCCGCTGTCAGCAAAATGCTGGCGACTCAGTAAAATGGCCCTTAATAGGGCATTTATGTATGCAAATTTGCTGCCTGCCTCCTTGGAGTGGGCAGCCGATCCACCTCACCGCACACTGCTTGGAAAATCCCTCGGCTGCCGGACTTACTCAGGGTGCTGTCCCAACATGGATCCCCGCTATTTTACTGTCAGCTCTGCTTCCGGTCCTATCACCTGGGCGCCAGTAAAACTCTGCCCAATGCGTCAGTAATTCAGCAAATATACAAACACCTGATGACAGACAGAAATGTAATGATCTTGCAGACCAGACCCTCTGCGATCTCCATTTATAAACCGACCTTCTATCTTTTACCCTTCCTTTCACCCAAAAGTTGAACATTTTTCGACGTTTAAACTTCCGTAAATTAATATTGAGCAAGCTTATATTAGAATCTGGTGATCGGATCAGTCTGTGGTCTGCCACTTTCTGTGAAATTAAATATTACCTAATACAGAAATATCTTCTTTGGCCTCCTTATCTCGAGAGACAATGGATAAGCGCCTGGAGGTGGTCAGTGGTTTGTGAAGCAGCGCCTGGAGTGGCTATAAAGGCCAATTCTAGAGTGACAGACTCTTTCACAGGTGCTGCAGAGAAATTTGTTTGTCGGGGCTGTTACACAGTTGGCTCTCCCCTTGCGCCTCTGTCTTTTTTCCTGCCAACTACTAAGTCTCTTCGACTCGCCACGCTTTAGCCCCGCCTTTATGGCTGCCCGCTAGCTCTGGCAAACGCTGGCAACTGACTCCCATGACTTGTGATCAATGTCACAGGACTTCATGTCGCGTTTGCAGACGGCTTTAAAGCGGAGACATGGACGGCCGGTGGGTCTGATACCAGTGGCGAGCTCGCTGTACAATGTGTCTTTGGGGATCCTGCCATCTTCCATGCGGCTCTAGTGATGTGTTAATCTAATAATAATGGCCCCTTGAGCAGTAATTGCTTGAGGTTTAAACTTTTGGTTTGTTATCTTTTCTTGGCAATTTTGTCGTCTCTGCTCATGTCACTGACTTTAAATAAAGCTGGTGTTTTGTAACTTGTGTTTTTTGGCCTTCAAAGTTTATAAAATAAAAAATTTTGATTCAGTGGGCTTGTAGAATTTGCATTTTTTTTAAATGCAGGTTTTTGTGTTGCTTTATTGCACATTTGATTTGCTGCTAGAGGAAATGCTGAGTCACTTCCTGTTGAAACTCAAAGGAGATTCTCAGAAACCTGAAGCGCTCATAGCTATCTATTGACATCCTGAATATTGCACCTGCCACCCATGCAGTTATAATATCCACTGTGATTTGCTATGTTGTATTTTAACTATAGCTGGATGACAGGTCTAGCCTCACACAGTCGATTTTTCCTTGTGGTTACTGTCTGGACAGAGTGACATCAGTTGCTGTTTTCTTCCCCCTCACTTTTGCAGCAGGTTGCTGATTGTGCTGAGCTCTGTTGTGTAACATGAAGACCCAGTTACTCAGTGGATAATGCGAGCGGTCTAATTCCCCAAAGTCTGCATCAGTCCCTTAATATGACTGCACATTGGTAGACTTGACGTATTTGCTTACCCCTGATTGGGGGTGTTTATATTATGGAGTGCAGCTGGTAGAGATGCCGGTCCCTGTGTAATGTTAAAGTACTTGCATCTTGATGCTGCTTCAGGTGCAGTACAATCCCTGTCACTGCAAACACATGCTTTTAAACATGAATCGTTTTACTATTTAAAATTATTCTGCTGGACTCTTAAGTTATCTGCTGTTGACAGTTCCATGAGCTCATTTATCAGCTTTGAAATTTCCTTGGCAGTCGGGGGCATTTGGCATTGATCCGCTTTCCCCGACCAGAGAGCAATTTGAGTGGAGACCATACAACTCTGTGCACGTCACTGAGAATGCTGCTGATGTTAAAAGCCAGTAATCGTCACCATTAGGAACAAATCGGCTTGCAGCCAATGAGAAGGGACGGGGAAAAGAAGGGGAGTTAAACTCAAACTTTGTACACAAGAGAATTGTTTTGTCTGTTTTGAGTTTTTTTTAGTGGTAACTGTGGCTGAAGCGAGGTTATTTATTGGGCTGAGGGAACAAGAAGTTATATTTATATAACTCCTGTAATGTTGTAAAATGTCCCAAGGTGCTTCACAGGAGTGTAATCAGAAATATTGACAACAAGCCACTTGGAGATATTAGGACAGGTGAGTAAAGGTTTGGTCAGGTTTTAAGAAGGGACTTAAAGAAAGAGAGGTAGTGAGGTGGAGAGGTGTAGGGAGGGAATTCCAGAGCTTGGGGCCTAAGCACTTGAAGGCATAGTCACTAATTGTGGAGTGATTAAAATTGGGGATGTGCAAGAGGGCAGATTTGGAGGACTGCTGATATTGAAGGGTGGTGGAGCTAGAGGAGGTTACAGAGAGGGGTGGGGCGAAGCCATGGAGGACTTTGAAAATGAAGATCAGAATTTTAAAATTTGAGGCGTTGGCTGAATCCAGAGCCAATGTAGTTCAGCAAACAAGAGTGATGACTGAGTGGGACTTGGTGTGATGTGCAGTAGAGGTAGCAGAGCTTTGGAGCATGTGGTGCTGTGGGCTGCAAAACTAGCACTTCACATGTGCAATATTGGTTTAACTGCACCCTAGACTAATGAGATAAACATTCCCCCTCCTCGACGGGTGCAAGGGTCTGCCATGAAATGAGGTTTGATAATCTTAGCTAGACTGCCAAAGAGGGAGTACATGGCACAAAATCACTCTCACTCACTCACTCACTCACTCACTCACTCACTCACTCACTCACTCACTCACTCACTCACTCACTCACTCACTCACTCACTCACTCACCCTGTCGCCCTCTCTCTCTCTCCGTCTTGCCGTCTCTGCCCCTTCCCCTCCCCCGCTCCATCTCTTTTCCCCTTTCTGTACCTACTTTGATGCGAATTTACTCTGTTTCCTTCTCCATTCTGTTTCTTGCTCTATCCTTAAACATACAAAATAGGGGCAGGAGTAGGCCATTTGGCCCTACGAGCCTGCTCTGCCATTCATGATGATCACGGCTGATCGTCCAACTCAGTAGCCTGTTCCCGCTTTTGCCCCATACCCTTTGATCCCTTTAGACCCAAGAGCTATATCTAACTCCTTCTTGAAAACATACAATGTTTTGGCCTCAACTGCTTTCTGTGGTAGCGAATTCCACAGGCTCACCACTCTTTGGGTGAAGAAATTTCTCCTCATCTCAGTCCTGAAAGGTTTACCCCGTATCCTTAGACTATGACCCCTGGTTCTGGACTCCCCCACCATCGGAAACATCCTTCCTGCATCTACCCTGTCAAGTCCTGTTAGAATTTTATAGGTTTCTATGAGATTCCCCCCTCACTCTTCTGAACTCCAGCGAATATAATCCTAACCAACTCAATCTCTCCTCATACGTCAATCCCACCTTCCCAGGAATCAGTCTAGTAAACCTTCGCTGCACTCCCTCTATAGCAAGAACATCCTTCCTCAGATAAGGAGACCAAAACTGCACATGATATTCCAGGTGTAGCCTCACCAAGGCCCTGTATAATTGCAGCAAGACATCCCTGCTCCTGTACTCGAATCCTCTCGCTATGAAGGCCAACATACCATTTGCCTTTTTTACCACCTGTTGGATCTGCATGCTTACCTTCAGCAACTGGTGTAAGCGAACACCCAGGTCTTGCTGCATATTCTCCTCTCAGTTTATAGCCGTTCAGATAATAATCTGCCTTCCTGTTTTTGCCACCAAAGTGGATAACCTCACATTTATCCACATTATACTGCATCTGCCATGCATTAACCCACTCAGATCAACTTGTCCAAATCACCCTGAAGCCTCTCTGCATCCTCCTCACAACTCACCCTCCCACCAAGTTTTGTCTCATCTGCAAATTTGGAGATATTACATTTAGTTTCCTCATCTAAATCATTAATATATATTATGAATAGCTGGGTTCCTAGCACCAATCCCTGCGGTACCCCACTAGTCACTGTCTGCCATTCGGAAAAAGACCCATTTATCCCTACTCTTTGTCTCCTGTCTGCCAACCAATTTTCTGTCCACCGCAATACACTACCCCCAATCCCATGCGCTTTAATTTACACGCTAATCTCTTATGTGGGACTTAGTTGAAAGCCTTCTGAAAGTCCAAATTAACCACATCCACTGGCTCCCCTTCATCAACTCTACTAGTTAGATCCTCAAAGAATTCTAGTAGATTTGTCAAGCATGATTTCCCTTTCGTAAATCCATGCTGACTCTGCCTGATTCTACCACTGTTCTCTAAGTGCTCTGCTATAAAATCTTTGAAAATGGACTCTAGAACTTTTCCCACTACCGACGTCAGGTTGACTGCTCTATAATTCCCTGCTTTCTCTCTATCTCCCTTTTTAAATAGTGAGGTTACATTAGCTACCCTCCAATCTGTAGGAATTGTTCCAGAGTCTATAGAATCTTGGAAGATGACCACCAATGCATCCACTATTTCTAGGACCACTTTATAAGTACTCTAGGATGCATACCATCGGGCCCTGGGGATTTATTGGCCTTCAATCCCATCAATTTCCCCAACACCACTTCTCTACTAATACTGATTTCCTTCAGTTCCTCTCTCTCACTAAGCCCTGTGTTCCCCAACATTTCTGGTGTGATATTTGTGTCCTCCTTTGTGAAGCTAGAACCAAAGTATGCATTTAGTTGGTCAGCCATTTCTTTGTTCTCCATAATAAATTCCCTGTTTCTGACTGTAAGGGACCTACATTTGTCTTCACCAATCTTTTTCTCTTCACATACCTATAGAAACATTTACAGTCAGTTCTTTTGTTCCCCGCAAGCTTGTTCTCGTACTCTGTTTTCCCCTTCTTAATCAATCCCTTGGTCCTCCTTTGCTGAATATCATTAAATTTAGTGGTCTCTCCCCTTAATCAATGTTTGAGACCTCAGATGTCCCGTTGACCTAGTTACCAATTTGTGGCTTAAAAATACAATATGAAGGATGAGGAAAGATATCCAATTCATGGCAATCACCATGGGATGTGAGCTCCAGCAATTTCTGGGCCAATGTATTTTCCATGTTATAATGATGCTGTCCTTGTGAATCGTCTGACTTTTTTTTTTGTTTAATTCATTCATGGCGTATGTGAGCGCCACTGGCAATACCAGCATTTGTTGCCATCCCTAATTGCTGTTAAGAAGGGAGTTCCAGGTTTTTGACCCAGTGACAGTGAAGGAATGGCAATATAGTTCCAAGTCAGGATGGTGTGTGCCTTGAAGAGGAATTTGCAAGTGGTGGTGTTCCCTTCCATTTGCTGCCCTTGTCCTTCTAGGTGGTAGAGATCACGGATTTGGAAGGTGCTATCGAAGGAGACTTGGTGAGCTGCTGCAGTGCATCTTGTAGGTGGTGCATACTACTGCCACTGTGCAGCAGCAGTGAAATGAATGAATATTGAAGGTGATGGTTGGAATGTCAGTCAAATGGATTGCTCTGCCCTGGATGCTGCCAAGATTCTTGAGTGTTTATTATAGCTGCACTCATCCAGGCAAGTGGAGAGTATTCCATCGTATTCCTGACTTATGTCTTGCAGATCGTATGCCTTTGAGAGTCAGGAGGTGAGTTACTTTCTGCAGAATTCCCAGCCTCTGATCTTATCTTTTATCCACAGTCTTAACATGGCTGGTCCAATTCAGTCTCTGGTCAATGGTAACCCGCAGGATGTTGATGGCTGGGGATTCAGCAATAATAGCAGTATTGAACATCAAGGGGTGATGGATAGATTCTCTCATGTTGGAGATGGTCTTTGCGTGGCACTTGTGTGGCACGAATGTCACTTGCCACTTATCAGCCCCAGCCTAAATGTTGTCCAGGTCTTGCTTCATGCAGGCATGGACTGCTTCAGTATCTGAGGAGTTACGAATATATAACCAGAAGGCTTTTGAGAGTTGAGAAGGATTCTGCAGAAAAAAATCAGCTCGTTATAGTTTGAAGAAACCGGCTTGCGAGTTGCAGGTTTTTGTGATTCCGCAGAGGCTGCTTGGAATTGAGGCAGACTACAAAGCAGCAATCTGGCTGCAGGCAAAAGAGCCTGGACTGAGGGCTGATTATTGGCGAATGATTTATGGCAGCTGTCTTCGGTGACTGAGAGTTATCCGTGGTGCCAATGGGTCGGTAGTGAGCAAGACTGAGGTTGGTCAAGAGGCAACAAAACCACGCTGTTAGCGAGCGATGCAATCTTCCCTTTATCAATGAGACCTCATTACTTCCGTATCTGCATTCTGGAGTACAGAATTTGGAAAAACTACCTGAGGAAGATCCTGATTTAGTTGTACTGTGGCACTGTTCAATGCCACCTTGCTGATGAGACTGTTCAGGGGATTAGTAAGGACTACCTTTGTTGCATCTGCTAACTAACATGTAACCTTTAACATGTTAGTTCATGTTTAATTTATGTTGGTTTTGGTTTGGGTGTTGAAGTAAAATTTATAACGGTGAAATCTTGTCTTCCCCTTCCCCTCCCTCCCAGAACTGCGACAGGGTTCCCCTTGTCCTCACTTTCCACCCCATCAGCCTCCATATCCAAAGGATCATCCTCCGCCATTTCCGCCACCTTCAGCGTGATGCCACTACCAAACGCATCTTCTCCTCCCTTCCCCTGTCAGCATTCCGAAGGGATCGTTCCCTCCGTGACACCCTGGTCCACTCCTCCATTACCCCCACCACCTCGTCCCCTTCCCAAGGCACCTTCCCCTGCAATCGCAGGAGGCGTAATACCTGCCCATTTACCTCCTCTCTCCTCACTATCCCAGGCCCCAAACGCTCCTTTCAGGTGAAGCAGCGATTTACTTGTACTTCTTTCAATGTAGTATACTGTATTCGCTGCTCACAATGTTGTTGTCTCTACATTGGGGAGACCAAACGCAGACTGGGTGACTGCTTTGGGAAACACCTCCGCTCAGTCCGCAAGCAGGACCTCGAGCTTCCGGTTGCTTGCCATTTCAACACTCCCCCCTGCTCTCATGCTCACATCTCTCCTGGGATTGCTGCAGTGTTCCAGTGAACATCAATGCAAGCTCAAGGAACAGCATCTCATTTACCGATTAGGCACACTGCAGCCTGCCAGACTGAACATTGAGTTCAATAATTTCAGAGCATGCTGGGCCCCCCATTTTACTTTTATTTTTAGTTATTTTTTTCTTTTTCCTTTTAAAATTTTTTTTCTGTTTATTTTATTTTATTTTACTTCATCTTAGTTTGTTCAGTTTGCTTACCCACTTTTTTTTCATGTTTGTACTTGCGGCTGTTCAATTTTCAGTTCGTTAACGCCCTATCTGTACTAATGCTTTGTCTTTCTACACACCATTAACATATTGTTTGCCTTTGCTCCACGACCATCTGGTCAGCTATGCTGTGACCTTGTCCTATCTACACCTTCTCCTTTGTTATCTCTTGCCCCACCCCCCGCTTTACTTGCTTATAACCTTTACATTTCTAATATTTGCCAGTTCTGAAGTAGGGTCACTGACCTGAATCGTTAACTCTGCTTCTCTCTCCACAGGTGCTGCCAGACCTGCTGAGTATTTCCAGCATTTCTTGTTTTTATTTCTTGTCTGTTTGGTTTTTGGTTTCTTAAATTGGGGTCGGTCAGTGGATTCGTATTCTTTTTTGGTTTGTTGGTGGTCCCCACGGGGATCATATCACCTGGCTTATTATGAATTGCGGACATCATACTCAAGCTGTCACATTCCAGCCAGCCTAAAGTATAAGCAAACGATAAATGAAGGCAGTTAGTTTATTATGGATCTTCCTGATCTGTAGATAGAAATTAGCAATTAGATTACAATCTGCCAACCACCCTCGCAATTAAAATTTGATTTAATCCAAGCCAGTGACCCAGTCCCACACCAACATGGCCGCCTTTGAATTATCCTCTGAAGTGGTCTATCTAGCCACTCAGTTGCATCAAATCACACACTCGGCATGGGCAATAAATGTTGACCTAGCCAGCAACGTCCACGTCCCAAGAATGTTTTTTAAAAAATCTGGTATATATCCAATTAAATACATAGAAACATACATAGAAAATAGGAGCAGGAGTAGGCCATTCGGCCCTTCGAGGCTGCTCCGCCATTCATTATGATCATGGCTGATCATCCAACTCAGTAGCCTGTTCCTGCTTTCGCCCCATATCCTTTGATCCCTTTAGACCCAAGAGCTATATCTAACTCCTTCTTGAAAACCTGCAATGTTTTAGCCCCAAACTGCTTTTTGTGGTAGCGAATTCCACAGGCTCACCACTCTCTGGGTGAAAACATTTCTCCTCATCTCAGTCCTGAAAGGTTTACCTCGTATCCTTAGACTTTAACCCCTGGTCCTGGACTCCTCCACCATCAAGAACATCCTTCCTGCATCTACCCTGTCAAGTCCTGTTAGAATTTTATAGGTTTCTATGAGATCCCCCTCACTCTTCTGAACTCCAGCGAATTAAATCCTAACCAACTCAATCTCTCCTCATACGTCAGTGCCACTATCCCAGGAATCAGTCTGGTAAATCTTCGCTGCACTCCCTCTATGGCAAGAACATCCTTCCTCAGATAAGGAGATCAAAACTGCACGCGATATTCCAGGTGTGGCCTCACCAAGGCCCTGTATAATTGCAGCAAGACATCCCTGCTCCTGTACTCGAATCCTCTCGCTATGAAGGCCAACATACCATTTGCCTTTTTTGCCGCCTGTTGTAAATAGTGCAAATGTGCAATTCTGCACCAAGCTATCATTGCTATGACAGTGTACAGCTAGAAATCTAGGTCTAGATTTTGAACCAGCTATGATATTTCAAATATTGAAAGAACTTTCATGAATTCAAATAGTTAAATTTTGTTTTGTTTTAATCGAGGAGTGCAAATGAAGGGCCATTACTCATGGGGCAGGACACCACCAAGGTTGAAAAGAATGGGAGAGAAGATGAAATAAATATGCAAGTATTGGTTGGGTGGTTGATTTTTAAAAGTAGATATTGTAGGAGGAAGGAAACAACTGAGGGAGGTGACATCCTGGGAAATAATGAGATAGAGTGGGAGACTTCAGTAATGATGATTCAGGGAGGAGGAAGAGTGTGTAGGATGGAACATTTGGAGCTTAAGAGCAAGAGAGGAAAGTTCAGAGGAGCAATAACTTACGATGTTTTGATAAATTATAGATAGGAGAGGTTGGAGACCAGAGAGAGATCATTTCTGACAACAAACCTCCCTTTATGCTGCCCAGCAGTGCAGCAGAGGTGTTTGTAGAATCAACCCAGTATTGAATTCTTGAAAGCACACAATTTTAAAAATCTTTATTATTTAGCAATGATCAGCTTTACTGTTAATTATGGTTTGTTTTTCCTAGGCTCCCTGATGCAATAACTGGGTTAGGTTTGTTTATTACAGGCCTGCCGTCAGCAGGATAGATTGCGGTACCATAAGTGGGTTCTCCACATTCATAATTCAGAAGAAATTATTTTGAGTTTCGATATATGTATACAGTCAATGCATTGATTTACTTTTGACTCTTCCACTAGGTCTGCCAGTAAGAGAATACCTGGAGAAGAATCATACATTATCCCAGTTCCTTGTGAACAATGCATCACTTCCTACAGAGGTAGTCAATGACTTAATGACAGCAAAAATAAACCTCAAGCAGGTAATCTACTGTAAGATGTAGTAGTATATAAAGTTCGTACTAAGGGGCTATATTGAGTTGAGTGACTGCAGGGTACAATGTGATGTAATGAGTAGAGTAGAGTTCGTGTTGGCCATTGCGTTGTGGAACTGAGCTAGGCAGACCAAAAAGGCCCAATCCCCTGTCTCTGATGAGAAAGCTGATTTTGGCAGCAAAGGCAATGGTACATTTGCCGCAAAGGGAACAAATAAACCAAGGTTTCTGCTCCTGATTGTTATACAATAAGCATAAAATAAAAAGTCTACAAAGGTAGATGTGGATCTCTATTGTGTCGCCAGGATCGAATAACATACCAGCATTCCTTGTCTAGTGTCAGAGAAAGAATTGCCCCTTGTACAGGGTACTTGGTAGCTATACAGTTGTACCCAGGTAAAGACAATAGCCCTAAAAATCTTCTGGGGTTCTGCCTCTGCTCCCACTTTGGCTGGTAGGAGATTGGCAGAACTCCTAGAAAAATGACCAAGCTTACAAAGGAGACTGGACAAACCCTTGTGAAATTTCAGGGTCCATATCTTTGAGAAAACTTGGGGAAGGGGAGGAAGTGGGATGCAAAAACTGGTATGAGATGTTGGATTAGTCATGCACGTTTTTATGGGATGTAATGGGTGTTTGAGCTTCTCCTGTGTCTCTTTTGGGTTCCCCTGCAACATGTCTGCTTTCTGTGTTGTACTGTTAGTGTGTGTTTTCAGTCCATTTCTCCATCCGTATTACTCCCTAACATTTTGTTGTGGACCACAACCTCAATCAGCCTCTTGCCGAAGGACCACTTTTGGGAACTCTGCAACATGCAGTTCTGGGTTCTGGGTCTGTACTCATGACACCTCATGTGAACATTTGTGCTGAGTCTAGAAACACTTCTACTTCATATATCAGAAAATCATCTTGTTCCAAGAAATTGTGCAGGGCCTGTGAGCAGTAATTCAAAACCTGAGCCAATTATTCACAAAAGAAAAGTTGCCCCCCCCCCCCCCCCCCCCTCCAGGCAATTGCTTGGCATCCACTTATTGGCACATTCTGTCAGTGTCAGTGGCACCAAATGAGGAACTATGAGCGTAGCGCTGTGGCTAAGGTTATGTGTAACTGGAAGGTTATTTGTGCCGTAGGACAAGAAAATTGGAACTTATAAACAGCTTGTTTCCATCAGAATTCCGTATTTGTGACTTGACTTTAGTCTTCCTGGGTTTGGATTTTTGCAGATACCCCTTGCTGGTCCAAGGGCAAGTTTTAAAGAGATTGTTTGCAACGTATCCCATCTGTCTGGTTTCTTGGTTACAAAGAACAAGAAGGCATTCAACCGTTTGCACAAGAATCTGTGTGCCCTGCCGGTGGAGACACTGCAAAAAGCAACAACTATTTTCTTTTCTGAGGTCAACATCTCTAAACTCTTGGCGGTTAGTTTGTTTCTGTTATTTAAATAATCTGGAAATCTGTATGATTTGTGTTAGGATCTTTGTATGGCATGTTAATTAAGTGCATGGTAACTTCAATTGCCCCACTGCTGGGGCTCAGTTATACAGCTCCACCTTACAACAGTTTTAATACATTGTGTGTTACGTAGCTCCTGCCATTATCCTCGAACTTGCCATGAGCAACAATGCAGGAGATCTGAGAATATAAAAGATCAGTTCAGATATGCTCAATGATCCCATCCTTAATATAATTAGTATTCTGTACACTGTCTTAAAGTACACCTAAGCAGAAAGAACATTGATTTAACATCTCATCTGAAGAATTACACCTCTAACATTACAGCACACACTCAGCACTGGACTGAAGTGCCAGACTAGGTTAGTCCTAGAATGTAGCTTGACCCTTCTGACTCTTACTCCAACTTAGTTTTAAAATGCTCCATTCAAAGTAACGCCTTTATTCTACTTAAGCTGAAAGAGTAAAATGCTTTGTTACCCATTTACTGATGTTTCTGACTGACCCAGATGTAGTTGTGGAATTTCAATAACCTGTATCCTCCCCATATATTATAACAAGCTCCTATTTTAGTGAATTTGCCAAGTGGTGAGTAAATGTATTCTTACTAATGGTTTTCTATTTTTAAAAAATTGTCATATCTGTCGTGCCAGAATGTCTTGCATTTCATCTGGTATTACTGTCACATTCTTAAGGTGCTCAAAACACGGTGATAAGACAACTCCTATTACTTCCCATTTTACAGTGTAAGAGTACACTTAACCTGCTTCTGATCTATTGTTTCCTCTGCAGGAGAGGGTTACTTTTAGTGCCGGGAACATACTTGATGCAACTAATGCCCTGAACAGCGTTATACACAGAATGGGATCTCTCATACAGCAGGTAAGCTGAATCCGATGTGAACAATGACTACACAACAGCAGTTCAACAACAGTTCATGGGCTATGAAGTGCTTCAGGATATCCTGATGGCATGAAAGACACAAAAAAAATGTCCTTTTTATATATCTTTTTTTCTTGCTCTCTTGGTGTGTGTTTTTCTTTTTTCAGATGTTTCTTCAATTTGACCCAACTAGCCTCTTTTTCTGAGAGCACAGAAAGACTTGTTGCTGCACCAGCAGAGCAAATTGGAGATGTCCCAAACCTAATGCAGACAAGGATCAATGATGTGTTCTCTTGTATATCCATCATGCAGTTCCCCCTTTTAATATCTACTTTCTGTTCACTCAACTTTCCAGCCCACCCTATGTCGATTTGACATTTGTTACGTAAATTATAGTGTCGCCTTAGCCTTCTGCTATCATCTTTGGGCAACAACAATTTTTTTAAAAAAAGGGAAACCTATTAGTGCATGAAGATATTAGACTATGGAAATGCAGAGGTTATGTTGCTGGATTATTAATCCATGGAACGTGAGTTCAAATCCCAGCAAGGCAGTTTGAGAATTTGATCTAGTTTTTTTAAAAAATCTGGAAATAAGATGCAGTCCTAACCCAGTCTGGCCTGCATATGACTGCAGTCCCACATCAGCCTGGTTGACTCTTAACTGCTCTCTGAAGTGGTTTTTGCAAGCTTCTCAGTTGTATCAAATTGCTACATAGTGGTTCAAGAAGAAGGTCCATTACCATCTTTTTCAAGGCAACTTGGGATGGGCAATAAATGCCTGCCTTCCCAGTGAGACGCACATCCCGAGAATGAATAAAGGAGAAGGAATTAGGAACCAGCTTCTGGGCTGTTTATATTTTTATGTCCAGTCAGACAATTGGTCAGCAGTTCTTGAAGTCTGTAGATTGTGCCTCCAACCTCTTAGATTATTGGATAGGCCTCAATTCAAAATTATTGAAATAGTCTAGCTTTCTGGACATGAGAGTTCTTATACTGAAATTAAATTGAAACTGCAAGGTCCTGGGACAGGACAGGGCCAGTACTGAAGTGTAATAAAAGAGGAAATTTCTCTTTCCTCCATCATACCAAAGTCCTTGATCATGTAACCATAAGCCTTTCCCACCACTGCTTTTTTTTCACCTCTGAAACACTTAGGAACATTTTGTTAAATACACTATATATGTCCATTGTCGTTGCTGAATCCCAGCCTGTAATTAAGTGTGCAGGTGAGGACATGATAACAGTTGGCTCTAATGCATTCTACAATTGTATAGTCTACCAACACACTCTGTCTGGGTTCACACATGAAGAATGGTCATGTAGGTTGAGGTATGAAAAGGCAGCTTACAATTATTGAATTGTACCCTAATGAATCCTTCAAGAAAGAAGGGGGAAGGGAGAAAATTTGCAAAATAAGGCTTTGTTGAAAAAAGAATTGGAGCTCTGCCATCTAGGGCTTGTTTTTGTTTGGTCATATTATTCATGCTTTTCCTTTTCTGTATTTTGAAGACTTGGTATTGACCTGTTATATACATTATTGCAGTAAGTGTACAGCACCGAGCCAGCATGTAATGCCTGTAGTGACCAATCATAATCTTACTCAGTAGGATTTTTTGTGACTGTTGCTTTTCTGTTATGTGAATTTATTTGCTTTCTTCCCTATAATTCTCAGGAGGTGTTGGAGCATAGACTGCAGATAAAACGGATGCCAAGAATCAGTGAAAAGCTTTTAGTGACACTCTTAAGAAAAGGTTCTTTTATTGGAGTGGCTTGTATACAGGCATTGGCATTGTGTTGTGTTCAGGCAGCTTTCAACACATTCACTACTGAGATAGAGTATTGGAAAGAATTTAGCTGCTACTCAAAATTCCTTTGAACACAATAACACTACACTATAAAACCTTTGTACCAAAACAGGATCTGCTTTCCTCGGTTTGTTAATTTGCAAAGGGTTGATCCTGATTCTGAATGCTTTTTATGTTTAGCTATTTTAGGCTGAGCTGGTTTGGCCGGACAGAACCCAAATCAAAGACTACCAACACTCCCATCACTTGTGCTCTGCCAGTCATCACTCGTCACTGGCCCTGATAGCAACTGCAGATATGAAATCAATTGAACTAGATAACAAAATTTGCAGTTTAAATTGTATGAGTGACTATTTGTGCCTTACTGCAGTGATTCAAAAACACCCTGGTCATTAAATAAAATCTTGAACCTATTCAAAGCATGGACATGTTCAAAGAGTAGAAATATAAATAAGCCAAAAGGTTCAAATTGAGATCAGACAATGTTATAGGAGGCTGAACCTTTTCTATACTCTGCCTTTAGGATTTTCAACTCTGGTTGGATGTATTTCAAAATCAAATGTCCCTATAGTTAAACAGACTATTTCCCATCTCTAATATTTTTTAAACTAAAACAAAAGAGTTCAAAGAAAATGGAAAAGTATCTGGTTTTAATGCCTCTATGATTTTTCTCCCAGGTTGCTCACAGTCGTATTCAGGAGATTAATCTTTAATTCCCGGAGACTCCAGAACAATCCTGGAGGCTTGGCAACTGTACCTTTCAGAGATGTGTTCTATGAGCTAACAATGATCCCACTTGCAGTAATCATGTAGTCTCACATTACACAACTAAATTATCTTCTAAATATTGGATCTTACTGCCGTGATGAAAGCAATTAATATTTTATTTGCAAACAAATAGAAATATGAATCAGAACAGTACATGTCAAAAGTACAATATAAAACATATGCAATGAGAATATCTGTGATGTGTAAATTTCACTTCGTATGCATTGTTTCTGATCTAATTCAAATGTTTGTCAAATTGGATGAACAAAGATTTCGTTAACTGTGCTTGGCTTCAACTTTCAACACAGTCTTAATTTTAAGAAATTCATGATCTCTTCACACCAGCAGCCTTTGAAATAATCCCTAGGTTATTCCTTGCTTTTGCGTTTAACTTAGTGGTTGTCAAAACCAACACTTCTGGGAAAATCTCAATGGTCGCTGATCTCGGATCAAATTAAACAATGTCTCATGCAACTTTCTGATTAACCTAGGAGTTTGCTTCTAGATTATTTTCTGAGCAAACTGGGCAATATTCATATGAACATCTGATTTTATAGAATTTTACAGCAACATAGTGGAAAGCTCTTAGCATATACAGCAGGGAAAATGCACGTCTGTCTAGCAAGACAATGTATAAATCTCAGTGCATTAGTTATTTGGTTCATTATTTAATCAGTTCAGTGTCTGCACCATTGAACAAGCCAGTTCTTTAATATGGCAGCCACTACCAATTAGATCAAAATGGCTCTCTGCTATTTAGATCAGACACTACTTAAAACTTATAGTCAAGGAGACAAATAAATCTGACTGTGTCACAAGTTTATCTTCAAAGTTTTCATTTACTAAAAACCATTTACCAAACAATTAGAACCGAAATTCATTAATATATAACTAGTAACAATCTGCTCGGCAATCGACAAACCTTGCAGTATAAATATTCTAGCCGCAAAATTGGATAGCCTCAAAAACAGGCACAGGGATCATGATCCGTGATTAACCTGCGCCTGATGCTTCTTATGCAGGCAGCACGCTAACTTTGTGGTGCCTGCTAATTTAATTGATTGTAGCATGCAGCCAATGTTTAGCAGGCTGTTGAGTGCCTGCATGCCTGAGTGGGGTGGGGGTCAGGGGGGTGGGGTGTCAGGGTGGGTTGTAAAATCGTGACAGGCCAGCCTGCACTACTTAACGTTAGCCTGCACCTCTTCAAGGGTGTTGCGTTTTGGCTGGAGCACGTGCTGGTAGTCATTCTACAACTGCAACTGATTCTGATCTGGGAAAGACAAAAGAATGGCACAACTTGGCAGAGAGTGGGCTGCAAAATTTTCCGATGCCACACTGGAGGCCTTGGTGCAGGAGGTGGAAAGGAGGAGAGATATTATCCAACTGCAGGGGGCCAGGAGGCCCTCCAGTCAAACTTTGTAAAGACATTGGGACCCAACAGCTATGGCGGTTAATCCCAGGAATCTACCCGTTTGGACCTGAATGCAGTGCCACAAGAAGTTCCATTACCTCACAAGATGGGCGATTGTATCTTTAAAATCCATGTCCCATCAACTGCACCACTAGCCTCACACTGCTCAGTAAACCACACCCCCCTTACTCACCTACCAATAATCTCTAACAATCACAACTCATTCCTAACATTCATAGCTACACTTCACCCTTATTCTATTTTAGAAAGCCAGTTGTTGAAGGATGATACTGGAGGCAACCTTTACTCAGTCCTATATTTATTTACAGAGTCAAAGAATACAAACATATAACTATTAACTCATCCCCCCCCCCCCCCACAAATCTCAGTAAGTGTCTCTTTATATGTGCACAAGTAAGACCCCGATTAACACCCTCCACCTGCATATAATTAAACACAACTGATATACAGTTAACAACCCTCACGCACATAGCATTGTTGCAAGCCTCACACCTGCATCTTGCAGCTTTAACACAGCCAGCTAGTCTACCATGACAGCCACATCAATCAAACACATTGCACCACACTCACTGACTCGCTTCCCTGTCTGTTGCAGGACAAGATGGTGCATTACTGGAGGCAGCAGCACATAACCTGTGGGGGACGGGCACAGCTGCATGTCTTTACCCCCATGGAGGAGACCGTACTCTCCATCATTGGAGTGGCCACGATTGAGGCTGTGTCTAGTGGCAGGGCTGAAACCATCGGCGATGATGTTATTCACATACCTCATGCTCCTTCTTAAATTCCACTTCCGTCTCATCGCATAACATCTCTTGATTAGCTGAGTTGCTCTTCATGGACATGATGGACCAAGTGACTTTTTTCTGTGCTGTAACCATTCTGTGATGCTATATGTACAAGCTGCAGATGGTATAAGCATGTACCTTTTTGTTTTCTCCTTCCTTTCACCATAGCCTGCCCCCTGGCACCTTTCTCCTTTCAGGTACCTAAGAACTGCAACCAGGCCAGGCAATGCTGGAAGAGGAGGAAGACTGTGATGAACAAGAAACACCATCACTTGCTTTCTCACTTGCAGCTACCAGCTCAGCTAGTGACACTTCTTTAGAGGATAGCTCAGCGGTGGGTAGTGCACCTGGTGAGACACAAGTAATAAGGGACCTGCAGCCAGGGCAGGTACACAGGAGCATGCTTGGCTGCAGATGAGGCTGCACACTAATTTTGCTGCAGAGAACTCAGATGAGGACTTCGTTGTGGTGGCTTACAGTACAATAAAATGCCTGATGTATTGGCAGGACTGCCAGAAAACTTATGGTCAGCGTCAAGGAGCATGGAGGAGTCCGGCACCAACTTGGTATAGGCTTTACCCAAAGCATGGAGCCATCCTTGCCAGTGTGGAAGTGGTGGTCAACTCCATTAGCACACTTGCAGACCTAACCATGATGTCGCACCTGATGGCCAATGTCTCAACTTCCATTGCAGCAGAAGCCACCCGACATCTGGGTGCTGCAGGGGAAGCCCAGACTTCTGTCATACAAGCTCAGCTTGATGTCATGCAGGCTTTGACTGCTGCCATCATTTCTGCAACTTGCAGAGTTCAAAGGGCCTTGCAGAGTAGCACAGTAGTCCAGCAATTTACCCTTCAACAAATTACTAGGATTGCTGAGGTGCCGCCCCTGGGGAGTGGCAGTGGTTTTGTGGAACATGAACCTGCTGTCCTCTCTTAGGTTGGCAGCATTCGTCCTCCCACCCTGCCACTCCACAAGTGCCCTTGCTGTCGCCTGTGAGCTAGCTAGCCAGACTGCTTCTGCGCATGCCAGGATGGTGTGAACTGAAGCTGGGCCTTCTTGACTCAGCTGCTTGAGGTCATCCTGCAAGACCATCTACAGTCCCCCCCCACAGTGAAAGTCAGCAGCCTTCCACCAGCCATGCTGCAGCTAATAGGGTGACACTCAGTAGGAGCACCAGGCATTAAGGGATAGTTGACAATGTATATGCAATAGGTTTAGAATATTTATTTTCTAGTGGCTTGTATTTGAGCATTGTGGATAAGTGAACGCTGTGATGGTCATTAACAGATGGAGGGTAAGGTGTGAGACTGTTTGTGAATCCCTGATAGGGTAGAAGCAAAATACTGCAGATACTAGAAATTTAAAATAAAAACAGAAAGTGCTGGAATTACTCAGCAGGTCAGGCAGCATCTGTGGAGAGGGAAGCAGAGTTAATGTTTCAGGTCAGTGACCCTTCATCAGATAGTCCTAAATGGCTTACCACTTATCCTTAGATTGTGACCCTCGTCCTGGACTCCCCCGCCATCGGGAACATCTTTCCTGCATCTAGTCTGTCCAGTCCTGTTAAAATTTTGTAGGTTTCTGTGAGATCCCCTCCTAGTCTTCTGAACGCCAGCAAATACAAGTCTAATCGACCCAATCTCTCTTCATACGTCAGTCCTGCCATCCCAGGAATCCGTATGGTGAACTTTTGCTGCACTCCCTCCATGGCAAGAACATCCTTCTTCAGATAAGGAGACTAAAACTGCACACAATACTCCAGATGTGGTCTCACCAAGGCCTTGCATAATTGCAGCAAGACATCCTTGCTCCTGTACTTGAATCCTCTCGCTATGAAGGCCAAGATACCATCTGCCTTTTTAACTGCCTGCTGCACCTGCACGTCTACACCCAGGTCTCGCTGCACCTCCCCCTTTCCCAATCTATCGCTGTTCAGATAATAATTTGCCTTTCTGTTTTTGCCACCAAAGTGGATAACCTCACATTTATCCACATTATACTGCATCTGCCATGTATTTTCCCACTGACTCAACCTGTCCAAATCACACTGGAGCTTCCCTGCATCCTCCTCACAGCTCACACTCCCACCCAGCTTTGTGTCGTCTGCAAACTTGGATATATTACATTTAATTCCCTTATCTATATCATTAATATATATTGTGAATAGCTGGGGTCCTAGCACTGATCCCTGCGGTACTCCACTAGTCACTGCCTCCTACTCTTTGTTTCCTGTCTGCCAACCAGTTCTCTATCCATGTCAATACCTTACCCCCAATCCCATGTGCTTTAATTTTGCATGCTAATCTCTTATTTGGGACCTTATAGAAAGCCTTCTGAAAGTCCAAATACACCAAATCCACTGGTTCTCCCTTATCTACGAGTTACATCCTCAAATAATTCCAGTAGATTTGTCAAGCATGATTTCCCTTTCGTAAATCCATGTTGACTTTGTCCGATCCTGTCATTGTTTTCCATGTGCTCTGCTATTACATCTTTTATAATGAACTCTAGCATTTTCCCCATGACTGATATCAGGCTAAAGGTCTATAATTCCCTGTTTCTCTCTACCTCCTTTTTTAAATAGTGGGGTTACATTAGCTACCCTCTAATCCGTTGGAACTGTTCCAGAGTCTATAGAATTTTGAAAAATGACCACCAATGCATCTACTATTTCAAGGGCCCTTAAGTACTCTGGGATGTAGATTATCAGGCCCAGGGATTTATCGGCCTTCAATCCCGTCAATTTCCCTAATCCCATTTCCCTACTAATACTGATTTCATACAGTTCCTCCTTCTCACTAGACCCTATGTTCCCCAACATTTCTGGGAGGTAACTTCTGTCCTCCTTTTGTGAAGACCGACCAAAGTATGCATTTAATCGGTCTGCCATTTCTTTGTTCCCCATTATAAATTCCCTCGTTTCTGATAGTAAGGGACCCACATTTGTCTTCACTAATCTTTTTCTCTTCACATATCTATCGAAGTTTTTACAGTCAGTGTTTATGTTCTCTGCTAATGCTTCCGTTTTTATGTATTTTTGTTCTGTTTTATGATTGCATCACAAGATTTCCAACATGACCAGTTTTTCTGAGTTCCGGGATGCAGTTCAGTGGTTAACGAATCCAAACACCACTGGGTCACCAGATATGATGTCTCGGATGATATCGAAGATAGTTTGTGGTCACCCAGATGGAGGTGGCCTGCGGATACCTTCCCTAAACTGGTATGAAGATGATGACTACAAGGCCTTATTTGGCAGGAATGGCACAGATGAGAAAATGATCACTTTTGACAATTCAACACGTGAGTGCTGTGTTACTCGCTCAGTAAATCACGAAGGGAAAAAGATCTAATACATGACTTGAGTTAGGCAGTCTCGGCCCAGTTCCCAATGGGCTTGGGTCTGCAGTTCAAAGCTGTCCCTAATTCAATAGTACTTGGCAGTCTCATTCAGAGAATCTAGGTTGGCTGGTAGAGAAACTGGACAAATATCACTGGGACACTTATGAGGTTGGAGCTAATGTGCATTGTAAAGTCCTTCACCATTTGATGTTAGACTCAAGTAAGATCAGAATGAGAGCTGGGAGATGGCTAAAGGGATGAAGAAAGGGAGGTTGTTGAAGGTGGAAAAGGCGATCAAAGATGGAGGAGTTTAGGGAGAGAATTCTAGAATATGGGGCGAGATGTTTGAAACCCCTGGGGCTGTTGGTAGGAGTTTGGAAGAACAAGAGTGTGAGGGAGGTTCGTGACAGAGGGATGATAGTGAATCGGGTTGGGGATATGATTTGGGGATGAGTTGGAATTTAAGGAGAGTAGAGCTCGAAGTTGGCAAGGAGGTGCTGAAAACATTCAAGCCTGGAGGTGACAGTGTGGTGAGTGAAGGTTTATGCATCAGCATGTACAGTGAGGTCAGGACAGAGATGGGCAACATTTTTAGAGGTGTTGAGCTGCACGAAGTTCTGGTCCATTCAGAACCTGATGTTGGACAGAAGAGTTATGGAGTCGAGGGAGACCATGGAGAGGTAAAATGGGAACGATGCTGTGCAGATGCATGATATTGAGGAAGAATTGGAGAAGTTAAGAGTGGAAACTTGGGTATGCAGGAGGTTACTTTATCTGGGAAAGTGTGGAGGGAGCTTTACTCTGCATCTGCCTCTTGCTATAATGGAAAATACGTTAAACTGAGGCTCCAGTTGTCCTCTTGGGTGGATGTAAAAGAGCTCATGGGACAATTTTGAAGAAGAGCTGGAGAGTCCTGGCCACTATTTATCCCTCAGCTAACAAGACTTAAAAAAAAAAATAAATGATCTGATCATTAGCATATGAAATCTTGCTGTGTGAAAATTGGCTGTTGTATTTCCTACGTTTCCTACACTTAAAATGTATTTGGTTGTAAAGCACGTTGGGCCACCCTGAGGTTGTGAAAAGTGCTATATAAATGCAAGATCTTTTATTCCATTTTAATGGTGCCAAATTTTTGTTTAGAACAGAATTTTTCAAGATAAAAGTTTTTACTTGCGTGCTGATGATTTTAATACAACTGTGGGGTGAGGGTGGAGGCTGAGTGCCAGTAATGCATTTAAATGTTGAGAGGGTTGTAAGTGTTCTCTGCTGAACCGAATCTTTCTCCTTACTTTCCTTACTAGCACCTCACTGTAACGATCTACTTAAGACTCTTGAATCAAACCCTGTCTCTTGGATTATGTGGAGAGGTATCAAGCCGCTTTTTGTGGGGAAGATTCTGTACACTCCAGATACTCCAGCTACGCTGAAGATAATGAAAGAGGTACTTGATTTTAGGGGTGAAAATGTCATCTTAATTGAGGCCTGTATGTAATTGGTGTGGCCAATGACCATAAGATACAAAATCTGAACAAGATCTGAATGCTTGCGAGGAGCTAGTTTGTGTTGACCAGTGAGTTCAGTTAACTCGGAGCTTCTTTGCTTGGCCAGACCATTTTTATGCACTGACTAGCTTATTAAGAATTTTTGATGGGCCATGAATTTTCTAACTTGCACTGACATGCTGGGATGGGACCAACTAAACAAGTTTAAGTGACTTTCTCACCATGATCTTATTAAATGGCGGCGCAGGCTCGACGAGCTGATTAGCCTACTTCTGCTCCTAATTCGTATGGTCGTGTATCAAGCCTTAGATCTCAACAGTCCACGAGCACCTATTTTGAACAAACAAACGTTTTGACTGACCTAGTTGGCAATTTTTACTGCTTCATGAACTCATGCTGAGCAAACTAATAATCCGAGCAATTGGTTATCAAATAAATCCACTTGTGTTATTGGATGTTAGTAAAACTGTCCCACAATAGGCCAGTGTAGGATGACCCCACCACGCCAATGGGAACTGAAAACCTGGGTTTGAATATGCTGAAGTGTTTCAACGCTGGGAATGCTAATAATTTTCCTTATCTTTCTTGCTTCTCGCTTATCAGGTTAACAGAACATTTGAGGATCTCAGTTTGTTGAGGGAGGTACGAGGAGCTTGGAATGAAACTGGGCCCCAGATCTGGAAGTTTATGGAAAATAGCCAGGAAATCCGCCTCCTGCAGGTTAGTGCTCTGCTTACCTCATTTTCACACATTTGTTAGTTTCCCTCAGTGGGCAATCTCTCCTCTGTGTCAGAACATTGTTAGTTGTAGCATCACTGCAGGACTTGAACGCACAATAGTTAAGTGAGGGGAAGATTTTAAACCTAGCTCCATCTGCTGGTTCAGCTGGACATTAAAAAAACATGGCATTATTTGAAGAAGAGAGGGAGATCTCCCAAGTGTTCCCTGAACCAAATTACCTAAATCAATTTAATGGGTCCTTTCATCTCATTGCTGTTTGTCGACAGTTTCTGGTGCAGAATGACTGCTGCATTTGCCTACATAATAGTCACCTTTCAGACAAATGGCATGATCAGGTCTTACATAAAAGCAAGTAGTTTATAATTATATGAAGGATGGTATTGACAGAGGTAATATCAGTGTGCCAGCAAAGCTAAGGCCTTTCGCAGGTTAGCACTACTCGAGCTCCATCGCAGCTCTTTAAAAAGAGGGCAGAATCGGCTATAGATCAGCATCTGAATTGATTGCAGACTCTGTCTCCTGAGGGTCAGGATCCCATGATCCCGACAGCTCCTCCTCCTGTCCAAGTGTTGAAGGATGCTAGCAGGAAAGGTTGTATTAAAGAATACATTTTATGTTAAAGATTTCATTTTGTAGCAAAAAGACCGTGTCTATAAAAATATCTGGTAAAACATGCACTGACTGTACTGTCAACAAGCAGTTCCCAAAGGTTCCTTGTTGTGAATTTGGCGTCACGTAAGATAGATTTCTGATTCTTGGTGTAGTTCTGACCTTCTGGTTTTTAAATCAATTTGTTTAATGACTGTAGATTTCTGTGCATGCAAGGAGACAGGCAGCTTTGCTGTGTCTTAAAGCCCACTAGGGAGCTTTCACCTGCTGCTACCAGAGTCAGCAAATTTGGGATAATGAGCTAATGGTAGTTGATCTAAACTGAGGGTAATGGTCATGGGAGAGGTATGATATAATGGCCTATAGCTAAGGGATAAAAGTGAGACTTCTTACCACCAAATTAGGAAGACCAGAGCTGATCACTCTACTGTTGGATTCAGCAACAGTAACATAAGGTCCTCCTGCAGCCTTCGTGTCATCTTGTGTGTCATCTGTGAGTAACAATTCCTCTGATGTTTAAGCTCATAGATTTATTAGTGTCTCAAACTCTCATTTCTGGGCCATGGACAAAGAAGGGAGACCTTGCCTAATTCAATACTGTATCATTAAATCAACCTGCCATGCTTACGAAAACCTACCATTTCATCTTTCCCAGGAAATGCTGAAGAACCCTGCTGTTGCCAGCCTTATTGACCTACAGCTCAACTCTACCTCCTGGAGTACAGCAAATATCACTAATTTTCTGTCGAGCCAAACTCAGGAGAGTGAGAAGTCCACTTACACCTGGAAACAGGCCTACAGAGAAGTCGATCAGATGGTCAACTCTTTGTCCCAAGTCATTGAGGTACATTCCTGTTAAACTTACAGCCTTCCAGTTCGGGAAGAGATCCCCAACTTAGTCAAAGCTCCAAAAATAGAGTGCACTGCTTTTAATCCACACATGTTGGAAACCATGGTATCTCTATAACTTAAAAAGATTTGAGGATTAAAGAAAGTTTGGACTGTGCTTAATTTCTACCCACTTCCACGCACCAACTTCAGTCACGTGAGAGAACACCTTATTGTACTTTTATGATCAATAGTTTGAGAATTTATTTTTACATTTCTCATGGATTCAGAAAAAGACCTCAATTATTGCATAGTGGTGAGCTAGCTAGTATTGAAAAGCATACACTGGAATATATCTTAATAACTCATCCCTGAGGCACTTTCATATCTGGCATTGTTAATACAAATCCAACTCAAATTAAGCTACAGAAGGAGATGGAGCCTGCTGCTGATGTTTAGCAGTTAAGAATGCCAACTGACTGTTTCAATATTACAAATCTATAAATATATTGAGTGCTACTCACAGAGAAATATGAAGCAGTTCACAAGTTGCTGGTTAGTATATTTGGAGCTGGACCTGAATGTAACTCTTGCGAATTGGATTTTCAGCTTGTTTGGAACAATATTCTCAAGATATGGATCTCAAAGTTATTTAATTTAAAGATGTTCGAAAGAAACTCAACATTTTATTATATATTCAGTCCCTTTAAATGTCAGACCCCACCACAAAGGCATGGTGATTTAGGGAAGACATAAAGTGGCGCCAAGCTTTTCATGTTCCAATTGATTAACGTTATCATTTATGTTTTATAATAACCCTCGGCAAATTCAAATGTTGCCATAGTAAATTAAAATGAATAATATTTTCATGTCCTTTCATACTGTGCCTGTGATGGAGACTTCTTGATGTGAAGCAGCTAGGAGTGGAATTTATCCCACTGTGAAAGGCACTTACATTGCCAGTGATCTTTGCAGGTTACTAGTATCTTCTCAGTTTGTTTGTTTATTTATTTAGAGAAACCGCACTGAAACAGGCCCTTCGGCCCACCGAGTCTGTGCCGATCAACAACCACCCACTTATACTAATCCTACATTAACCCCATATTCTCAACCACATTCCCACCATTCCCCTACCACCTACCAACACTAGGGGCAAATTTACACTGGCCAATTTACAATGCACATTATCTGAACTGATTTAAAAACACCATGGGGGTGAATTTGGTCTACGCCAGCAGGGTGAAATGGGCCCCTAGCGAACTGGCAGCCAATTTTTTTTTTTCACTGCACCAACTTTTATTTTCCATTGACTTGGAAAATATTGCCAAGATTTTTAATTTCAAAGCAAGTAAATGGAACAGAGACGAAGGAATGAGTTTCCAAAAAGTGTTTGAACAATCGCTCTGTGAACTTCAGTAGAAAAAAGATCAGGCACAGTTTTGTACTGCTAGCTAGACCAATTTCACCTCCAAATAGAGTCATAGAAAGTCATAGAGTTATACAGCTCAGAAACAGGCGCTTCGGCCCATCATGTCTGTGCCGGCCATCAAGCACCTGTCTATTCTAATCCCATTTTCCAACACTTGGCCCGTAGCCTTGTATGCTATGGCATTTCAAGTGCTCATCTAAATACTTCTTAAATGTTGTGAGGGTTCCTGCCTCTACCATCCCTTCAGGCAGTGTATTCCAGATTCCAATCACCCTCTGGGTGAAAAAAAAATTCCTCAAATCCCCTCTAAACCTCCTGCCCCTTACGTTAAATCTATGCCCCCTGGTTATTGATCCCCCAGTAAGAGAAAAAGTTTCTTCCTATTTATCCTATGAATGCCCCTCATAATTTTGTTTACCTCAATCAAGTCCCCCCTCAACCTTCTCTGTTCAAAGGAAAACAACCCTAGCCTATCCAGTCTCTCTTCATAGCTGAAATGCTCCAGCCCAGGCAACATCCTGGTGAATCTCCTCTGCACTCTCTCCAGTGCAATCACATCCTTCCTATAGTCTGGTGCCCAGAACTGTACACAGTACTCCAGCTGTGGCCTAACTAGCGTTTTATACAGCTCCATCATAACCTCCCTGCTGTTATATTCTCTGCCTTGGCTAATAAAGGCAAATATCCCATATGCCTTCATAACCACCTTATCTACCTGTGCTGCTGCCTTCAATGATCTATGGACAAGTACACCAAGGTCCCTCTGACCCTCTGTACTTCCTAGGGTCCTACCATCCATTCTATATTCCCTTGCCTTGTTAGTCCTCCCAAAATGCACCACCTCTCACTTCTCAGGATTAAATTCCATTTGCCCATCTTGCCAGCCCACGTATATTGTCCTGTAATCTAAGGCTTTCCTCCTCACTATTTACGACACCACCAATTTTCGTGTCATCTGCGAATTTACTGATCATACCTCCTATATTCACGTCTAAATCATTAACGTACACTACAAACAGCAAGGGCCCCAGCACCGGTCACAGGCTTCTGCTCGCAAAACTTTTTAACTTTTAATGTATTTAAATAACTTATATGTGGCAATCATTCAGAAGTGACAACATGTGTGTTTTTATTTACTGGGTGAAACATGTGGAAACTCATTTGACACAACAAAACCAATTTTTTTTTGATTCAGAGTTTTGAGCTAAATGAGTGAATGTACAATTTACAGATGCTTGATTACTCTGGGCATTTGTCCACTAATGTGAGTCATGACTCTTGGAAACCAGCTAGCTTACAAATTGTCTGGTACTTTGGGCTAATAATTGATCTGCATGTAGTTTGGAGAAAGGTTAGTATAGTTTTGGTATATGGGAATCATTTGAAATATACTCCGCTGTTTGGGAAATGCTGATTCAAACACAAAGCAGGTGGTTCCCGTTGATCTTGTTTGTCATGATGTGCTAAATAAGGACTACACCAAAAGATGTGTCAAACCTATGGTCCCAAGGAACACTATCTGTGAATAATTCCTTTTCCATTGAACTGTAGCAATTTCACTCCAACCTTTTTCTCCAATTTTTTCCTGTCCTCTTTTGAAGACCCCAAAGGGTTGATTAGAGTTCCCTGGCACTAGGTGCCCCTGAGGCATCACTCAACTTGCCATTATTCATACATGAGCAGAGACATTGAGTTGCTAGGTTATTTTAATTGTCGTGGGCATCATAACCAGTACTACTCCTGTCCTTACAAAAGCACAATTCGTCCTTCCAGCAGGACTGGCTGCATAATAACTGGCAACCCTGGCTAAGATTGTCCTATGAGTTTTATTTTCCTAAATCTAAACCCATAAACACAGTTCAGTAGTCCCAGAAAAATAATACGTCTGCCTTTTTATTCTGCGTCGTGAACTATGATGTTAGAAAAAGTAAGACTTTTTAATTCTGTTGAGAAATGAAGGTCAGGACCCACAGTGTTGGACAGCACCAAATTTGAAAAGAATAGGAAAGAATAAAAGATAAATCAGGGAGTAATGGTCAGGTGACTCCAAGCTTAAAAGTTTGTAGGTTATAGAAAGTAGAGGAGACTAAAGGAAGAGTCAGGAGTGCTGTAGCAGTTCTGGAAAAGAATGAGTTAGTGTAGGAAACAAGTGATGATTCTTGATTGTAATACCGAAAAAATACACTGAAAAAATAGAGAGGAGAAAAGTCCCGATAGAGAGAAGCAGAGGATGAGGTTCATAAATAGATTTCTTAAATTATTCTGTTTATATGGACACATGGTGATCATATTCCTGAGCCAGCTGTGCCTTGTTTATATTCTCAGCTCTCAGTGGAGTACCTCCACTCCTTCTTTCTGCTTCTGCCCACATATAAGCATGAGAGACCTTGAACATGTACAGGTGCTGTCTGTGTGAGCAAATCCCTACGGTGTGGATGATGTGACTGTCCATTGCCAGAAACTTGGGGCTGGTTTGCATGGCCCCCTCCCCGAGATGGTATCCTCCTACCCAGTGGCTATTAACAGCCACTCGAGGGCCTCCTCCACCTGTCGCTGGGATTTAACTGGGGGTGTTCTCTGCCAAATGGGGTGGGCACCTTGTAATATGATGCGCCCTCCCTATGGTCTTGGTGGGGGGGGGAGGGGGGTCCCTCCTCCATGGGGGATCTGTGGCCCAAGGAGGATTCCCGCCAGCAAAACCTCCACGGACCTCCCTCACCCGGACTTAATGCCACCCCTGCACCCCCCCCCCCCCCCCCCCCCGACAATGCCGCACAACCCCGCGGTGGCCTTTCGCACTGGCCCCGCTGACATTGCCTCACTTACCTGAGATCCGAGGTTCCATTGCTGGGCCTGCAGTACCGGCAGTGGCCACCGCTCCCAGTGGCATTGCCGATACTGCTGAGCTGTTGGACCTGTGATAGGCTGGCAGCTCTTGGAGGTGGGATCCCCATCTTTTAAAGGGACAGAAATCCCGGCGCCAGAAACCTCATTTCTGGAACAACAGAGGATCATGCCATGGGGCTTGGAAAGGCCAAGGCAGGGATCCCTCTGCCTTTTCGGCCTGGCGCTGGGAGCCCCACTGGCTGCACAAAATCCAGCCCTTGGAGTCTCTGGTTTATACTGCGGTGCTTCTGAGTTTGTTGCAACATGAAACCTGTACCAGAGGCTTTGTTCTTTGACACCTGGAACTTGTGTTACATATGGTAATTTAAAGATGGGTTTGTGTGGCTGTCGGTGACATTGCTGCCATTGATTTGTTTAGGCCTAGACGAGAAGTGAGACCTGAGACACGATGATTCTACAAATGGTTCCCTTGCTGTCCCTCTTTCTTTGATGCTATTATAGTCAGCGCCCCTCTGAAGTTACCTCTCATTTCTCCAAAGCTCCAAATGCCTCATCTTATATAATCTTCGTGATTATCCTTGACCCTTCTCCTTGCTTTGAAATCAAGGCTTGTGTCTCCCAATGTAACTCATTCTTTGCCAAGATCACCTTTCCTCTGATAAAGGGTATACACTTGAGATATTAACTTGTCTGTTCTCTCCACAGATGCTGATCTACCTGAGTTTTTCCACTGTTTTCTGTTTTTTGTTTCAGATTTCCATCATCTACAGTTTTTTATTTGGCTCCAGCTACAATCTATTTTAAAATGCAAACATAGCATCATTTAACCACAATTTTTTGATCTCCCTCATTTATTTTCTCCAACTCTTTTTAACCTTAATATCCTACGCTATGGTCCATAAAATTATAAACTATAATTTTGCTTTAATCCTCTTTGCAGAGGTTTATTTCTGTTATTTATGGACATTGCACAGAGTAAAAAAAAAATGTTAAAAGCCTGTTTTTTTTTTTTCTTTTCTTGACAGTGTGCATCTCTGAATAAACTAGAAGCTGTTCCGACTGAAGAGAAGTTAGTGGTTCGGGCGTTGCAGCTCCTGGAGGAGCGACAGTTCTGGGCCGGTGTTGTGTTTTTGGTTGAGGAGCAGATGGGCACTGAGCTGCACGACCTTCAGTCCCACATCAAGTACAAGATCAGAATGGACATTGATGATGTTGCTCGGACCAATAAAATCAAGGACAGGTCTGTACCTGTTATTCACATTCAGTTCTTTTTGGGAGCACGGCCTGGGAATTTCCTCGGCGCTCCTCTCTCTGCTCTTCTCGTAACTTCGCCGAAAACCCCGTTCGTGTGCGTGAAGGGGTTTCTGCCATATTTAATGCAAAGTTTTGTTGGCACAGTGCAATCAAGGCCAAGGAGATTCCAGGCTGTGCTGTTTTAATATCTTCTGGGCCTTTGCAGAAATTTCCCTTGAGTGATCAAAAATTCAGGCCTGCTGTCAGATTCAAGTAATTAACTGTACTCTCCAAATGTATCAAACCACTTTCCATTAACTCCAGCTATGACGTTATCTCCCAACGGTTGTTCACTCTTTTGTCTTAAAGGGAAGGAAGTTGTGGCATTAGGCTGTGACAGATAATCACCCATCAAATTGTGTACTTGTTACTTTCTCCAAAATATTGTCTCAGCAGCTTCAGGAGATTGGACCATTTTGAATCTCTTCTTTCTCAGCCACTTCCATGACTGGAAGTGACTGAGTGGGGCAGCATGAATCCCATCACAGCTCAATTCGCTATAAAGGGAGCTGATGGTGTTTTGAGGCTGCCCAGGAGTTGTCCAATTCTGGGAACTATTGATTCCAGCTGGGCACCATTGGCTGGATTTTCTTCTCTGGTGGAAAAAATGGCCGCCCACGCACTGCCGTGCCACCGCGATCTTCCTTCGCAGCGACCCAGGATAATGAGCCAGTCAGGCCTCTTTTTTTCCCCCCACCCCCCTCCCCAATCATGAGGAGGGGTGGGCTCTCCGATGCCAGCAATGGCATCAGCTGCCAGTGCACAGGCCCATTTTTAAAGGGCAGCCAGCCTTGCGAGGTCTTTCAAATTTTAAAGGCCAACTCCACCCCCGCCCAATATACCGCTGATAAATCTATCGCCTCTTCCCCCCCCCCCATAACAACTGAATTGAACATTTGCCCCCTACCCACCCCCAAAAAGCTTACCTTCAACACTTGACCTTTCCCCCGACCCCAAACTAATCAAAGTGCAGAGGTCTCCCTTTCCCACCCTCCCCTACACTAGTAATTTGCATTAGAGCCCGTTTTCCCCCCCCCCCTCCCACCACTGCACTAAAAATTCTAAGTTTCCCCCCTTCCCCACCATGGTGGCGCCTGCTTTCCCTGGACGAGAAAGTGAAGGCGCGTGAGTGCCAGCTGCCACTCGGAAGATCGCGGCCCGAAGGTAAGATCACTGTTGATTTTATTTAAATGTATGCAGTTCATTAATTTAAATCTATTAATCCAGGTCCTGTCGCCCAGCAGTGGGTGGGGGTGGGGGCACCGCCGCGGAGACCCCTGGTATTGGGTTCCGTGACAGGCCATTACTGGAACGATCTTCCAGCACCCAGCCCCTGCCATGGAGCCCGACGTCAGGAGCTCAGTAAAATCCCAGCCTACCAGTTTAATTCCCTTCTGCCAGATCAGTTGTTTCTGCTGACATTTTATGTGTCCACGTGCGTGCGCAGATGCAGTTTACCAAGTAGAGAAATAACATTGCTTATCATATTATATTATATTAACAACATTGCTTGGTGCTTTGCAGTTTTTTTGCCACATGTTGAGGAGCTAGCACTGGGAAAGGTGACACAAAAATGTGGTCAAAGCATGACAACAGGAAGTAAACTTTAGTGGACACATAGGCACAAGATTTTTTTTTAATGTTCTGTACGTTACAGATATAGACGGATTTTATGATTACCAATGAGTTTAAACTTGGATTGTACAGTATGACCAAAAAATATCATGAAGTCTCCTGAGGTCAACCAGTCTTGTGTGTAAGATAAAATTCAATTACAACACATTGTAAAATTCACCTTTCAGTATCAGAGGTGGGCTAGTGCTGGTTGGAGTTTTGGAGTTTGTGCTGCACAGGCCGAGGAGCTGGGAGAGACAAAAGTGCACCACCATTGGCAGGAAGGTGTAATTACAGTGTGACTCCTTCTCAGTGCAAGAGGTATGGATTACTTAGGCTGGGTCATGGTACTGTGATAAACGCTCTTTTGCTGTGTTACCTCTTAGGTTTTGGGACCCAGGACCTGCAGCCGACCCGTTTGAGGACCTGCGGTACATCTGGGGAGGATTTGTTTACATCCAGGATTTGGTGGAACAGGCAATTATTCGAGTACAGACCGGTGAACACAAGAAAACTGGGATTTATTTACAACAGATGCCATATCCATGCTATGTAGATGATGTGTGAGTGCTGGAATAGATATAAAATCGAGATGATTTATAAATATAAGAGGGACAGTAGCATAGTGGTAATGTTGAAGTGGAGTTGCAATCAGATCAGCCATGGAGACGAGCAGGCGTGTAAATTTGTGTCGCCGGCCAGCGTGCTGGTTTCCCAGCACCGTCCCACCCCTGCGCCATTTTCCCAGAGGTGGGATGGAGCCGCAGCAGGCCAATTGACCTCATTAAAGGCCTATATAGGCCGATTGTCAGAGTCTGACTGTAATTTTCCAGTCGGCCTCCAGGTCCCCAGAGGCATCAGGGAACAGTGTAGCTGCCTCGAGGTGGCCTTCCACAAGCAGACCAGCGAGCCAGCTCTCCAGGCAAACTTAGAGGCCCTCTCTTCCTGCCTGGCTTCAGCTGTAGCCGCAGGTTGCCCAGTGGAGGGACTCCCCCTTCACAATAGTGGCCCGGCTGCTAAGGGCATTTTTTACTTGAAAGTTAAAATTGGATTCTCTCTCCTACCTGAAAAGAGACAGCCTGCTACTTTTTCAGTGCTGCAGGGCCTCCTATTGGCCCTCCAGCTTGGAGAGCCGGCCCTCTGGCCATTAATTGGCCAATCTGGGGGAAAAACACTATCAGGTGACTGTTGCCCACAGCGTGCTGGCTTCCGACCTCATTTAACTCTGACGATGGGATCCTGAAGCCCTTGGGGAAAATCCTGTCCATGAATTCAAATCCCATCATGGCAGCTAGGGGAATTGAAATTCAATTAATTAATAAATCTGAAATAATAAGCTAGTGTCAGTAATATTAGTAATGATGATCATGAAACGACTGGATTGTCGTAAAAACCGATCTGGTTCATTGATGTCCATCAGGGAGGGAAATCTGCTGTCCTTGCCCAATATAGCTAATATGTGACTCCGGACCCACAGCCATGTGTTTGACTCTTAACTGCCCTCTGAAATGGTCTAGCAAGTCACTCAGTTCTATCAAACTGCTACAGAAAGGTTGAATAAGAATTAAACTGGACAGGCCACCTGGCATCGACCTAGGCTCATCCTACCGACAATGTCCTCCTCACTGACATCTGGGGACTTGTGCCAAAGTTGGGAGATCTGTCCCACAGACTAGTCAAACAACAGCCTGACATAGTCCTACTTACTGAATCATACCTTACCATGTTCCGGACACTGCCATCACCATCCCTGGGTATGTTCTGCCCCACCGGCAAGACAAACCCATCAGAGGTGGCAGCACTGTGGTATACATTTGGCCCTGGGAGTCTTCAACATTGACTCTGGACCCCATGAAGTCTCATTGTATCAGGTCAACCATGGGCAAGTAAACCTCCTGCTGATATTTTTCCCCAACTCGAGAATGGTTATGGAAATTTTATTTTCAGTTCATTCATCTGTTCATCCATTTCTACACCCTGACACATTTATCTACAAGTGCTAACTTGACCCACTTAAGCAACTAGAGCAGTAAATGCCCAGTGCTACTGGGAGTGTGCTGATCTCAGCCAGGTAGACGTTTGGTTCACTAAAGTTGACCTCTGCACTAGTGAGGGGGAAAACCATTCATGAGCCCAGTCCTGATCGCTATTTATTTCACTCCTGTGGGGGATATGATGCCAACACTATGGACTCTCACACAAAAAATGGTTATTTGAGGTACCAATCACACGTGGAACCTGTGTCACAGCGAACATCCGTGCCATCAGGAGAGAAATTTAGAGGCAAACAGTTGTGTTTACGGTTGTCAGGTTCACTTACTTAATAGCAGTCACCTTACTTTTTTCCTTGAAGGAAAAATAAGCAACACACACAGCTGAAAGAGACCTAGGAGTTTCAGAAGGCTGGACGCTAAACGTGAGCAACTAATTCAGAGCCAACGTAATGTTCAGCTAGACAGCCGGAGTCCTAGAATATAAACCACAGGAAGAAGTGATCAAACTCGCAGTCCTCCTGAGAGCTGATCTTATATCTTGTAGGATAGTTACAGGGATGGAAATGATTGCAAGAATAGGGCAAAGAAGCAGTTTCAAGCTAGTAAATGGGTAAATATTAGAATTTCTGCACCTGCCTCATTCCCAAAGTTTTATCAATGCATGGAATGGATTTCCAGATAGTTTGGTGCAAGCAAAAAATCCAGAAGCATTTAAAAATAGTTGGTGCTGCAGTGTGGTTTAGAACCTCAGGATCTCTTGTATAGATGAATTTAAATGGGCCAAATGGCCTTTCTCAAAGATAACTATCTTACAGTCTTGCGAAAATTGGGGCAGAACTCGGTAGAGATATTTCATGTTTAGACTTCAGCTTTAGAAACCCATTCCAGTGTAATTTGAATTATAATAAACAGTTTTATAGCCGATCCACTTAAATACTTAAAGAGATGCAATCATTATTTGAAATAATAAATTTGAACCAAATGTTTTAAAATGTACTTCAGGCTGTCTACCAATATTCATTATAAGCCCACCGACTCCCACAGCTACCTCGACTACTCTTCTTAACACCCTGCCTCCTGTAAGGACTCCATTCCATTCTCCCAGTTTCTCCGTCTCCGATGCATCTGCTCTGATGATGCAATATTCCACAACAGCGTTTTGATAGATCTTCCTTTTTCCTCAACCAAGGATTCACTCCAGCATGGTTGACAGGGCCCGCAACTGTGCCCGGCCCGTTTCCTGCACTTCTGCCCTTAAGCCTTCCCCTTGCTCCCAGAACCGTGACAGGGTCCCCCTTGTCTTCACTTTCCATCCCACCAGCCTCCACATCCAAAGGATCATCCTCCGCCATATCCGCCACCTCCAGTGTGATGACTTCACCAAACACATCTTCCCCTCCCTTCCCCTCCCCTCCCCTCCCCCTGTTAGCATTCAAAAGGGATTGTTCCCTCCTCGACGCCCTGAACCACTTCTCCATTACTCCCGACACCTCGTCCCTTTCCCACAACACCTTCCCATGTAATTGCAGGAGGTGTAATACCTGCACTTTTATCTCCTCGCTCCTCACTATCAAAGGCCCCGAACACTCCTTTCAGGTGAAGCAGCGATTTACTTGTACTACTTTCAATTTAGTATCCTGTATTCGCTACTCACAATGCGGTCTCCTCTACACTGGGGAAACCAAACGCAGATTGGGTGACTGCCTTGATGAACACCTCTGCTCAGTCCAAAGGCATGACCCCAAGCTTCCGGTTGCTTGCCATTTCAACACTCTCCCCTGCTCTCATGCCAACATTTCTGTCTTTGGCCTGCTCCAGTGTTCCAGTGAACATCAACGCAAGCTCGAGGAGCAGCACCTGATCTTTTGATTAGGCACTCTACAGCCTTGCGGACTAAACATTGAGTTCAATAACTTCAGAGCATGACTGGCCTTTTTTTCAATATTTTTTAACCATGCGCCTGTTTTTCATGCAGTTAGAGCTGCTCATTATTCCATTATTAACAGTCTCTCTGGACTAATGCTTTGTCTTTCACCACAAGCATTAACACACACTTTGCCTTTGTCCTAGGACAGCTTTCTTATTTAATCTCTCCTGCCCTATCATACGTCTTTCCCTTTGTGCTCTCCCCCACTTCCCTCCCCTTCACTTGCTTAAAACCCAATTCTTTTCTAATCTTTGCCAGTTCTGATGGAAGGTCACAGACCTGGAACGTTAACTTTGCTTCTCTCTCCACATTAGCTGCCAGACCTGCTGAGTATTTCCAGCACTTTTTGTTTTGTTTCAGTTATTTTGTGCCTAGGGATGCAATGAATTCCAGATAACCAGCTCCAAATGTCTGTTTGACATTTTTATAACAGTGGGTACTTGTCACATGTCTCCAGTGTTCTCTCTTCCTCTCTTGAAGTCACTGATTCTTGTTGGCACTTGGTTCCTGGCCACTTTCTGATACTTCATCCAAGTGGCCAGTCTTTATTTGTGAGTTTAGACAGTTTTCACAGGCTATTTAAATTCACGACACGTCACAGCTGAGTTTGGCCCCATCCTCACCTGTCACATGTGTGCTGGATATCGATCAGGAGCTGAAACACAAAGCTGATTCTCATTCTCCTCACTTCCTTTTCTCCCAACCAACCCGGGTTGAAGCCAATGGCAATGCCCTAACCATCATCCTGGCTGAGATCAGCTAATTCAGCAGAGACCAGTAATTTACCCTTTGACCCACCTGGTCTGTGGCGTGTATATCTCGGCTACTCACTGAGTAAACCCACTGTCCTATCAGACAGCCCAAGTAGCTGTTAAATAATATCCTTTTCCCAAACTCAAAACTATGTACTCCAAATTAGTTAGCTTTTTTTTTTCTTCCAAATAGCTGATTAATTTTGGTTTTCTTTTCAATCAGTTTCTTGCGAGTTTTGAACCGCTCGTTGCCCCTCTTCATGATCCTGTCTTGGATTTACTCAGTGGCGATGATAATCAAGGGGATGGTTCATGAGAAGGAGGCGCGGCTGAAGGAGACGATGAAGATGATGGGACTGACTAATGGAATATTGTGGGTCAGCTGGTTCATCAGTAGCTTCATCCCTTTCCTCATCAGTTCTGCTTTTCTCGTTTTAATCCTGAAGGTAAATGCCATGTAATGGCTGAAGGCTGATTAAATTATTTGAACAAGATGTTGGATGTTTTAAACTTTTCTTTTTCAATTAATCTTCATCCCCAGGGGAGTTGTAGATCTTTATTTAGAAATGGCGGGCATTAAAATAATCATTAGCCCTTACCTCCTTGTTAACTTTAAGGTTGTGATTACCCAAAGCTCCTGTGGGTTTTAGTGCAGCCCTTGAATTCCCGCTAATTTTGATTACACCCTCATACCTTTGCCGCCTGCTGGAAGCTCCTCAGAACATTTTTCCGGAGGTCAGAGAGGTCAGCCTTGCTATCACGGCAATCCCATCTGTGTTTCTCTTGCCTTGTTTTTCCCACTGCGTCTCTCAATGATACCACATCTGTGATATGATGGATGCCACACCACATCTAATCACACTCATTGGGATTGGGGAGGTCTAGGCACATGCTTGATCCTACTTGTGGCAATTAATGATATGAAACTCTTGCCTAGATCGGCTTTCACCATGGTAAAGGAATGTGCAGCACAGTTCTAACTGCTGCTGTTTGTTACCAATACTCTTGGGTACGAGTGCAAAACCTCGTATCAACCTTTTGGAACTGTTCATCTTCTGAAATCTTGCACGTACCAATTTTTTTGTGGCAATCTTCCCTCATTTCTGTATTTATTATACAGTTGTTTTTGTCTGCCTGTCAAGGTCAAACTTTGAACCCACCAAAATTTATATAAAGTACAATTCATTTCAAATTTCAGTAAGTTAAGTAATCCAGCCAAGTGCCAAGAATTGTTTCTGAAGCAAGTAAAGGATGGTTAGACTTAATTTAACAGGTATTTAGATATTCTTTCTATTAATCTGTAGTTTCCAATGTTGATCTCTGTTTTAATATGTTGTGCTCCCTAGAAATTCACTTTTCAGTCTGCTGGGCTTAAGTGAAATATAGATTGATTTTGGTGGATTTCCACTGCTGAGAGGTTAACTAGATCCCACGTTTGCTGTGACAATCCTTAATGCATCATTCCTGTTTGTAGATTTAATGCCACATTTATATTGCAGAACTACTTCAGGAACCTCAGCTTCCCTGATGACTGAATTTTAAATTCACTGGATATGATATTGCACATATCAAACCAGAAGGTCCCGATTTAATTCCAGGTCTGTTCCGAGAGAACTGACCTTAGTAGGGCTCGACAATTCACTTCAACACTGCTGCTTTATGGAGGGGAGAAAACAGCCAGGATTCCTGAACTCTATCGAGTGACTCCTGCTAGAAAGAGTGTATATGTGGTTATTGGTTGAGGACAGGATCATATTTAGCTTTGAAAACCAGTGGATTGCTGATACCGCCCACTGTCTAGGTTCACGCATGGAGAAAGTCCCCTTGGGCGAGGTACCTGTGTCGTGGAATTATATGGTGGGAAGGAGTTGGCATCTTTTGGAGAGCAGGAGAGAAAATGGAGGGGGGAAGAGAAGGGACAGTTTTTGACATAGGCGCCATACTATACCAAACATTGGAGTGTTTGATGTGGCAGTGTAGATGGAGCTTTACTCCTATTCCACACCCATATTGTACCCATTATCCTTGGTTCTAGTCAATATGTATGTTCATGTTTTTTTTTAAGTCTTGATTCCTGGCTTTCCAGCTGACCACTGTACTATCTAATTTTTTTAAATTTAGAGATACAGCACTGAAACAGGCCCTTCAGCCCACCGAGTCTGTGCCGACCAAGAACCACCCATTTATACTAACACTACAGTAATCCCATATTCCCTACCGCCTACCTACACTAGGGGCAATTTACAATGGCCAATTTACCCATCACCTGCAAGTCTTTGGCGGTGGGAGGAAACCGGAGCACCTGGCGAAAACCCACGCAGACACAGGGAGAACTTGCAAACTCCGCACAGGCAGTACCCAAAATTGAACCCGGGTCCCTGGAGCTGTGAGGCTGCGGTGCTAACCACTGCGCCGCCCATATCCTTAACGATTAAGGAAGCTCTGGGCATATCTGGGGCAGTCAGTGAAAGCACTTAGCTGGGCTCTGCTGACTGGCTGAGCTGGTCTGACCCCGGTCTGTTAGAAAACAACAGTCAACAAAATGTCTAACTCCCGCAGTCAGAACTCTTTATCTGTGTTGCATTCCAGCTATGTTCTTGGTGCTGTATTTATGCAGCAGGAAACGCATTGATCCTTGTTTTGCCTTTGTTTGTAATTTAAAATAATAATAACCTGGAACAGAGATTGGACCACTTACATGGATATTTATGTACTCGTTAAAAGATTGGGTTGGATTTCTATATTTGTCCTGAATGTACAGGACAAAGCATTATATTTGTTCAGCTTTCTTTTCTCTTTTGTTACAGAAAGGAGGGATTCTGCCCTACAGCGACCCCTCTGTTGTGTTCGTATTCCTTGCAACCTTCGCTGTTGCTACCATCATGCAGTGTTTCCTCATCAGCACGTTTTTCTCCGGGGCAAACCTAGCAGCTGCATGTGGAGGAATCATCTACTTCTCCCTCTACCTCCCATATGTCCTGTGCGTGGCCTGGAGAAACTTTGTCACTTACCCCCTCCGAATATTCGCGGTGAGTTTAACGGCAGTTGTTGGCATGATCTCGTACAGCTTCTGTTATGGTATTTACTGGATGAATCCAAATGCTGTTCATTCTGGAATAAACAAAATACGGGTTGAAAATGCACAGCAGGTCTGTTGGAGTCTGAGAGAAGTAGGGTAATGCTTTGGTCAGGACCCTTCATCACTAGTTAGCTTGGTTTTTACAAGTCCGTAGATTATAGAAGGGGGAGATGGCCGAGGGAGAGGTCAATGTTTCGCTTGTGGATGCTCCATCTTTCCCAGTTCTTTGATTTTAATTGGCGGCCGTGCCTTTGACTACCTCAGCCCTAAGATCTGGAATTCCCTAAACCTCTAACTCTCCTCTTTTAAGACCCTCCTTAAAACCTATCTCTTTGAATCAGTGATCTGAAATGTCATTCCCTGATCCTTGTAGACATGTGCATTCTGGCTAGATGTGGGGAGGGGCTCTGCAGCTAGAGCTTCATTATATTATTCAAATGATGTAGAAATAATAGAATAGCAACACCTGTGTCTTTTCAGGTCTTTCTGCCAATTCTTCATTATGTTGATATAAGTATCTAAGATTGTTCGGAGTTGAGCGTTTTACAGGAGTAAGTTTAAAGAGCTAGATAGAAGATTCACTGGACAATCATTTTCGTCAGTGTTCTTTTTCCCTGCTACCAATTTGGTTCTCATGAACTTTACACCAATTTTTTTAAAATCCACAGCGAGAGTATTATGTCCATTTCTGGGCATCACACTTTAGGAAGCCTTGTTAAGGCCTTGAAAGGTGCCGAGAAGATTTACCAGAATGATATGAGATGAGAGACGTTAGTTATGTGGAGAGTCTAGCAACACTGGGATTGTTCTCCCAGAGCAGAGGAGGTTCTGGGGAGATTAATAGAGGTGTGCAAAATTATGAGGGGTTCAATGGCGCAGCTAGGGAGGAACTATTTACACTGGTAGGAGGGCTAGTAACCAGAAGACACAGATTTAAGATCATTGCCAAAAAAGCCAGCAGGGAGAGGAAGGGAAATTATTTTACTTGGTGAGTTGTAATGATTGCTCAGCCTCAGACAGTTGCCAGAGAGAGAGAGAGAGTCAGTGGCAAGAGAATGGAGTTTGTGACTGGGACCAAAGTACCCTCTAATTTTTTTTTGTACTGTGCAGCCGAGTCGTAAATGTGCGGGCTCTGTATGTTTTCTGTGTGGCCGCACACACTCGGTAACCTAAAGGGGCCGACTTGTGTGTGGCCTGCGTGGAGACTTCTGGATTGCCACTCAGCCGCACAGCTTGGAGGAAATATTGGCTAGGGCTGAGGATAATGGGTACAGTATGGGTGTGGAATAGGAGTAAAACTCCTTCTACACTGCCACATCAGGCACTCCAGCGTTTGGTATAGCACGATGAGATAGAGAGTAAAGCTGTCACTACTTCATCCCAACAATGTGTCTCACTCCCACCCTCAAAAGTTTGATCAGTGTGTCATTTCTCCATTTCTCCACCGGTGCTCACGTATCCTTTCTAAGTGAGATTGCTGTTTAGAGCTACTTTCACGCTGAATCTTAAACTGCTATGAGACGATTGAAGCTCATTTTATGTGAGACCTTTCAAACTAGTAGACATGGGGAAACTTTCATCCCATCAGTTTTGGATTAGAGCCAGGTACAAGAGTGGGAAGGGGTAGCATATTATCACCCACAGGATTCACTTTTCAGCTGCATATATCATGAGGACTGGGAGTGCTGTAAATATCTGCTAATATCAAAACAGAGCTTTGCCTAATGGGTGTTGAATAATAAATGACATGACTCATTTTGATCTGAGAATAAAACTGATTGCCTGAATACATGGTGAAGAATTTCCATCAATGCTCCCTCCATTCCAATTTATTCGTCTTATTAAAAGTGATGAGGAAATGGCTTTATATTGAACACAGGAAGAAGTAAACCAATTCACAGGCGATTTGGTGGCCAAGCCAGTGTTCGAAATTTCCATCTGATAATCCAAACACAAGCCAGGTGAAGATTGGACCAGTTCTGTCCTACTGAATTACTTAGGTTTAGCTAATATACAGATAAGAGCCAAGATTTTCCCTCTGTTGTATGGTGCTTTGCCGCATTTATTTTAAGTGAGTAACCCATATGCATGGCCAAAGAGAGATGATGTAAATCAAAAAGTAATGGTTAGTGATCAGATTAAAATTCAAAAAAGCTGAATATTGTCGAGGGTAGGGCTGTGTTGTCCCCCCCCCTCTCCCCCGCTGTGTTGTTCCCCCCCTGTTGTCTCCGGTTGCATTTGGTTTTGGATGTGAATATTTCTCTCTCTATGAGGAACAAGGAGTTGGTATCCAGTGGTTTAACCTTGTCTCCAGCCCTGTGGAGGGTGATGCTTACAGCCGCCAGGAGATACCCTTAACCCTGGCATCAAGCAGGCAACAAAGCCTTTGGGATTCCTGGTCCCAGATGCAAAGTATCTATCCCCCTGGCTACTATTCCCTATCCCTCTCACCACCACATTCCTTTTTATTCCCCCCAATTGAATGGTTACCTGTACCACAGTGCCGTGGACAAATAGCCCATCCTCCCTGCAGACCTTGTCCTCATCCATCCAGGCAGCAAGTACCTTGTACCTGTTGGACAAGGACAAAGACTGACTCCATACCTGTCTGACTTTCAGTCACATCCTCCTGTCCTTGACCACTGACCAAATCTAAACTACTGCCCAACCTAAGGGTGTAACTGCCTCCTGGATCAAAGTATCCAGATAACTCTCTCCCTCTTTGATCCCCTGAAATATCTGCAACTTGGACTCCAGCTCAACAACTCTGCGCTGAGGTTTGCTGAGTCGCAGACGTTTACTGCTCGGGATCTCGCTGGTCTCCACCCACTCCCACACAGCAGTTATGACACTCTACTTGTCCTGTCTGCCCTATCTAACCTTGTTTTATATAATTAGTTAAAGTTAATTAAGGTTTTTATTTACTTGATATTTTTTGTTTTGTTTTAGTTTATCTGCTTTTAGTTATTGATTTCATAAAGTAATAGTTAATACTCACTAGCAAGTCACCTACCTGCTGTTCTGTGACGTCATGCCTTGATTATCTTTCGAGCCATCTTCTGTAAGGGTACTTCAGAGGTGTCACCCTGTATTACTGAGATCTGGCTGTTCCAGCAGTGAGACCTCAAAGCCTGGGAAAGGCCAAAGATAACAATAATAAGTTGTATATTCTTCTGCCCCTGAGGGAGCATGAGAGCATGTTTTCAAAAATAACTAATCCCCTCCAGAATCTTTGTTTTTTGGCCTTTGCTAAGCCCACAACAGAATATGTTAGTTCTCAGCTGGCAAAATTTCTGTTCGGTCTTAATAGATTTCCCTGCAATGTCTCCAGATATGCCAGCTTGACTTGCCACCAAAGTTTGGGGCCAAACTTAACCAGGGCAGAACCCAGCAGGTTAAATTTCTATCCCAAATTGTCCCTTCGGTAATCTATGTCCGTAATGCTCTCCCCAGACCTAGAATTTGAGGCCTACACTACTTGGGCAAAGAAATCATATTTTCATGATCTACCAGGAGTTTCCTACTGCTCATGGGATTAAAAAGTGCATTGGATAATTTCTGAAATCCCTTGTGTCTTTGCTCATAGAGCCTGTTGTCTCCGGTTGCATTTGGTTTTGGATGTGAATATTTCTCTCTCTATGAGGAACAAGGAGTTGGTATCCAGTGGTTTAACCTTGTCTCCAGCCCTGTGGAGGGTGATGCTTACAATTTTACTACCTCCATTGTTCTCATGCTGTTTGACGCTCTCCTCTATGGCATTGCCACATGGTACATTGAAGCCGTGTTTCCAGGTAATTTCTTATTTTATCAAGTTATGTTACGGCAAAAGTGCATTGCAAATGTCCCCTTGATCTAGCTGGGCTAAATAAGGATAAATATGTTTTTGAACAAGTGTATGAAATTTGTTTACCTTTTAGACAAATGAAAATCCATTTCAAACACTTCATCTAGAGAAATCTTTCTGCTGGTTCAGGTCATTAGTACATTGTACAGTGCAGCATTGAGGCATACAGATCAGGAAGACCCAAGTTTCATTGCTGCTGAGTTAGCTGCCCTCAATTGGAAAGCTTTAGGGAAGCTACAATTTATCTCCATGCCTTGGGCTAGGGACGGGAATAATTACCAGGTTTCCAGCTATCTATTGGGTGAGAGCTGGTCAGTGATGCCCTCTCGGTTATATATCCTGCCAACTTGCACTGTATAGGTTCTTACATGAAGAATGGTCACTTAATGCCATTTACCAGAATGCAACCAGGATCCGTGAACCAAATCTTAGGAAGAGTCAGCTTCTTCAGAAGAAGTGGGAAGAAAGGCAAATATTCCTAAATTTATGCACAATTTAAAAATTCAGTAGAACTTAAACCTGACTGCCATGGCTTCACATTTACTATGCTGTCGTATGATTGGTAGCTGTTTCTTTGGCCACTGCACTCCTGCCTTATGGAATTCTCTAAGGGGAGACTTTAATGCTCTCCTCACATGGGGTATGGAGGCAGGGAGAGCATATAATTGGGTGGGATGGTGGCACGGGAGGGACCCCACCACCTTCCCACCTCCACCCCAATTAAGTCCGTGGTAGGAGGTCCCGTGACAGCCTTCCTGCCCCGCTGCCAATTGAGATCTGTAAGTGGGCAATTAGTGCCTAATTAAGGGCCTCATGCCGCCGCAGTGGAGGGTGGGCCTGTAGCCACACAGGGAGCACCCCAAGCAAGCTAATGCAGGTTGCGGCGGGGGGAGTGGGGGGGCTGGTATTCCTTGTTAAAAGGCACAGTGCCTGATCGAAGGACCCGGCATCGGGAAGGTGCGGGGGCCCCGCTGAGAGCCAACTCCCTGCCCTTGCTGCTAACCTCCCTCACCCCTCCCACCCCATACCCCCCTCTCCAGCAACCCCACCCCTCAAAACTTCTCCCACCCTGACTCGCCTGGGGCCGTTGCCTCTGGTGTGTGCTCTACCAGGAGCAGCCGCCACCTCCGTGGCGGTGCTGCTCAGTAAAACAGCTACTAGCCTCTCATTGGGCGGCAACTCTCAGCAAGCCAGACGTCCGTCACCGGGGTCCTTAATCCCGGGGAAGGCCTGCCGCAGTCCACTTAAGTGCTTAATTGGCAGATATCACGATGGCCTGTCCCCAGAGGAGGCGACACAGGGCTCTCGCCGGCACTTCAGCCTGTGGCTGAGACCCCCATCGCCCACATAAAATCTCCCCCATGTGTTAGCTTGGCTTAGTTGGTAGCACTTTTCTCTCTGATTCACAAAGTTGTGAGTTAAAGCCCCAATCCAGGATTTGAGCCCATCATCTAGGCTGACACATCAATGTAGCACTGAGGAAGTTCTGTTGGAAGTGTCCTCTTTCACATGAGACTTTAAACTGACACCCTGTTTCCCTGGTTAGGTGGATATAAAAGATCCTGCTGGGCAATTTGCAGGTCAGGGAATTGTCCTCGTGTCCTGGCCAACATTCATCTCTCAACCAGCGCCATCAAAACAAACCAATGAATTGAGTCACCCAACTCTTATTTGCTATGGGAGCTTACAGAGTGCCAATTGGATGCTGCATTTATCTACATAACGTTGACTGCGGTTTAATAGTAATTCATTGGCTGAGGTTGTGATAGTTACAATATAAATGCATATTCTTTCTTATCCATTTCCTGCTGCCTTGCCACCTTTCTTATACTTTCAAAATTCCTCCTCAAAGCACATCTGATTCACCATTCTAATTGCCCCACTCTCCTCGTTTCCCATGCTTGATTTTGAATGTATTTTTTCCTCCTTATTCTAAAGTGCTTTGAGGCATTTTTCTGTGCGTAGAGTGTTACATGAATGGGAGTGTTAATTGTTGATCAAGTATAGCAGATTCTGGTCCATTTTATTACTGGATTTTTGCTTGCAGGTCAATATGGAGTCCCCAAACCCTGGTATTTTCCTGTCCTCAGGAGTTACTGGTGTGGAGAGTTGTATTGTAATGAGGATCTCTTTCAAATCTCTGATAATAGTACCAATAAAGGTAAGGGCTTCAGAATCAAATAGCTCTGATCTACCATTTTGGATTTGTTACCTTTGTACGTTTGCAGTCATTTTAAGGTCAACGATCTGGAAGGTTAAATTTGTTTCTCTTTTCTCAGATACTGTCTGACCTGCTGAGTATCTCCAGCATTTTCTGTTATTAATTCAGATTTCCAGCATCCACAGTATTTTACTTTTGTTCTTTCAAGAGTGTCTTGCCAATGTATGGTCAGTTTATATTCCAAAAAATTGATCTGGGTAACACAGCTGATATCTGAATATGCCTTGTTTGCACTACAGGGTGGATTTGGAGAGCTGGATGAGACATTTGAACAACTGTGTTCTCACCTTTGTGACTACAGCTTTATCTGTGGATGTGTGCAATGTTGCTGCTGTACGTGGGCAGGCTGAGCTGTTAACTCACCTCAGTTTTTAAAAACAAAATTGTTGTGAATTGCAGGCCCAATCCACCTATTCTTCTTGGAGAAGTGTGTGACAAGGGGAAGCAGGAGAGAGACAAAGAATAAATTGATATTAGTGTCATTTTACCTTCACAGTTAAGGAAGTTCCCCCAACTGTTCCTCTACAACTGTGTGTGGTTAGTTTAAACCGGCTGAGTGATAGGGGCGCATGTTTTCAAACTTGGGTCTTTTTGTTTGCTATGTGACTGACCTGTGACTTTACAGAGTGACTAACATTTAGGAACATATTTCTTGTATTTCTTTCAGTCCATCTGGAGAAGGAACCAACTCATCTCAAATTGGGCGTATCTATCCAGAAGCTAGTGAAGGTTTATGGGAATGGGAAGAAGGTGGCCGTTAATGGTCTTAGCCTCAATTTCTATGAAGGGCAAATCACCTCATTCCTGGGGCACAATGGAGCTGGAAAAACAACTACCATGTAAGACTTGTTTGATAGGCGGTAGGTATGGATTAAGATGGGTATGTAGGGGATGTCTTAACTGGTAAGCAGTTTTTAATATTAAGCATTACAATATTATAATTTTTAATTTAATAATGGTTAACAGTCGGTCACCATTATACCGCCAAGTTGTATATTACAATTTTCCTGATATATTTCCAAGAATTATGAATTACCCATGCTCCATTTAAACACTGATGATGTGGCCTCCTGATGGGAGAGTTCTGATCAAGAGTTAGAGAATCATCAAATTACACAATTTGGAGGAGAAAGAGAAGAGACACATCTCCCTTCATAGTTGCAACTATTATCCTGACTGCTGTGTTCCGTTGGTCACTTCTTTTGACATTTTTCTCTTTGTCTTTCTGTTTTTCGATCTTTACTGTTTTTCCTTACCTCTCCTTACTTCTCTCAGTTCCTTATCTGTTTTGCCAATCACTCCCCGTTCTAACTCTCTTGCTCCCATCTCTTAAATTTCCTTGCCCCCGTCCTTTCATGTGACTCCTTAACTCCCTTGCCCCCCTTCCTTTGTGCTCTCTCATCTCTCCATCTTTACCCTTTTTCTCCATCTCCCCTCATTCTCTTCCCCTCCGTCAATCCCCCAACCCCCCTCGTATTCCCTCTCCCTCATTGCCCCTCCTCTCCCTCTTCCTTGTTTCCCTACCCTCTTCCTTTCGCCCCGTTGCACTTTCTCTCTCTATTCACCCCTCGTGCACATTCACCCCCTTGCAAACACCGTACTCTCTCTCTTCACCCACGCCTCATTTTTGTCCTCTTGTATTCTCTCTTTCTCTTTCTTCAACCTCCCCCCCCCCCCCCCCCAACTTCTCTCAATCTTTTTTCCTTTTTCATTCTCTCTCTCACTTACCTGCCCTCTCCTGAGAAACATTCTCACTTTTGGAACATAGTACAAAACAAGCATAAGGTTATGACTTACTGACAGTTATAAGTGCTACACTTTGTAAGAGGGATGAGCTTGGCTGGCTAGCTAATGTTCTTCTAGACATTCCCTTCAAAACCTCCTTATCCTGGCACTCATACAAAATAGTGGCATTATGCAAAAATTACATTTTTTAAACTATTTTAGATCCTCTTTTAGAATCAACGATTTGTTACATCCAGAGCTGGTGAAACTGGCATTCTCCGCCTCTGGAACTTTGAATCTCTCTTCATGGATAAGTGTAGACATGGTGGGATTTTGTGCTGAGGTGCACCACCAGTCGCTCCCCTTATCCTGTACTGGAAAACGTGACTGTCTTGTGTGTGAAACAAGTTCTTTTGCAACCAAACTGTGAGAACAAAACTAGAGAATTAAAGCAAAAATGAAGACATCTTTATACTGTGCCTTGCAACTCAAATAAATTTCAGCTTCACAGCCAATGAGTTACAACGAATCACATTGACTTTAATGTAAACAAAGGTGGCAGCTGTTCTGCACACAGCAAAATCTTACAAACATCCATAATACCATAACATTTAGAGCACAGAAGGAAGCCATTCAGTCCATCCCACTTGTGCTGGTGCTAGCTCTCCAGCTAGAGCTATCTACTTATTTGTTTGTCCTTCCCATTACCCTTTGATAATTAATCAGCTCATTTGTTTTTGGTGGTTTTGGTTAAGAAGGGAATGTTAGTCAGGACACTAGGAGAATTCCTTGCTTTTTTTAAATGATAATGTTGTACATTCTGCATTGCAGTGCTAGCCTTGTTTATAGGCTCGAGATGGGGCGGCGCAGTGGTTAGCACCGCAGCCTCACAGCTCCAGCGACCGGGTTCAATTCTGGGTACTGCCTGTGCGGAGTTTGCAAGTTCTCCCTGTGTCTGCGTGGGTTTCCGCCGGGTGCTCCGGTTTTCTCCCACAGCCAAAGACTTGCAGGTTGATAGGTAAATTGGCCGTTGTAAATTGCCCCTAGTGTAGGTAGGTGGTAGGAGAATTGAGGGAAGATGGGGATGTGGTAGGGAATATGGGATTAATGTAGGATTAGTATAAATGGGTGGTTGATGGTCGGCACAGACTCGGTGGGCCGAAGGGCCTGTTTCAGTGCTGTATCTCTCTATGTATCTGAGATCTGGAGTGAGACATGACTCCACAACCTAACGTTGGGGAGACCTAACCAACTGAGCCAAGCCGGCACCTTCAGGACAAAATGTGCTGTAGTTCAATCAGGATCTCAAAGCGAAAAGGTGGATTAATGTTTCAGGTGGGACGTTCATCGGGATGCAAAGGGCTAGGTATCAGTTCAAGGTCGTATCAGCTAAACTGCAAGGAAATTGGAAAGACAAAAGAGCTAAACATGTCTCCAAAAAGCAGTGGAATGTCAATGGGAAAACCCAATGAGAAAATTTTGGAGGGGGAAGAGAGAGCAGGGACAGATAGGCTTCTGGCATTTTTGAAGTCAACCTTAAGTGGGTTGAAGATTACCCTACAGGAAGTTGAAATACTATTCCTGATGTTTGCTTCGAACAAGTTCCAACACAGAGTTTGCACTTGAAACATTAATGTGTCTTTTCTCTTGCTGATGTTGATGTGTCTGCTGTGTAGCATTTTCTGTTTCACATTTTTGCTGGTCTGTATTTTGCTACAGTGACTCTTCAATTATAGTCTAAAATAATGTTTGTTATTTCCTGCTAGGTCTATCCTGACCGGATTGTTCCCACCCACCTCTGGGACAGCATATATTCTGGGCAGAAATATCTTCACTGAGATGGATTCGATCAGGAAGTCACTAGGGATGTGCCCACAGCACAATGTACTTTTTGATATGTAAGTTTTTTTTTAAAAAGGACACTTACATCACCAGATCACAAGATAGATGTGGATAAGACAGGCTGTCAGTCCATTCCAGTTTATTTATCTAGAAAAATCTGTAGTCGTCCTAATTACAGCATCCCTCATCCATGCCTTTGTTTCTTCTATACTTGGTGATTCCGATGTTCTCCTGGCTGTGTTCCCAAACCTGCATCCTCCAAAATTGAAACTCATCCAAAACTCTGCTGCTCATATCCTACCTTGTACCAAGTCCTGCTCACCCCTGACCCCTGTGCTTGCTGACCTACATTGTCTCTTGATCTGGCAATGCCTCATTTTTTTAAAAAATTCTTCTGTTTGTTGTCAAATCCCTCCGTGGCCTTGCCCTTCCTTATCTCTGTAACCATCTCTAGCATTAGCGGCTGCGTCTTAAGCTGCCAAGGCCCAGACCTCTGGAAGTCCCTCTCTAAATTTCTTCTCTGCCTCTCTACCTCTCTCGTCTACTTTAAGCTACATCTTTCACAGAGATTTTGGTCATCTGTCCTGATATCGCCTTATGTGGCATGGTGTCAAATTTTGTTTGATAATGCTCCTGTCAAGCACCTTGGAACATTTTACTACATTGGAGGTGCTAGGTAAACACAAGTTGTTTCCTAAATAATTCCAAGGGTTTTTTTAACCTTCATTCCCCTACTCCTACCAGTGAACATTCTGTGTGAAGAATCTTCATCCATCCCATGTTTGTCTTTTTCCAATTCTAACCAATTTTGTAGTAGTTATTGCTGTAAAAAGAAAACATTTTCCCCTTTTACCCAACCCCTCCATCTCCCAAAGGCTGCGGTACAGCCCAAGGTTGTTTGTGTTGGTAGCCCACAAGTATTTTTTCTAACTAGTGAGTGTGGACATTTGAGTGTCAGCGACCTATTTCAACCATGAAGATCATTATCCCAAACCCAAAGAATTTTTTATAAATGCATGAAGAGCAAGAGGCTAACTAAAGAAAGAGCATGGCCTATTTGGGCCCATAAGGATAACCTGTGTGTGGAGGTGGAGGATGTGGGTATGGTTCTTAATGAAAACTTTGCGTCTGTTTTCACAAAACAGAGGGACTATACAGGCATTGCAATCAGGGAGGAAGAGTGTGAAATATCAAATTAAATTAACATAGTGAGAGGAAGTATTAGAGGTTTAACATGTTTGAAAGTGAAATTCCCAGGCCTGCATGAAATGTAACCTTGGCTGTTAAGGGAAGCAAGAGAAGAAATAGCGGAGGCTCTGACCATCATTTTCCAGTCTTCTCTGGTTACAGGTGTGGTGCCAGAGGACTGGAGGTCAGCTAATGTTGTACCATTTTTTAGAAAGGGAAAAAGGGATAAACCGAGTAATTACAGGTCAGTCAGCCTAACCTCAGTGGTGGGAAAATTATTGGTAAAAAAGTGTGAGGGAAGGTATAAATCTTCATTTAGAAAGACGCAGATTAATCAAAAATAGTCAGCACTGATTTGTTAAGGGAATTTTGTGTCTAACTAACATGATTGAATTTTTTGAGATGGTAACAAGGAGAGCAGATGAGGGTAGATTGATGTTGTTTATGTGGATTTTAGAAAAGGCTTTTGATAAGGTCACATGGCAGACTGCTCACAAAAGTAAAAGCCCATGGGGTCCAAGGCAAAGTGACAAGTTGGGTCCAAAATTGGCTCAGAGGCAGGAAGCAAAGGGTAATGGTTGATGGGTGTTTTTAACTGGAAGGTTGTTTCCATTGGGGTTCTATAGGGCTCAGTACTAGGTCCCTTGCTTTTTGTGGTATATATCAATGATTTGGACTTTAATGTAGAGGGCATGATTAAGACGTCTGCAGACGATAGAAGAATTGGTCGTGTGGTTGTAGTTGATAATGAAGAAGAAAGCTGTAGACTGCAGGGAGTTCAATCGACTAGTCAGGTGTACAAATGGAGTTCAATCCAGAGAAGTGTGAGGTAATGTTAAGGGGAAGGCTAACAAAGCAAGGGAATACACAATTAAGGGTAGATACTGAGAAGTGTAGAGGAACAGAGGGACCTTGGATTGCATGACCACAGATCCCTGAGGGTGGCTGGACAGGTAGATAAGGTAGTCAAGAAGGCATACGGGAGACTTGCCTTTAGGGTCTGAGAGGTTATGCTGGAACTGTATAAAACACTAGTTAGCCCACAGCTGGAGTACTGCGTGCAGTTCTGGTCATCACAATGTAGGAAAGATGTGATTGCACTAGAGAAGATACAGAGGAGATTTAACAGGATGTTGCCTGGACTGGAGAATTTTAGTTATGAGGAAAGATTGGATAGGCTGGTGTTGTTTTCTTTGGAATAGCGGAAGCTGTGGGGAGACCTAATTGAAGTGTATAAAATTATGAGGGGTCTAGATAGAGTGGATAGGAAGGCCCTATTCCCCTCGGAGGAGTGGTCCATAACCAGGGGGCAAAGATTCAAGATAAGAGGTAGGAGGTTTAGAGGTGATTCAAGGGGACATTTTTTTCACCTAGTGGGTGATGGGGATCTGGAACTCGCTGCCTGAAAAGATGGGAGAGGCAGAAACCCTCATAATATTTAAAAGGTAATTGGATATGCACTTGAAGTGCCTTAACCTACAAGGCTACAAACCAAGCGCTGGACAGTGGGATTAGGTTGGATGGCTCCTTGTCAGCCAGAGCAGGCACGATAGGCCAAATGGCCTCATTCTGTGCTGTAAATTTCTATGATAACTGAGCCTTAATCTGTCTTCACTCAATGCCCATGCACACACTTTCCAGCTGGTGGGTCACTGGGTAGTGATTGGGAGCAGTAAGCCTCCCTAACCTGAGAACACAAAGGTCGAATGTAGTACCCCAACTTCTGCCCTGATCAAGATCAGTTTACTCAGTAAAAACCAAGGAACAAGCCCAAGGACCTTCCTGATCTGTATGGCGTGATTGCACACTGGATGATTCGTATACCCACTGAACCACTGAGAGTGCTGCAAAATTGATTCATCGCTTCTGTGCAAAGCAGAGTAAGCATTAATAAATACACAGCTTCAAGAGCAAAGGTTCGAAATTTGATTGGAGAACAAAAGAGTTCAGTGAGTGTTGCATATCTATTTCAATTCAAATCTACAAAAGGCCAATGGAGAAGGGATACTGCAGTATTGATCTCTCAATAATCTGATGTTTGTAATTATGAAATTGATACTTTAGACTGACTGTGGAGGAGCACATCTGGTTTTATGGAAGACTGAAGGGGCTGACTGAGGAGGAGGTAAATGAAGAAATTAAGCTGATGATTGATGATGTGGATCTGTTGCACAAACGTAGAGAACAAACAAAAAATCTCTCAGGTGAGGAGTCAATTCTTCACATTCCCCCAGTGTAGGAAATCGCCATGTTATATCGGCCTAAAAGTATAAAAATTCTAATTATGTATTTATTTCAAGGTGGCATGCAACGAAAGCTTTCAGTCGCCATAGCCTTTGTTGGTGGGTCAAAGGTTGTTATTTTAGACGAGCCAACTGCTGGCGTTGACCCTTACTCCCGCCGAGGAATATGGGAGCTCCTGCTTAAATATAGGAAAGGTGAGTCATGTAACACATAAATTAGTCAGTAGGACTAATGCTGATTGATTGAGAGTTGCAGTTAGACCCACAATAAATCAGTGAATGTCTCCTGCCTCCAACCCTTTCATTGTTTTGTGCCCAAGTTACTGATGTAAATTCTGAAAAACTGCAAAAAAAAAAAAAAAAAAAAATTGTGACAAATTTTAGTCAATGAACTAGGAAAACTGTTGTTTCTCAATGGCCCAGAGTTTTTGGAAACTTGCAGCTTATTTCTCTCTGCCGAGTCTTTTCCCCTTTTTTAGCCCCTTGTCTCCTCTCTCCCTAACCCGACTGATTCCTTCAAATTGCTTCTGTGTCCAAGGCATTTTTGCTTTTCCAATATCCAAAGGTTATTTTGAGATGTAATTACAATGTCCCAAAACCAAATTTTAATCCAAGTTCAGGATTTTTGTTTATCCTTTAAACTTCTGTTCCAAAGCAAAAGGTCAATGATCATCAAACTGAAACAAATGGTTCCATTACTGTCTTTCCAAACACCACTCATGCCAGGCTTTATACTCCCAGACCAATCTAAAATTACGCACTCATTTCCTGTCCTAAACATTTTAACTGTTGCTGGGGTAAAGATGCTGGATGTCCTTTGGTACTTTTCCCAGGTAGCCACTCTTCGTCTGTTGCCAGACAGTTTTAACTGTGAAGGACATCATAGCCAAGAGTTGTTGGAAAATGATCAGGAGCAGGAATACCAGCTGACTTGAATCTCTCCCTCACCAACCCCAAACTTGGGCTGTTGAGCACAATTTTAGTGGCACTTACTGCCATGCAGGCTAAGATCAATTAACTAATCACTGACCAGGAATTGAATTTGGGAAGTTTACCACTTGGCCGAGCCTGTAATTACTTATGAAGCTTTTTAAAGGAAATTGCCTTTGTTGGTTGTGGTTTGTCATTCTGCAGGCCGCACCATAATATTGTCGACCCATTACATGGATGAGGCGGACCTCCTTGGGGACAGAATTGCCATCATCTCCAATGGAAAGCTGTGCTGCTGTGGCTCTTCGCTGTTCCTCAAAAACCATTTGGGAACTGGCTATTACCTGACCTTAGTTAAAAAAGAGAATGACAAGACAACACCAGCCAGCTCCAGCAGCACCACCATCGGTCTGAGAAAGGTACATTGAGATTGGTGCTTGTGTGTGTGTGTGTTATACTATTGAGCAATGTATAACTGGCCAAGGCCCACAGTGTCACAGCTACAGAATGAAGGGACTGTTGTGGCAATGCTGTGAATGACTCCTCAGCACTGGCAGTGGCTGAGATTGGAATTGGCAGTAGTACAGGCAAGGAAGTAGCCTTTAAAGCAGCTGATGTTGTTTTGATTCGGAATGATCTTCTTGACCTAGTGGAAAGTGTTCATTTGTCCAAAAAGACCATCTGGTAAATTTGGATAAATTTTGTGTTTGCTTTAATTTATAATAGTGTTGGAATTCCAGGGTGAGATGAGTAGGAGATAATATCGAATACATTAGGAAGTAGTGGTTGGGTGAAACCAAGTTTGGTTTTAAAAGGCTGTCGATCGTAGGAGGGAGTGAAAGCTGTGGGAGGTGAGGAGTCCACAGCTTTGAGCTCCGGGGAAAGAATCCGACAGTAGGGGGTGGTGCAGTAAACCTTGATTTTGACACCGGAAGTAAATTGGGTCCCTGGTTAGATTAATGTTTACATTTTTTAAACTTGTATTAATTTCAGTTATTGATATAATCATCTAAATATAGCAGCATCATTTGTCTCATCTTCTCTCATATATTCTTTTCAACTTTTCTGCTGTCCTTGCACGTGCACACACCGTACACAGATTTGCTTTTCTGGAGTATTAAAATTCTCTGCTATTTTAGGAATTTTTCACATTGTGATGTCTGCATATTATCAGAACAATAAAATTCAGACCTGACATTCTTTGTGTTAGTTTCCAAGGATGAAATTGGTTTTTATCTTCTGTTGCAAATTTTAACCTCAATTTCTTTGCTCAAAGGGTGATAGATGAGGAATAATTTGGTAGGTACTGCAGGTAAAAACAGTAGGAGGTGCTCAAAATGCAGGGGCACTAAAGGGACTTACTCTGATGGGCTAAATGGCCTTTTCTCATCATTGATTGTTGTGTTCTTAATATTGCCAGGATGACAGTGATTCTGAGAGGAGTTATGATACTGGGCTTGGCAGTGAGCAATACAGTGAAATTGGTGCACTGGGTAAGTTTCACTCCCTTTGTTAGTACGAATAAGTTTATCACTTGTTATCATTCCATTTCAGCAGTAGCTTAGAGCACTTGGGTATGATAACCTTTTGTGTTTCAACTGGATCCAGTTTTAGTGGAGTGCTGCCACTATGCCATTCTCTGTCCCAACATAACGTGTTGGCCTGAAACGATCAGGAGGATAATAAATAAATAATGGGAGACAGCAATCTTGGAAGGATTTTTGATATTTTGCTGAAGTACCAGGATACCTATCGAAATATACTCAAGAATTTTACATATAGGGCGGCACAGTGGCGCAGTGGTTAGCACCGCAGCCTCACAGCTCCAGGGACCCGGGTTCGATTCCGGGTACTGCCTGTGTGGAGTTTGCAAGTTCTCCCTGTGTCTGCGTGGGTTTTCTCCGGGTGCTCCGGTTTCCTCCCACAAGCCAAAAGACTTGCAGGTTGATAGGTAAATTGGCCATTATAAATTGTCACTAGTATAGGTAGGTGGTAGGGAAATATAGGGACAGGTGGGGATGTTTGGTAGGAATATGGGATTAGTGTGGGATTAGTGTAGGATTAGTATAAATGGGTGGTTGATGTTCGGCACAGACTCGGTGGGCTGAAGGGCCTGTTTCAGTGCTGTATCTCTAATCTAATCCATATTTTTCTTTACATTGAGACACAGGTAAATTTCAGTGCAACTCTTAAATAAAAAGCATTTCTTTTTTTAAAAAAAGAGAGAAACCTTCCGATTGACTTCAGGTATCCCACTCAAATACACAAAGCCAGTATGAACTCTAGCTGGCCTGAGGATCTGCTGATAAACAAGTAGCCTTGGTGTCAAATTTTGTTTGACACTTTTACGAAGCTTCTTGAAACATTTTACTACATTAAAGGCACTATATAAATGCAAGTTGTTGTTGTCATCTACAACTGACCCAGCAAAGCATAACAAGGATCCTTTGTAACCTTAAAGGGATTCATAGACCTCTGTGTGTGTCTGTGTCTCTGCCTCTGTCTGTGTGTCCTGTGTGTGTGCGCGCATGTGTGTGTAGCTGCATTTTCCCAGTAAAATAATACACTGGGTGTTGGGTGTGATATGGCAGAATGCTCCTGCCCTTGTTTGGGAGAATGTTATGGCTCCAGTGCTCAGATAAAAAAGCTTTATTGAACTCATTAAAAGACGACAACTGAGGCTGTAATCATGCTGGGAAATGTTAGCAATGGGTTCATGTGGAATTCCTCTCAATCTTATTTTAATGAAGGTTTTAACCCACTTAAAATGATTGGGTTAAAACACCCGAGAGAGGAATTTCTTACGAAGTGCAATTTGAAACCAAATGAGTTTGTGAGCTTTCTAAAGCATTTGGGGAAGGCTAATAAGGCAAGGGAATACACAATAAATGGTAGGATACTGAGAAGTGTAGAGGAGCAGAGAGACCTTGGAGTGTATGTCCATAGATCCCTGAAGGTGGCTGAACAGGTAAATAAGATGGTCAAGAATGCGTGTAGGATACTTGCCTTTATTCGCCAAGGCATAGAATATAAGAGCTGGAGGTTATGCTGGAACTGTATAAAACACGAGTTAAGCCACAACTGATGTACTGTGTGCAGTTCTGGTCACCACACTATAGGGGAGATGTGATTGCACTAGAGAGGGTGCAGAGGAGATTTACAAGGATGTTGCTTGGACTGGAGAATTTCTGTTATGAAGAAAGATTGGATAGGCTAGGGTTGTTTTCTTTGGAACCGAGGAGGCTAAGGGGAGACCTAATTGAAATGTATGAAATTATGAGGGGTCTAGATAGAGTGGATGGGAAGGCCCTATTCCCCTTGGTGGAGGGGTTCATAACCAGAGGGCAAAGATTTAGAGTAAGAGGTAGGAGGTTTAGAGGGGATTTGAAGGGAACTTTTTTCACCCAGAAGGTGGTGGGGATCTGGAACTCTGCCTGAAAAGATGGTAGGAGCAGAAACCCTCATAACATTTAAAAAGTACTTGGATATGCTTTTGAAGTGCCATAACCTACAAGGTTACGGACCGAGAGCCAGAAAATGGGATTAGGGCAGATGGCTCCTTGTGGGCTGTCGCAGACACGATGGGTCCGTGTTGCAAATTTCGCATTTCTCTGTTTTCTGGGAAAGTAGAATTTGATTTAAGGATAGTCGTTTTCACTTCCTTTATTGCAACTTTTCTCCGGTTGCTAAACGTTCTTGTATATTATATTCATAGTACTCAATTCCTCCTTTTACAGCTCCTGGAACCACTTGCAGCCTGTCTCCCTGTGGGACTTGGAGATGTGCTGTCCGCAACCTTCCTTTTTTGGAATGTTTCTTGGGACCCGGATGTGGGTGTGGAGGAAAGAGAGAGAGCAAGCTAACTTTTAATCATTAATGTGTAATTTTTTAATAAACATATTAACGTGGGTTGCTATATGGTGGATCTGTGAGAGGCTTTGAAGTCTATCTTCAAGATCATGGCCTGGGAGTTGAACTACGACAGGGTGGATGATACAAAATGATGATGACTGGGTCTCAGAGAGGCTTGATCTAGATCTGCCTTCTGGGTGCACAGCTGTGCCCGTCTGTCTTGTTGGTGTCTGGTGCTTTTTGGTTGTGTAGCAGTGCCGTTATGGATTACCATATTTCAGTGGGAGGAACCTCTCTCTCTGCCAAAACCAGGATGACACTGTCCCTGACAGGCTGGTCTGCTGCAGGCAGTAGATCAGGGGCATGTGTTTCATGTTTGTCTCCTTGTTTTTGTGTTTCCTAGATGTATCGACTGTTCTAGCACTGATACAGAAATATGTCTCTGATGCACGTCTGGTGGAAGATTTCGGGCACGAAATGACTTATATTTTACCCTATGTTGGGGCAAAAGATGGCGCTTTTGTGGAACTCTTCCAGGAATTGGACAACCGTCTATGTGAGCTCGGAATTTCCAGTTATGGTATCTCGGACACCAGCCTCGAAGAGGTAAGCACACAAAGGAATAGACTAAAATATGACTGGTCCAGCAATGTCTCATTTTTAAAAGTCTCATCTTGTGTCTAGATCTCTGTAACCTCCTCCCACACTACAAATCTCCAAGATCTCTGTACTCCTCCAATTCTGGCCTCTTGTGCATACCCGAATTTCCTTGCTCCAACATTGGCGGCTTTGCCTTCAGCCATCTGGGCCCCTAGTTCTGGAATTCAGTCCTAAACCGCTCCGCCTCTCTACCTCTCTTTCCTCCTTTTTAGATGCTCCTCAAAGCCTACCTCTTTGACCAAACTTGTGGTCATCTGCCTTGATATCTCCTTATGTGGCTTGGTTAAAGTTGGATCACGCTGCAATGAAGTGCCTTAGAATGATTTACTTCATGAAAGGAGCTATATAAATATAAGTTGCTGTTTTGTGAGGGGACAAATTTTTAGAGGAAGTGTTATGAAAGTGCCTCTTTAGTTAAATATATTTTTTGAGAATTCATTTTTTTGAAAGATTGAAGAAATGTTAAACTTTGGGATTTTCAAAGGGAGTCATGTAAAGGCCACTTGATTTTGAAAAACAGTCCCTGGAAATGTTTTTTAAAAGGGTTGCAGAGGTCTTGTGAGGAAAACAAACCTTTCCGGGAAACCACCTGACTTCCAGCTCAATAAACAACAGAGAACTTTGGACACCTGGAGAAGTTGTTTACAAAGAAGTGGCAGGTCAAGATTGATGGAGGTCAAAATGTTGACCTCCTATTGTCTGTTTCACTTTTGAATTGTTTTGAGTTGGGTTTGAACTGTATACAAAGGGAGAGAACTTCCAAGGAGAGAAGACCACAACCCAGCTCAGCTTTCCAGCACCTCTCTGAAAGACCCTGAGAAGTCCACTGTGTCAAATCATCTCATCTGTCTTTGAAGAAAAGCCTGCTAAATTAATTCTCAATGCCACCTGAAAAGAACTGTTCTGAAAGATCCCAGTGACCCTCTATCTGTACTCGGAGGCCAGCCTGTATGCCAATTTTGGAACTCAACATATCTCATCTGGCGTTACTTCAAAAATGAGAAGTATTCAGCCCAAGTGTTTTTTTTGTCTGTAATAGAGCCCTAAAAACAAAAATCCCTTTATTTTCCTGCTTAACCGGTGTATGTATGAGTGTGAGGGGCTAAGGTAAAAAGGGAACTTTAATATTTCAATCTGTGTGTTTATGCTTTACTTCATTACTGGTTAAGACTTGTTTTATAATAAACTGATAATTTTGTTGTTTATGAAAGAAACCAGGTTGGTATGTTTTATTCTGGGATAAAAAATAGTCTATGATTAACCATATCGGTAAGTGGGAAAAAATTTAAATATATGTTGTGACCCATGGAGAAGTGGAACTAGAATAAACAGTGCACTCTTCCTGCCTCGGTCGTAACAGAGGGCAGAACTGAACTCCTCTGTTGGTTTTCATTGATTTCGAAAGAAAGAACTTGTCTTTATATGATGACTTTCTTGTTCCCCCCCGCCCCCCCCAACAACAACCCATTGTACTTCATGGTTAATGAATTATATTTGAAGGTCTTTGTTTCTGTTTTTGTAACTGTTGTGTCTCTCTGGGTGAGAGAAAGAACACTTTCCGATTTCAGGCAGTATCAACTCCCAGCTCAGGTGCAGCACAGGTTACATGCAGAGTGAAGCTCCCAGCCAGGTACAAAAAGAGTTAGATATGGAGTAAAGCTCCCTTTATGCCACCTTATCATGTGGAAATAAAAGATCCCATGGCACTGATGGCAGAAGAGCAGGGGAGTTCCATTCCCTGCGCAAACCCCTCCTGGGGTTTTGAACAAGATTTATCGCTCAATCAATAGACTAAAATGGATCATTTGATAATGTCTCTCATTGTGGTTTGCTCTGCACAAATTGGCTGCTGTGTTTCATACATTATAACAGTGAGTGCACTTCAAGAGTACTTTTGGTATGTTCCTATGGTAGGATGGATATTGTTTGCATTCTGCAGACATCAGCCCCCATCAGGTGCCCATGCAGAGATAGAGTTTTGAGGGTTATGGGTAAATGGTGTGTTAATTTCAGTTTAGTTTCAGGTCTAATGATTTTGTACAAATGGTGTAGATTATGGGACTTTGTGATATGGGATATCACATTTAGCACTGCCTATCTGCAAGCACATTTTCAACATATGGCTTCCCCAGAATCTTTCAGCAAGGCTACACTGCTATAGAATGCGTGGGTGCATGTAATAGTATCTTACAGCATAGAAGTCCATTTGGCCCGTTGTCGCTATGCCAGCTCTTTTGAAGGAACTATTTAGTTTCACTGCTTCCCCCCACCCCTAACCCCCACACTTTTTCCAGAACCCTGCAAAATGTTCCTTCTCAGGTATTTATCCATTCTCTCTTGATAGTTACAATTGAATCTTCTTGCACCACCCTTTCAGGCAGTGTATCCCAGATCATCATAACTCCCTGTGTTTAAAAAAAACGCATCTTTCCTCTGGTTCTTTTACCAATTATCTTAAATCTGTGTCCTTTGGTTACCCACCCACCTGCTCTAGCAACAGTTTCTCCTTATCTGCTAGCTTTTTTGATAATTATCTTAAACCTGTGTCTTCTGGTTACCGGCCCTCCTTCAACTTTCTACTCCATCAAAACGCCTCATAATTTTGGACACTTCTATTAAATCTCCCTTTAAACTTCTCTACTCTAAAGAGAGCAACCCCAGCTTCTGTAGTCACTCCACATAACTGAAGTCTCTCATCCTTGTTACCATTCTAGTAAATCTCCTTTGCACCCTCCTGAATGCCTTGATATCAATCCTAAAGTGTGGTGGAGAATGAAGCAACTCTACCAGGTAGATTTTTTTTTTTTGGGTAACCAGCCACCCTGTGGCCTCAGAGTAGGAATGGCCAATTAAGGGCAGCTTTGTCCTGGAGGCCCATGCCCTCTCAGAAGTGGATTGGAGCTCATGCCCCTGCAGCCATTGAACACAGAAGATGTTTGTTATGGGTGGCACAGTGGCGCAGTGGTTAGCACCGCAGCCTCACAGCTCCAGCGACCCGGGTTCAGTTCTGGGTACCGCCTGTGCGGAGTTTGCAAGTTCTCCCTGTGACCGCGTGGGTTTACGCCGTATACTCTGGTTTCCTCCCACAGCCAAAGACTTGCAGGTTGAAAGGTAAATTGGCCATTGTAAATTGCCCCTAGTGTAGGTAGGTGGTAGGAGAATGGTGGGGATGTGGTAGGGAATATGGGATTAATGTAGGATTAGTATAAATGGGTGGTTGTTGGTCGGCACAGACTCGGTGGGCCGAAGGGCCTGTTTCAGTGCTGTATCTCTAAATAAAAAATAAATAAATAAACATCAAGCTGGACTAAATTTGAGCCCAGGGTGAAAGGACAGTGGCTAACCCACTGCATCACCCAGCCCACAACAGCTGGTTTACATGTTGACCACTGACATTGGAGAGTTTTACAAAGTCACAGGGCTGAATTATACGTCGCCCCAGCGGGTTGGATGGTGGGGTGGGGGCGGTGTAAAATTGAGCAGGAGGCCTACCTGCCCCGCTTCCGCCTCCGGCCAAGTTTACGGCAGCTGATTAGCCGGCAGCTCACTGAGGCGGGACTTCCTACCTCAAGTGGGTGGAAGTTCTGCCTCAGGACAATTAAAGCCCGGGGACCCGTAAAATGCGGGTCGGATCCCTGGGCTAGGCGGAAGCGGGTTCACCACCAACTTTCACATCAGTGGCAAATTCCCGTCCGCCTAAGGTAAAATCCAGCCCACAGAGTGGAAGATCAAATTGGAGGCAGAGTTATTAGGACGAGAGATTGGAGTTTGATAACTCACTTGCAGACTTCTGATAGTTGATACAATACAGTTTATGCAGCTACTGGTATTACTGCTGTTTGTTGTCATATTTAGTGATGTATGACAGGCAGATTAAATTACAGTTCTCTATCGCTCATCCCAGTATCCATTATCCCATGTTTCATCACTTTTTTTTATCTCCTGTCTTTTTTTGAAATCGATAACATTTTATTTCATTGTGTGTTTAATGTGTGGTATATCTTCTAGATTTTTCTCAAAGTGGCTGAAAACACAGGAGTGGACAGTGATGTTGCAGGTAATTTAAAAGTTATCTTTTACACCTTCAAATCATTCACATTCACTCTTCACAGACGTTTATTTTATTTAGAAAAGCCTATTTCAAGCTGCCAGACTTTGTCACCAGTCTGTGTTGAGTCAGCTGGTCTTATTCAGGGTGGCAGTAGGCATCCTACAATCTTTTTTTTTTATTCATGCATGGGATGTGGGCGTCACTGGTTATGCCAGCATTTATTGCCCTTGAGAAGGTGGTGGTGAGCTGCCTTCTCGAACCGCTGCAGTCCAATCAGATTCCAAACTCAGGCTAAGGACGGGGCAAAAAAAAAAATTAGTGGGGGCTCCAATTCCTGCTCATGAACCAGTGAATTCTACTGGGAACTGTATATGTGTGGATGTTAAACAGTGAGGAAGATATTAATAGACTTCAAGAGGACATAGACAGGCTGGTGCAATGGGCAGGCACACGGCAAATGAAATTCAATGCAGAAAAGTGAGAGTTGGCGTATTTTAGTTGTAAGAAGGAGGAGAGACATTGCGAGCTAAATGGTACAATTTTATTGAGAGCGCAAGAACAGAGAGACCTGGGATGGGGGAAGGGAAGCATTTGTGCACAAATCTTTGCAGGTGTTGGGACAGGTTAACAAAGCAGAAATAAAAGCGGATGGGATCCTGGGCTTTATAAATCGGTGCATAGAATACAAAAGCCAGGAAGTTATACTTAAAACCTATATAAAACATTAGTTTGACCCCAGCTGGAGTATTGTGCCCAATTCTGGGCGTCACTCCTTAGGAAGGACATTAAGGCTTTGGAGAGAGTACAGAAGAGATTTACAGGAATGGTTATGGTTATGTGGCTAGACTGGAGAAGCTGGAATTGCTCTCCTTAGAGCAGAGAAGGCTAAGAGGAGACTTGATAGAGGTGTTCAAAAGCGCAGGGGAGTGGGGACTAACTAGATTGCCCTTTGAAAGAGCCAGTGCAGGTTCGATGGGCCAAATGACCACCTCCTGTGCCATGTTATTCTATGATTCTATGTTGAAGGATGACACAATGAGGCTAAGCTGTGATGTCCCCCATGGAGAAAGAGCCTGCCGACACTCACTGGAATTGGATGGCTGCCACTACTCATGGAGTGTTCCCCAACAAGAATCCAGATCTTAAGAGAGGGCGAAGGAATTTTGGAGAGCGGGTAGTGGAGGAATAATATAACAAAAAAACAAATGAGTGTGATGGGGCTGTGCCATATGTGTTTGATGTGGCATTGTCCCGTTTACTTGAGATCTTTTAAGTTATTTAAATGGCCTCTCTAGGTATATATACACATACATTTGGGGGTTCAGTATATGAGTAATTTGAAGCATAATGTGTACCAAGTATAGCAAGCTTGAGAGGGAACAAGGGGCTTTGGACGAAAGGTTCCCAAAGCTCTCCACCCCTGGGGTTTTCCTCGTGTCAGTTCTGAGTCTCTTGTATAGCCATGATTAGTCAATAACTCCATTATCATTTGCATTATGCAGCTGCCAGGATGGTAGAAGGTGAATTAGATGGACCTTGGCCTTTTCTCGCCGAACAATTCCAGTGTTCCTATGCACTTTGTTTTAAGTATCAGCATTGCCGGCACACTCAGTTCAGAGGGTAGTCTCACACAGTGTACTAGCATGAGTATTGCAGTCGCACTGGAGCAGAGCCAAAGGAGGCATGCGTGACTCCTGCTTTACCTCTATACTCCCGCTCGGATTCTGTGCTCATTTAAGAATCTGGACATTTGCAGGGTCGGGGTGTTTTTTTTCTTAACCACATTAATGTGAGTTGCTGGATGATGGGAGGAGGGGGAAGAATGTGTTACATCATCAACAAGATTTCAAGTCACGAGCAGTGTTCCCTTTAAGCCGTGTGGGTGTGCAGCCACACAGCAATCCAGAACATATCGCGCACGAGACAAACAGGCTGCGCACAACCAATGTTCGCTTGAAGGTGTGCACATGCATGGCTACACTTCAATTTTAAAGGGATTGCGCAGTGCAACAAACAGGTATGCACAGCAAAGAGAGATTAGAGGGAACATTGGTCATGAGTCCATTGCGTTTACACCAACAGAAGATCATATTCTGAGGTGGGATTTCATGCTGTGCTGGATCTGGCTGTTGGTCAATTATTACAGTAAATGGAAGTCAGCATATTGGAGTCAAACGCTCACACATGATCAGGCTGCATCAGCAGCAGGGCTTGTATTCATCCATCAAGCTACTCATGAACTTTGTAACCATTTTATTTACACAAGATTTCTTTGTGTAAATTTCTGTGTCCTTATTATTTTTCTTGGGTCTGACAGATGGAAATATCCCTATTAAAAGAGTCAGATGTTCGAGGTCCAGTGAGCACACACTACAGCCAGTCAGTGAAGAAGGGGATTTTGAGATGCCTGATGCAGAACCCGGTAATATGCATATTTAATGTTCCTGATTGATTTTGGGGGAAATGTTGTTTTGTGTTTACTGAGGCCAGATTAAGGTTCAAAGGTTGAACAGACCCTCCCCAACCACCCCCTCCGCCAGCTGTTGTGATATTAAACCGCACAGGTCAGAAAGGTTTCAGAGTCAATCCCCAGTCTGTTAGTTGTTCTCAGCTGGGGTAACAGTCATGGTGGCACCTTAGGCCTTGGTGGCCCTGGACAAGTGAGGGGAAAAAAACAGCTCCAGTCTCCCACTGACCACTATCCAGTGCCTGGTGCTCTGTTGCTATTGGACTTGTCTGTACCCAAGGTTGAATAGTCTGCTAGCACTCACCTTCTAGGCTCACAGAGGAAGACGACCATTTGGGTGAGGTACAGGACAATGACCAGTGCCAACTCTTTCTGAATAGAAATGGAAGGGAAACAAGTAATGGGGAAAAAGGAACAGCAGGCACCCCTTAGAAATCAGTTTCAGAATCCAAAGGGCAAAAGGAAAGGCAATGGCAAGTCTCGTTGCTCTGTTCGTTTATCAATATGAGCAGCAACAAGCAGCAAAGTGCCGAATGCAGGCTAGGGAGGGAAATTCAGAGGGGAGACTCAGCTGGAACATCCCTGACACTTCAAGGTGGCCAGCTACAGGGAGCATCAGTGCTAGGCGGGAGCTTCCTGAGTGGCCAACACAGCCATAGGGTGTCAGACTAAAAAGAAAGGAGTAAAATCACTAAGAAATGAAAACACTGACCCAACAAATACCCTAATAAAAAGGGAGGTGAAAAATGCGCTGTATTTTTCCCAATGACTCCAGGTATTAACGTCCGAATTTAATGTTAAGAATATTGCTAAATTTAGGTGCATCTATCACTTGGTCCATTTCCGGGAGCAGTATGTGTGCAAATTTGGAGCAAATTCAGGATTATTACATGAAACTTATTTCCTGAATTTTTATATTGAACATATTGTCTCTCTGTTTCTAATGCTTCCCAAATGCCAGTAAAAAGGAAAGTTCGAACGAAAGGTATGACTTAAATATAAATTGGATACAGTTTTGACTGAAGTTAACCTGATAGGAGCGCATGCAAAACCTGAAAGAGAAGCTGTTTCGATCATCGAGCCTCACGTATTTGCCCAATATTTAAACCATTATCTCTTAGAGTAACATCTCAGTGAAAAAATGACCTGCAGTGACAGGGTTAAGGGTGTACAATCCAAAGTCTGTGCTGAGCTAGCTGATCTCAAATGGGACTGAGATTAGGGAGCTCTGTCCCTGGTTTAAGGAGAAGAAAAGGGACTAGAGATTCCTGCTCATGATTTCACTGCAAACTGCGTATGTGTGGATGTAGGATCAGGCTTGGCTGTGATGCCCCTCATGGCCTATCTGCAGATACTCAATGTCTGGGCTTACCTGTGAAGGATAGCTGCTTGGGGAAAATACCAAAGGATGCCTGGTATCTGGGGAAAATTGAGCACCGAGAGGAGAATATTTTAGGGGAGGGGGTATTAAGCTTTTTATATGTGAGTTTAAGTTGATAATTTTCTAAGTGCATCTTCAGCAGGGAACACTGAGCTTGGCCACTTACCAAAACAGGCAGAGTGTCAATGAACTTTGCTGAGCAAAAGTTTAGAAGACAAAACAACATAAAAGAGCATTGATTATTGTTGAATTATTTGCTGTCTTCACTAACCTAATAATTTACAGTTACATGCTGGTATTTTATAAAATATTAAGTTAAGACATCGAGCTTCACCATTTTTAATAAAGGTTTCCTTTGAATCTTTGCTCAGAATCCAAGGAGACAGACTTCATGCACAATGTGGAAGGTAGAGGCTCTTACCAGTTGCATGGCTGGCAGCTCACCAGACAGCAGTTTCATTCCTTGTTCCTCAAACGCTTTCTCTATGCCAGGCGAAGCCACAGAGGACTTTTTGCTCAGGTAGTTTTAACTGTCTGTTGGATTGAAACGTGATGTTATTTTTCCAGTTTTCTCACCTTCCCTCCTTCACCCCACCACCCAAAGCAGCTGACATTTGTTGGGGTATAGTTCTATATGCTGAATTACATTATTCATGACTCCCAGTCCCACACCAAAATAGTTGACTCTTATCTATTGGCTGAAGTGACCTAGCAAGCCACTGAGTTGCATCAAACTACTACCAGTGGTTCAAGATGAAGGCCCACCACCTTCACCTTCTCAGGGTATCTAGGGATAGGCAATAAATGGCAGCCTTATCAGCAACACTTCCATCCTGAGAATGAACATTTGAAAAAAAAAAGTCCTCCTCCAACTGCAGCTGATATCTGCAGGGATACAGTTCAACAGCTGCCAGCTCCCATCCAGTGCCTTGTCCGAATGGTCATGTATCAGCCTATGCAGAGTTTGTCAATGGGCTATTCGACAGTGTGGGTAACGTGCCCAAGCTCACTAATCCTGTCTCACTCAACTCCAACACGTGCAGACTTTCTGGAGGAGTTGCTGAAAAGTGACCCAATGCACCAACTCTAGCTGGATTTTAATTTTCCATAGCTCAGGGTCAGAGGCTGATTAAAGTGTTGCCACTACCTTCCACTGCTGGGATCTGTGTTAAAATGCAGCCTAGTATGATTTAATGTTTTCCTTGGCTGATGGGTTTAAGACTCCGATGTGAAATTAGTTTGGCCAGCTTCAACCTCGTTCCTGTGAGCCCACAACATAAACTGGGCTCAATTCAACACTGCTCAGTAATCTCACTCAAGGTGTCCTATGTGGGAAATGGAACTATCGTACTGGTGAAGCACGGGGTGAATTTTTGAGGGACGATGCAGAGGGACTTCTACTCAACATCTAACCTGTGTTGAACCTATCTGGCAATGTTGAATGTTGACACTGAGGCGACTTTAACTCCTCCTTCTCCCTCCACCCGACTCCCACAACCTGGCAGAAAATGGGCAGGGAGGGCAATTTTATATTGGAGCCTCCAACTAAACCCCTCCCCACCCCCTCCCTCAGCTAGCAGGGTCCTTGTTTAAGCCCTAGTGTATCACTAGATTATATAACATACAGCACATCAAAGCTGGGTGAGCTTATGCAATACAAGTATATATAAAACAATGTGCATAGTTACTGGGTAAAATGAACCAATGAATATTTCCTGCTGTATCTTTTCCAGATTGTGCTGCCTGCAATGTTTGTGTTTGTTGCCCTGCTCTTTAGTCTGATTGTGCCTCCATTTGGGAAGTATCCACCATTAGAACTGAATCCATGGATGTATGGAGAACAGTACACCTTCATCAGGTACTCAACTTAATGTATACCTCCCAAGAGTCCAAATCTACCAGTGATGGGTGTTAAACATTGCTATACTATTATGTAGCTGGAAGCACTGATCAGAGCCCTAAGAAGGGCTTTCATTTGTACAATGCCCAATCATATCTCAGAATTGTTCTTAAGTGCATATTGCTTTTCTAGTAGTCACTATTGTTTTGTTTTCCAAAAATATACTTTATTCATAAAAATTTGTAAAAATACATTACAAAATAATTCAAGTTGGACATTTAAAGTGCAATAATTAGTTTCTTTCAATATAGTACTTGAAGGCCTCAGTACTCTTGCCATTCCAGGTTATGTTTACAATGTACATTCGCAATACATACCAGAACATTCTCTGGTGCATACAGCCTGAGGGGTTTTACATGGGTTCCAGACCCTCAGTTCACTATGGCAGGAGGACCTTACACAGTGGCCTTTCCCCATTGAGCTTTTGCAGCGGCTGCCCCAAGCTTTAGTGCATCTTATTTTTTATTGAGAGATACAGCACTGAAACAGGCCCTTCGGCCCACCGAGTCTGTGCCGACCAACAACCACCCATTTATACTAACCCTACAGTAATCCCATAGTCCCTACCACCTACCTACACTAGGGACAATTTACAATGGCCAATTTACCTATCACCTGCAAGTCTTTGGCTGTGGGAGGAAACCGGAGCACCCGGCGAAAACCCACGTGGTCACAGGGAGAACTTGCAAACTCCGCACAGGCAGTACCCAGAATTGAACCCGGGTCACTGGAGCTGTGAGGCTGCGGTGCTAACCACTGTGCCGCCCATTTTCCTACTGCACCTGGTATTCCCAGGCAGGCTCCCATCCAAGTACTAACCAGGCCTAAGTCTGCTTTGCTTCTGAGATCAGACGAGATCGGGCGTTTTCAGACTAGTATGGCCGTAGGCATCCTTCAGCATGTCATCCTGGACCATGGAATGTGCCAGTTTGCAACACTGTCGTCGACAACTCTTTGCTCTGGAAGACCAGTAGGTTTCGGGCAGACCAAAGAACGTCTTTCACCAAGTTGATGGTCCTCCAGCAGCAGTTATGTAGGTGTATGCACCAGTCAATTTGTAAACAAGCAGATTCCACAAACCACACTGAGAGGAGCAACCAGTCAGTCTCTTTATGGTAGTGGTGAATGAGAGAGGAATGTTGGCTAGGATGCTGGGAGTGCTTTTTGAATAGTGGCTGGCATTTAACACTCAAGTCCTGGAGTGAGCTGAAACTTTCTGACTTAGAGGCAAGAGTGCTCCCAATTAAACCAAGCTGGTAAAAGATAGCATTTGGCCAACCAATCACACTCCTTCTGCAACTCATGTACAGTCTGTCTTATTATGGACTCTATCCACCCATTCGATCTCCTGAGGGAAAGTTCTGTGTAAACGCTTGCAAATCCCCCAAATTAATTGAGAAAAACTCCAGAAATTCATTCGCTCTTCCATCTCGGCTACTTGAAGCCGTGAAGTATTTGATCATTTCCCTCTGTACATATTTCAATAATCTCTGATCCTACTATTACAAGGTTTCTATTTTTGTATTAAAAACTTAGAAGGCTGTGTGTTTTTAAAAAAACTGAAAAAGGATTTTTCGGTGGACATTGATACCTGCAAATAGTTGAAAGTTTTGGATGTTTTGAAAGGAAGCTGACTTTGTATACAAAGACAGGAAAGCAGGCAATTTCAAAGAAATCAGCAAGGGGTTTGACCTCCTCAGAGCAACTCTTTGAATGACAAGGGAGATGCTATGTCTGGACATGTGACCTGTTCAGAAAGGTTTGCTTTCACTTTGGACCTTTTTAAAAAGCCAGTGAGTTGGACAAAGAGCAGGCATTTGAAATTAGGTTTTTGACCTGCCTGGAGATCAGAGAGGAAGACCCAGAAAAAGTGTTACCTCTCTGTAAAGGAATCTCTTGAGAAGAAACTCTATTTCAAAGGTGGCAGATTCCTATTGCCTGCTGTCTCTGAAGAATCCCTGCATCAGATATGGTTCCTGTTGCCTCCTGTGTTTTCAGAAATCCTGAAATCTGAAGAAATCTTCTACTGCTAGACTGCTGCTGTAAAACCTAAGACCTGTTGCTACACCCCTGATGAAAGAGCTATGTGAAACCTGCTGCAGTTGAATTGCCTTTACTCTCTACCCATCACAGACTGTTCATCAACCTCACCTGGAGAGACTTTGAGTGGCTCTAGGACACCTCACCAAACCGTAGAACTTCCTACCAGAACATGACAACCCAAGTTATTTTATTATTCCTTTCATTCCTACGAAACAGCTGTAAACCAAAAAATCCTTTCTACTCAGTTAATCGGTTTTTTTGAATATATATGTGTGTGCATGAGGGCTAGGGAAATGAGGAGCTTTTCATATATAAAGTTATCCCATTATTGGTTAAGACGTGGTTTTATAATAAATAGTTAATGTTGTTGATTAAAGAAACCTGGTTGGTGTGCTTTATTCTAGGGGACAAATAGAGTATGTAATTGGCTTTTTTTGGTAATTGGGAAAATTTATTGATATGCTGTGACCTGTGGAAAAGTGGGACTGAATTAACAGTGTACTCCTCCTGCCTTGGTTGTAATACTACATTCACTGAATATTCATAGAAGTGTTATAAATATTAAACAAAAATCAACAATACTAGAAAAAAGGTCAGTGCGAATGTAGTTTCTTTTCCGTTTTCTCCCCTTATGACTGTCACTGGGGTATGGATTCCAAAGCACCCAGCTGGCCTCTGGTACCTCACTGAAGTGGCTACGCTATGTGTGTGAACCAAGACGGTGAATGTCAGCAGTGTTTTAGGCTGATATTAGGACAGTTGTCTTCTTGCAGTGTGATCAACACGTGGAATGGGTGTCCGGGTGGAATAGTGGCCTAGGCAAACTCTAAGGGCTGGATTTTAGCTCTGGGGTCGGGACCCCAGCGTCTGGGGCATTTCAAGCATCGTGTCGGTGCCTGATGCCCAACATGATTTTTGACGAGCAGGCCAATTAGTGGCCAGGGAGCACGCTCGCCATTCAATTGAGGACAACGGGCTGGCTTCCGAGACTGGAGGGCCAGTAGGATGTGGGAGCTGTCTATATGTAGGAGAGAGAGGGAACCTCAAGATGGAGGCACTTTCTGAAGTCTCTCCAAAAAGGTGAAATAAAAATTGGCTACAGCTGCCAGACCATTACTGTGGGGTCGTGGAGGGGGAGCTCCTCCTCAGGCTGCCTCAAGCCGCGGCTGTGGATCGTGGTCATGGGAGGGGGGTGTGTGGTTAAGATTGTTACATGTAGTGCTAGCGCCCCCCCCCCCCCCCCACCCTCGTCTGCTGCCATGTTGCTGCCTCCAGCCCTGGGCTGTGTTTCAGCCTCAGGTGGGGGCCTGAAATTTCCAGTCGGCATCAGCAGTGTGGTCTTCATAGGCCCTTAATGATAAAATTGGATGCTGGGAGGGGCCTTTAGACTCTTTCTGGATGGATGAGTTAAGGTAGGCTGAATGGCCTTTCTTATCCATATTTATATTGTGCAATCAAGCCCACTCTTGTCTTCTCGACATTGACACACGTGCACTTCCCAGCAGGAAGAGAACTATTCTCCACCTCCTCTTCTTTACCCCCCCCCCTCCTCCCCCCCCTCTCCCTACCCACTCCCAAGAATGGTAAAGCCACATTCTACACCTCAGCCACCATCCTGGCTCAGGTCAGCCACCTTGGCACAGACTGGTGATGCAACCTGTTTGTTTGACTCTGTGCCACCCCAGGGAGGGCATTCCTTACTTGAGCTTGTAGTTCTCAAGTAAGTGAAAGAAGACTGCAGTGGCCCCTTGAATTTATTGGTTTCTCTGCCTACCTGTTGTTTTTAGCTCAGGCAGGTGTTTTGCCTGTAGTGTCTGGTTCAGCACTGTCTTTCCAGCTGTTGTGTAGTTTGAGTTGCTGATTGTGAACAGATCTGTTGGGTCCAATGTTGATATTGTTGATCTAATTTATCTTTTTGCCCCTTCAGTGATGATAGACCAGAGGATCCCAGTACTCATGAGCTGATCAGTGCACTTCTCAATGATCCTGGATTTGGCACCACATGTATGGCAGATGGATTGAATGAGTGAGTATCAGCCCGAGGTTATTCTGTTCTTCAGACGCTGTACAGTGCTGCACTTACTCTATCATCCTCTCTCCACTGTTGCTTTTAACTCAAACGATAGAAACTCCTATTGACAATGTTATATAGTTTAGCTCCCTCTATCTAATCCCCCTCAGCACTACTTTATTAGAGCCACTTAAAATAAACACATTTACAAACCTTGGGACCCATTCCACATTACAGATTCAGTGAGGTACACCATGCATTCTGTGTGAACCTCACAGAAACAGACAATCGATCAGAGTACTGAATTAATGAGATTCCAAATTTAGCAGTCCCACAATTTATTTTTATATATGTACTAATTCTGGATACTATGCCCGGATTATGCATGGGACTCATTTAAAGCTCCTAATAAACAGAGTAACGTCTCCATAAGCACCCACAATATTAATTTCTGCCTTTTGAGCATTGGATCCAACTACAAACTATGAAGCCTGGGCCACTCTGTTCTATTTCCACTTGACATTCCTATTAGCTGGTTCGTCCTGTTTGCATTTCAAGGATCTGGAGGTTTGGAAATGGCTGTTCTTCATGCCATTGATTCATTGGTAGATGCATCCTAAATTGGAATACTAAAGTCTAATAATATCAGCAACTTGATGTAATTGGAACAAGAATGCAAACTCTGTGACTACCAGTGTTCTGGGGTATGCACTGATCTACCCTACAAAGGCAAAAGCTAGGGACAACAACTTCAACTTGTATTTGTTTAGTGCCTTTGATGTCACAAAGGTGCTTCACAGGAGTGTTATCAAACAAAATTTGATACCAAGACACGAGATTTTAGGGCATGTGGCCAAAAACCTAGTCACAGAAGTAGGTTTTAAGGGGCGTCTTAAAGAAGGGAAGAGAGGCAGAGGAAGGGAATTTCAAAAAGCCCAAGACCTTGGCAGCTGAATGCATGATCACCAATGTTGGATCAATTAAAATCTGAGATCCGAGAGGCCAGAATTGGTGGGGTGCAGAGATCTTGCAGGTTTTTAAGGCTGCAGGAGGTTACAAGATCGGGAGAGAGGAGGCCATGGAGAGATTTGAAAACAAGGAAAAGAATTTTAAAATCAAGACATTGCTTAACCAGGAACCAATGCAGGTCAGCAAGTGCAGGACTGATAGGTGAACAGGACCTGGTACGAGTTTGGATACAGACAGCAGAGTTTTGGGTGAGCTCAAGGTCATAAAGGGTAAAAGACGGGAGGCCAGCCAGGAAAGCATTGCAATAACACCGGCAAGGATGAAGGTTTCAGCAGCAAATGATCTGAATCAGGGTTGGAGTCGGGTGATATTAGAGGTGGAAAAAGATGGTCTTTGTAATGGCATGGATGTGTAGTCAGAAGCTCATCTCTGGGTGAACGACACCAAGGTTGCAAACAGTCTGGTTTAGCCGCATGACAGTTGCCAGGGTGAAGGATGGATTCGGTGGCTGGGAAACGGAGTTTATGACAGGACACTGCTGTGCTAGAACATTCTCTCCCCAGACATTCCTTTCCCTTGAATTTGTAATCAATCTCAAACCATTGTGTTTATATTGGATGGACTTTAAGAATTTCTTTTACATTGTGTTTCTTCCCTCCATTTTTTTTTGTCTCGTTCCCCTCCTCCACCATAGAGATGTGCATTGCCCAGCAGGTAGTACTGAATGGATAACTCCCCAAGTCCCAGAATCAGTCATGGCCATCTTCCTCAATGGTAATTGGACTATGCAAGACCCATCCCCCACATGTGAGTGCAGCTCGAAGGAGAGCAAGAGGATGTTGCCTGAATGTGGAGAAGGAGCAGGAGGGCTCCCGCCCTCTGAGGTAAGTTGGACAGGTCATGATGTGTTTTACCCTGCCCGCTGTCTTCTGTGGTGTTGATGCTTTCGCTGTATGGTTGAAATTCTCAGGGAGGCTAGGGTTCATTTGTATGTTACTCAGATTTCTAGATTGTAAGGTTGCTTGCTAATTTATTGGAAATTCAGAGCCAGACGCTAGAGGGAATGATTTAACACGGTCGTGTGTAGTGATATTGTAAGTATTTCTAGTGGAATTGTAAACAGAATCTGGGCTGAGAAAATCTTACTATGTTTGTTTTGATGCCACTGCACATGCTCAGATGTGAACATCCCACATAATTGAAGTGTGGCTGTAATTCTGAAATATCAGTGTAACTGTATACCTGTAATTTATTCAAAAATATTATGGCTGTACGCAATTCCTGTCTACATGCTTCACCTCCTGTTACCATGTATTTGTCTCACTTTTTCTATCTATTTTATCCTATATCAATTCTTGCACCCACCATTTCTGTGGAAATTGCCAGTGTAAGCTTGTCACAACTCTGGCACGATTGTGTGTGACTCCCAACTTGGACTCCATCTTGATTTTTCTCTTTCACATAAATAAATTTATATATGTAAAATTTTGAAGCTTTAAAAAAATCTATGTTAACTTATTTATATATTGTTTTTAAGAGAGTTCTCTCCATTTTTTTAATGACCTGATTTTCGTTGTCCTCAGGCTATACTGCTGCCTGCTCTTCAGATTTCAACTTTTTAAAGTTTTGAAAGTTACTATTGAATCTGCTTCCATCACCCTTCCAGGCAGTGCATTCCAGATCAGATTTGTATTTAGAAACATTTATTCTGAAAATGTTGCCTTTGCATCCATCAAGCCATCTGGCTGCATCTCTGGTGTTCATTTTAACCCTGCCTAAGGGGCCTCCCATTTTCCTACAGCCATTTGTTGGGCTCAGTATTGCTTTTGTTAATATTTTAATTTTAAGGTCCTCTGGCTGCTGGCGGTTATTTGAAATGCTTTATATTTCTGTGGTTTTAAGCTGTGAGCCATCACACCATCCAGCTATGATTCTGGAGTGGGTGTTTATGTCACACCTATGCCTCCCTCCGTGGCTCCAGCAGCTTTAGGTTGCTTGAAATAATTTTAATAGAAAATTTTAATCTTTCGACCCTCTGTCTTCTGGGACACGACTTTAAAGTCTTTAGATATGTATGTAAAATGTTTAACTTCTCCTAATCATTACCCCCACCTCCACCACCCCCACCCTCAATCCAAATTCCCACTCCAGTGGCAAGAAGGTGTAATTTACATAGATATCTTTCTACATTTACATTTATAATGCGTTTATAATACAAGTTTAAAAATACGGACAGAATGTATGACTTTAAGGCCGGGACTGAATTACATCTGTGTGCCCTGGTGCAGTTATCCCCCAACCACTAACCCTGCTTCACCTGAAGATTACACATGGTCCAGACTCTCTGGGATCAATCTTGACTTTGTGTGATGGTGTAAGATAGGTCAATGGGTAATGACATCAATGGAAATACAAATCAGGAGAGATGTAGAATGGGCGGCTGATCCACTGTCAGTCATTTAACACAGTCGCACAAAGTTTAAAAACTACCTGCTGTGTGCAGCTCCATGGGAAATTGACTATTATGAGAAACTGTTCTCTCCCCTCCTGCCCTCAATCAACTTCTCTCTTCTACTGACTATTTTAATAGATTCCACAGGCACCAGTCACCTTTCTCCTGTGAGCCTGAACAGTAAATGTCAAAAGCATGACAGCTGAGCCCATTTCATCTTCTCCTCGGTCTTTTATTCTGCTAATGGCGATATACAAGTTTGTATTGTGTGTACATGTTCTTTCTATCAGGAGTCAGTGGAAAGCGATTAGGATCGGGAACCCTGGCTGTTGAGTATTACTGTGCATTATGAACCGGTCTGGCCCTGGGTGAAGCCTCATGTTGAGCTAGGCTGCTGAACTGAATACAAATGATAGCATTAGAACACAGGCTGGGATTCAGACTCCATGGGCCAGTTGCTTAGGGTACAACTGCAGTGACTGTAATCAGGAATAATAAACATTGCTTTGTGCTGACAGCATCGGATTTCTATTTTTGAACAGTTACAGCGGAAGACAGGAGACATACTTCAGAACCTAACTGGCAGGAATATCTCTGACTACCTTGTGAAGACCTACCCCCAGATCATGAGTAAAAGGTACAAAGTGGCACCAGCTTGGGTGCAAACCAAATGTTTTTGTCATTAAACTGGTACTGAATTACTCAAGTATGCTTTTCAAGCCAGCCTTTTTAGTGCCGTTTTCTATATGTAACTTAAACCTCTTGTTCATGTTTACAGTCTGAAAACCAAGAAGTGGGTGAACGAGTTCAGGTAAGTTATTGCATTCAGTTAATAGCCAAGAGATGTTTGCACGATAACCAGGAAGAGAAGGTTTGCATTTACATTTTGGTTATGCAAATATTAAGGAGCATTGTGTTCTTTAACCGCCCCAAGTAGAAAGAATCTGTCCCTCCCTTTGAGTCCTGTGATCTGTTATTTGACATTCACTGGTGTCAGATGATGTCAAGCTGCTGTTTGTGTTCTCTGACACAAGTACAAAAGTATAATCTTCGCTAATGTTCATAAAATTATTTTTTTGTTACCGTACAGTGGGCATTTTGGAGGGTTTGAAAGCTTTTAACCATTTTACATTCAAGAATGTGTGTATTTATAAACAAAAACATAAAATGCTAGAAATAAAGAGCAAACCTGTCAGCATTTGAAAGAGAAATATCAGGCTAATATTTAAGGTGCAGGCCTTTCATTCGAATTGAGAGACATGAACCTGTCTTTTCTCCTTTAGATATTGACAATCCTGCTGTGTATTTCTGGCACTTTCTGGGTTTTTTTGTTTGATTTCCAACACTTGTAGTATTTTCTTTTAATTTGATGTAGTTATAAACCTAAAGCTATAAAATTGACGTGTTTTCATGTCCTGTTCGGGGTTCGAGTGGATACAATGAGTGGTGAACAGAATGAAGAAAATGAGACCCCTCATTGTGATGATCTGTTGTAGGTATGGAGGATTCTCATTGGGAGCACAAAGTTCCCAGATTTTACCTTCCCTGAAAGAAGTGAACAACTCCATTATTGAGATCAGGTCACGACTGAATGTCACAAAGGTATGGAACTGGCCTAAACCGTGGCATTTTTTAAGTTGTGTCTTCTGCTGCATGTCTGTTAAACAGTGAGTAACATACAGTCCATTCCACCAGCCTCAGGAATTGCTCAGAGCTGCTATAACGCGGTGGTCTTTGTTTTGTGAACATAAACACGAGTTTGTTGGCATCGGGGAATGGAACACTTTGTCATTTAATGTAATGTTAGCATCTCACACTCATAGGTCAGGTACAGCACAGGTTAGAAACAACATATGCTTCCTTTACACTGCCCCATCAAACATTACCCAGGGCAGGTACAGTACTCTAATATCAAAGCAAAATACTGCAGATGCTGGAAATCTGAAATAAAAACTGAAAGTGCTGGAAATAATCAGCAGGTCAGGCAGCATCTGTAGAGAGAGAAACAGAGTTAATGTTTCAAGTCTGTGACCTTACATCAGAACGTTTCTTCAGACCTGAAACGTTAACTGTTTTTCTCTCCACAGTTGCAGCCTGACCAGCTGAGTATTTCCAGCACTTCCTGTTTTCATTTCAGGTACAGTACAGGTTAGATACAGAGTAAAGCTTCTAATTAACCCAAGCCTTTGAAGAATCCAATATTGCTCAACTGTGGCATTTTCCTAATTACCCCACCAGTGAGATTTACATTTGGAATTCGGGTCAGTTTATTAATGTTAAGAAGCAACTGATTGAGACTGTCCAAAGTGGTTTTATGTTGGATTTCTACATGCAACAAACAGAGGAAGCTTTACTGCCAGCTCCAGAGTGATTCATGAATCTGCCAACTTAGTTTGTATCGTCAGGAGTTGTGAACACTTGTATTTGTCAACTCGTGCTATTATAAATTTTCATCAGTTCTGAGTTAGATAGCTTTTTATATATGTTGTTGGCATGGTGTATTTAAATGGTTTTCAGTTTAAACCTAAATCTGTCCTTAGATATAAATACATTTTGAAATCCACATCCTGGCTAAAGGTGGCCCGACCAGCCTTGTATTGTACAATTGATCTTTCCTGATAGATGGGGTTTACTTGTTGTATAATTGATGTAAAATATAACCTTTCACCTATGAATCAAATTTTGCAAACTATAAATATGTGATGGATATATTCTATTATGAATGTATTGTAACAAATATATTCTAAATGACATTCCATAAATCGCAGGTCCGAGCATCTGCTGCAACTGCTTCTGAAGGCTCGGGCTGGAGTGCCATCAGCACATGTTTAGTCAAACTGCAACCTGTTTAAAATAAGTTTGTGAAATTGTTCAGCACTTTTTTTATATACTAAGTTGGTGGAACATGAAATGTAACCGGCTTGGAAACAAAGACATTAATTAATTTGTCTCATCACATTTGGGACTCTGACAATCAGTGTACATGTGGCTATTGGAATTGTTTTATAGTTAAACTATTTGTGTCTCACTTTAAATTATTGACATTCAGTTTCCTGTTACTCTCAGGGCAGTTCCATGGACCGACTGCTGGGAAACATCGCAAACTTTATCAAGGGGCTGAGCACAAAAAATAATGTAAAAGTAAGTCTGAAAGATTTCCACCAATCTTTTCCTTCCTGTTTGTCTGTCTTTCTTTAATTTTGAGTCCTTTACACTTTGACGTGTCAAAAGTATTTTTTTTTTTAAGTCAGTTGTTTGCTGCTGTTTTCTTTTATATGAAGCCAAAAATTTACAAGCAGCTACCAACCTACAAGTTTCCCTCCATACAGCAATCAAACTCAAATTGACCTTAGGATTACATCAGTTATACCACATGGCCTTAAAAGGAGAGGCCAAATTAAACCATATGGAGTAGAGGTGAATAGCATAGATGCATGTAAGGGGAAGCTAGATAGTTACATGAGAGAGAAAGGAATAGAAGGATATGTTGATAGATGAAGTGAGGTGGGAGGAGGCCGAGGTGGAGCATAAACACCAACATGGATCCTTGGGCCAAAAGGTCTATCCCTGTTCTGTCATACTATGTAACTGCACTTTAGTATGCCGTGTGTCGCACGGTATAACAGTCCTGTTACCCATCCATTACCATGAGCAATACCACAGGAGATCTGCTCATTTTTCTTCTAAAATTTTGGAGGCTGGATTTTCTGCTGGGCAATGAGGCTGTTAACCCAATTTTTATATGGTTACACTGTGGTACAGGATTCCTCCTGGTGTCAGCCAAGCGGGGCAAACAAGGATAGGTTGCCTCCATGACTGCTGCAAGCCGTTTCAATTCGATTTTCATGCAGTCCAGGGTCGGCACGGCGCAGTTTCATTGTTTAAACTGACTGGACCCTGCTGGAAAATGTGTGTCTCTGCATGTCAGCCAAGGACAGGACCAGATTCAGCTGTGATGCCTCCACAACTGAATAGCTAGCTTATAGATGAAGAATGGTTACTGGGGGAAGCTGCCAAAAGACTGACAGAAAGGGCTGAAATTTATACTTCCGCCGCTGTAATCGGTGGAAGACTTAAGGGAGCGGCCACGATATTAAGTGCGACAGCTCATTTAAATAGCCGGAATGGACCGCCCAAACTGATGACATGGAGGGGGTGGGCTGTCAATCCCCAGTAGCACGTCAGCTGCCTTTGCACCGCCGCTAACGCACTTTTTAAAGGGCTTCGAGCCCTAACTTTCAGTTTAAATATTTAAAGATATAGTGTTTTTAAAATATTAAATAAATTGATCCTGACCCTCTCCCACCCCACCCAATAACCATGGAATTAAGTACCTGCCCTCTTTCACCCCCCTCCCAAAAACAGTTACCTTGTGTACCTGACCTAGCCCTCCCATGAGTTCATAAACTTTAAACTTTACCCCTTCCCACCATCCTCTACACCAATGAAATGATTCTGACACCAGGCCCCTCTGCTCCCGAAACTTATCTGCTCCTCGCCTCCCAACCAGTGTTCCGCCTCGGATGCCCAAATGGGGATCCAAAGGCGTGGGAGTGCCAGCCACCAGCACCAATATCTCACCGGGACAGATGGTGGGCACAAGAAGGTAATTTGTTCCTTAATTTAAATATTTTTAAATGTTTAAATTTGGCTCCTGTCGCTGAGCAGAAGGAGTGCTGCCATGAGGCCTCACCACCACCAGCAATATCAGGTCGGGCCTTCCCGGTGTTGAGGCCCATGGTGGACCTCTGCCGGAGTCTTTTTCCAGTCTTCTCCCCCCAAAACCCCACCACAACCCCTGCAATCGGGGGCTCTGTAAAATTCAGCCCAAAGAGTCAGCACCTACAGGAGAGGAGGGGAGAAAATTAGTCATAGGTTGAAGGAAATTGATTCCTGGGTATCATTCCAGTAGAATATTGCTTGTAATTAGCTTCAATGTGATTACCAGTATGTTGTTTGCCTTTTGCCCAACTATGTTATGTTTAGAAGTCACTGAGTTATTTCATAGGAGACTCGAGTGCACCCTTCATATGATGGGAAGAATCTTTCCTTTCCTTTCTTTGCAGGTGTGGTTCAATAATAAAGGTTGGCATGCCATGGTGAGTTTTGTGAATATCATGAACAATGCAGTGCTGAGAGCAAATCTTCCACCAGGAAAAGATCCCAGAATGTTTGGTATTACAGCCTTCAACCACCCACTCAACCTGACCAAAGAACAGCTCTCTGAGGTTGCACTGTAAGTAGCTGGTAGAACCTCATCAGTACATTTACTAGTTAAACAGCACCCACCGGCATTGAGCTAGACAGATCAGGAATCTCACTTTTGATCGTTATCAGTGCAGCAGCTGGGATGCAGTTGGCCTCACTACAAGGGAGGGGAAAAGTCAGCCAGGGTTCCTACTGGTGATCACTGTCTAGTGGCTCTGGGATCTTGTGAGTGTGAACATTAGGCAAGGACAGTATTTGACTCAGCTGTGATGCCTTTGACAAGTAAATAGCCTGCTGGTGAGGCTCATACAGATAAATAATTGCCATTCATTGTATGGAATAAAGCTATCTCTACACAGCCCGATACTGAAAATTGCCTGTTCATTATTAAATTAGACTCCACTTCTCCAGGCTTCTTTTCTCTACTACGAGTGAACATAAACCCCTCTGCCTTGTCCCTTCCATCCTAAACTCCAATAACAAGTGTGAGGTTGAGACCATCTGTTCAACTGTTTCTGCTGTTCTCCCACCAAGACAACCTGACAACCTCCCCCAGCTTTCCTTCCATTCTAGCCCTGAAACTGCACCTTTGTCCATTTTTTTTTCTCTCTCATCTCTTTCCCTGTCCACCTCCTGCCTTGCCTGCTTCATCTCATCCATGAGACCCACCTCCTTGTCACTCGAACCTTGTCAAGGTGTATTATCCCTTCTCGACATCCTTGACCTCTCTACAGCCTTTATAATCATGGACCAAACTAGCTTCCACCAACCAAGCTCCTCCATTATCCATATCAGTGGAACTGCATTCGCTTGGTTCCATTCTTACAATCCAAATGACATTAAAAAAAACAGGAGCAGTGTTAGACCATACAGCTCCTCGAGCCTAATCTGTCATTCAATACGATCATGGCTGATCTTCTACCTCAAATCGACTTTCCTGCCTGCTCCCCATATCCCTGATTCCCTGAGAGATCAAAAAACTGTCTATCTCAGCTTTGAATATACTCAACAATGGAACATCTACAACCCTCTGGGGTAGAGAATTCCAAAGATCCACATCACACTGAGTGAAGAACTTTCTCCTCATCTCAGTCCTAAATGATCAATCCCCATGTTCTAGATACCCCAGCCAGGGGGAGAAACCTCTGTCTACCCTGTCGAGCCCTGTCAGAAACTTCAAGCCAAAGCATTTCCACCCAAAGTTTCACCACGAGTCCCTGCACCATTACCTGCAGTCTCCCCTATCTTTGGTTCTCTCTTCTGCCTCGCTGAACCTTGGCACAGGTATGCAGGTCAGCTTCTACATGAACACCAATGCCATACAGTTCCAGCTCTCTACCACCTCTCTTAATTTTCCCCTTCATTGCTGCTGTGTGGGTGGAACGCTTGTTCAACATCTAGTCTTGGATAAGCCACAATTTTTTTTTTCCACTTAAACATTGATAAAACCAGAGCCAACATCTTCAGCCCCTGCCACAAACTTTATGGGGATGGGGGGGGGGGATTTTATGCTCTTCCCCCACTGCTCAGTAGAAGAGCTGCCAGCCTCAGATTAAGGAATTTGAGGACAGCATTTAATCGGGGGTGGGGAGGGGAACGGAGAACCTTGCCACCTTGCCTCCTCCACTCCAATTAAGTCTGGGATGGGAAGGCCCATGGACAGCTTTCCTGTCCGTCTACCAATTGAGGCCCTTAAGTGGGTAATTAATGCCCAATTAAAGGTCTCATCCCACCACCGCCGGAATTAGCTCAGCGGTGGGCAGGCCTTTTGCCACATGGGGAGCACGACAAGCAAACCCATGTGGGTTGCTTGCCAGCTGTGGTGGGGGGTGGGCCCTCGTTAAACGGCACAGTGCCTGATTGAGGGACCTGGCATCATGGGGAGGGGGGGGGGGGGGATGTAGGGGGCACCTGCTGAGAGGCACCCCCCACCCCCGCCCTTGTTGTCGACCTTCCCTACAATTCCCACCCCGTAAAACTCCTCTCCCCCTGACTCACCTGTGGTCTGGGTCCCTCAACAATCCAAGCCTCCAGTCGGTCCATTACCAGCAGCAGCCACTGCCTGAGTGGTGGTGCTGCTCAGTAAAAGAGCTGCCAGCCTCAGATTAGCTGACAGCTCTCAGTAGGCGGGACTTCTGTCACTGGGGTCTTTAATCCCAGGAAGGGCCATCGCTGTCCACTTGAGTGCCTAATTGGCACGTAATGTGGCGGGCCTTCTCCAGATGAGGCGATGTGGGGCTCTCACTGGTTTTTCAGCCAGTGGCCGAGACCCCTGTCATCCACATTAAATCCCCCTCCATATCTTTGCAACCCCCACCTTAGTCACTGTCTCAGGCTAAACCAGACATTTTGCAGCCTTGTCCTATTTAACCCAAAGCTGAGCTTCTGACCCCATATCTTCTTCACATCAAGGACCAGTTATTTCAACCACTTTAACATCAGCTTCTGAAACTCTCATCTATGTCTTTGTCACCTTCAACCTGGACTGTTCCATTCTCTCCCACTAACATCCCATCTTCCACCCTCTGTAACTTAGTTCATCCAAAACTCTGCTGCCCGTATCGTATCTCTCTCAAATTTCCCCTCATCCATTATCCATATCTTCACGGATGCACATTAGCTCTGTTTCCCAGCACCTCAAATTTCAAATTCTCATCCTCATATTCAAATCCCTTTGTAGTCTCACCCCTACCTATTCTGTAATCTTCTCCAGCCCTGCAACTCCTCACTCTTCACCACCAGATTCTCTGTGTTCCTGTACACACCCACCACCACGCACCACCCCCCTCAACCCCACACACCCTTCGCCCCACAATTGGTGGCTTGGTCCCATGGTCTAGAATTCCAGTCTTGCCACCTTCCCCATGCCCTTTAAAAGCCTCAATAAACCCACCTTGCTGACTAGCTTTTTGCTGTCACACTTTAATATATTGGCTCGGTGTCCATTTTTTGATTATGCTTCTGTGAAACACCTTATGATCTACATTTAAAGGTGCTGTGTAGGTGCAAGTTGTTGTTCGTTGGAACTCACTGGACTGATATTTCACAAATGAGGTTGTTTTACCCAATTATCATGCTTGTGCCTTTTTAGGTTGACATGTGGCCTTCAGTTTTCAAACACGCATTGAGGAAGAAAGTGATGTCTGAAACCATTGTTTGCATGAACATGTGCTAACATCTAGCTTGTGACACAGAGCCTCTTCCCCTTCTTATAGGATAGCTACCTCTGTTGATGTACTCGTCTCCATCTGTGTCATCTTTGCCATGTCCTTTGTGCCAGCCAGCTTTGTTCTCTTCCTCATTGAAGAACGTGTCAGCAAAGCCAAGCACCTTCAGTTTGTTAGTGGCGTGAAACCTGGCATTTATTGGCTCGCTAATTTTGCATGGGATATGGTAAGTACATTTCAGTTCATGATAGAGTAAAGTCTTCAGGGGCTGTGAAAGGAAACTGAATTAATTGGTTAGAGTCTGAAATGGACTTTGGAAGACTTTGGGGCGGCACAGTGGCGCAGTGGTTAGCACTGCAGCCTCACAGCTCCAGCGACCCGGGTTCAATTCTGGGTACTGCCTGTGTGGAGTTTGCAAGTTCTCCCTGTGTCTGCGTGGGTTTCCTCCGGATGCTCCGGTTTCCTCCCACATGCCAAAGACTTGCAGGTTGATAGGTAAATTGGCCATTATAAATTGCCCCTAGTATAGGTAGGTGGTAGGGAAATATAGGGACAGGTGGGGATGTGGTAGGAATATGGGATTAGTGTAGGATTAGTATAAATGGGTGGTTGATGGTCGGCACAGACTCGGTGGGCTGAAGGGCCTGTTTCAGTGCTGTATCTCTAAACTAAACTAAACATGATTAAATAGATGGGACAAAGTACTGTGGGATTGGAGAGCAGCCTATCTAACATTGTTATTCAAGAAAGGAGATAAAATCGTTTGGAAATTCATGGGTTAACCCGGATAACCAGAATCACAGAATTGTTACAGCACAGAAGAAGGCCATTCAGCCCATCATGTTTGCACCGGCTCTCCGAATGAGCAATTCACCTAATGCCATTCCCCTGCCTTCTCCTCGTAACCCTGCACATTTTTCTTTTTTAGATAACTGTCTAATTCCTTCTTGAATGCCTCGATTGAATCTGCCTGCACCACACTCTCAGGCAGTGCATTCCAGACCTTAACCACTCGCTGCATGAAATAGTTTTCCTCATGTCGCTTTTGCTTCTTTTGCCAATTACTTTAAATCTGTGCCCTCTCGTTCTCGATCCTTTCATGAGTGGGAACAGTTTCTCCCTATCTACCCTGTCCAGACCCCTCATGATTTTGAATACCTCTATCATCGCTCAGCCTTCTCTTCTCCAAGGCAAGCGGTTCCAACTTCTCCAATCTATCTTCATAACTGAAGTTCCACATCCCTGGTACCATTCTCATGAATCTTTTCTGCACTCTGTCCAAAACCCTCACATCACCAGCATGGATATGTTAAAGGCAAGTTGCTTTTGACCAAAGTATTTTTTGAAGTGACCAATTGGATAGATAAAGGGAATGTATTAGATGTGGTGTAGATAGAACTGCAGAAGACATTAGATAGATTGGTCAAGAGATTTGTTAGAAAGTCTCTCTTTTATTGCAGAAGGGAATGTGGCAGCAAATTAGTTGACAGACAGTAAACCAAGAGTTCTGCATGAATGGGCTTTGCCAAAAAAGGATTGAAAGTTGTGAACCTCCGGGGTCAGTGTTAGGTCTACTTTCATTCTCTGTTTATATTGATGATTTGGGCTTGGGTATCAAGAGCACAATATTGAAATTTGCTGATGACGCAAAGGATAGAGGCTTGGCAAACAGTGAGGATGAACATATGAACAGGCGAATTAGGAACGGGAGTATGTCACTCAGCCCTTCGAGCCTGCTCCGCCATTCAGTAAGTTCATGGCTGAACTGATTACTCCACATTATTATTATTGTTACGCTGATGACTCTGAAAGACTTCAGGAAGAGAAAGCCAGGTTAGTGGAATGGGCAGACGGGTGGCAAGTGTAATTTAATATGGATAAGTCGGATCAAAGAGTACAAGAGTAAAAGAAGCATTTACACAAAACATGGGCTAGGCCACAACTTGAGTATTGTGTGCAGGATGGCATGCCCCATTACAGAAAGCAATAGAGAACATACAACATAAATTCACTAGGTGGATTCCAGGGATGGGAAACTCTGATTACAAGAAGAGACTTCAAATAAGGGATTATTTCCAATAGTGTGGACAAAGCAGAGGAAATTTAATAGTGGGTTTTAAAATTATGAAATGTTTAGGTTATTATTTATTTCCTCTAGTTGAGGAGTTGGAGACAAGGTATCCTCAATTTAAAATTGACAGTGAGGAGAGAGATTAGAGCAAAATTTATTTATGTTAATACATAAAATGCTTTTCCATGGTGTGGTTGAGGCAGAGATCATTGCATCTTTGAAGGGGAAATAGGCTAAGTGTTTGAATTGGAGGAAGAAACTGAGCTACACAGAGAGCAGAACAATGGATTAGTTTTGGATGGTCTTTGCAAAGAGCCACACAGTAGTCGAATGGCTCCTTCTTCATTCTAAACCTTTGTGTGGAGTGTACATTGATGCTGAAAGGAGATTAAATGAGTCAGATAGAGTCCATGATGGGGTGGATCGCTGTTCAGAAGGAGTGTACTGATAGCCAGTGACTTAACTCATTCCATACTTTCCTTTTCAGTGTAATTACGCAGTACCAGCCACGCTGGTAGTAATCATCTTCATCTGTTTTCAACAAAAATCTTATGTATCTGCCTCCAATTTGCCAGCACTGATTCTTCTGCTGTTCCTCTATGGGTAAGTGAGCAGTGCCTTTCAGCCCTGAGCAGTATTTTCGATTTGAACTTGTGAACGTTCTCGGTGCCCTTTCTAGTTGGTTTCATGTTTCTTGATTCTGTTCCTTCAGGTGGTCCATCACTCCCCTCATGTATCCAGCGTCTTTTTTGTTCAGCATCCCCAGCACTGCTTATGTGGTTCTGACCTGTGTTAACCTGTTCATCGGTATCAATGGCAGTGTGGCCACCTTTGTCCTGGAGCTCTTCTTAGACAAAGTAAGCCACCATTTTCCTGCTTGTTGCATGATAAGTTGTGCCTTATAATATTGTTCAGGAATCTCAAGGGACGTCTGGAGTAATTAACATAATGAGGTTGTATATGCGAGTGTTGTCATTGAGCATTCTTGGTGTATTGATACAGATATATTCCAGGAAAATCACTCTTAAACCCAATTCCTATTCCTATTTTCTGATATGCTTTTTATATAATGCTTAATTCCTCTCCTCAAACTGCACCATCACCGATGACTGACAGACCCACCAATACTAGTATTCTCCACTATCCACTGGATGTCGATGCCTTGGTTTTCCCCTGTATATCTCTGCATCTCTGGGTATGAATTCTTTTATTTCCCTCTAAATCTGGCTGCAGACGCTCTGTTATTTCCCAGAGCTATTGAAAAAAAAATACTGAATTCACAGTGATGCTTTTGGACATGATGCTGATAACTTAGGGCTGGATTTTACGGAGCTCCCAATGTTGGGGTCCGTAGCGGGGGCGGGTGGCTGGAAAATCGTTCTGACTGAAGCCCGCCATGGAGCCTGACGCCGGGAGGGCCGGGCCTGATTCTCCTGGCGGCAGTGAGGCTCCATGGCAGCCCCCTGGTGCTGGGCAATGGGACCTGCATCTACATATGTAAATGAATAAATTTAAATACACTCACCCTGAATCTTCTGGGCCCACCACGATCTTCAGTGTGGCAGCCGGCACTCCTGGTTCCCCATCTGGGGAGTTGGCGGATATAGTATACTTGGATTTTCAGAAGGCTTTTGATAAAGCTCCCCACAGGAGGTTGGTTAGCAAAATTAAAGCACATGGGATAGGAGGTAATATACTGGCATGGATTAAAGATTGGTTAACAGGCAGAAAACAGAGAGTAGGAAAAAATGGGACATTCTCGTGTTGGCAGGCTGTGACTAGTGGGGTACCGCAGGGATCAGTACTTGGGCCTCAGCTGTTTATATATCGCTGATGTGGATGTGGGGACCAAATGTAATATTTCCAAGTTCGCAGATGGAACAAAACTAGGTGGGAATGTGTGTTGTGAGGAAAATGCAGAGCGACTTCAAGGGGATTTGGACAGACTTAGTGAGTGGACAAGAACATGGCAGATGGAATATAATGTGGAAAAATGTGAGGGTATCCACTTTGGCAAGAGGAATAGATGTGCAGAGTATTTCTTAAATGGTAAGAGATTAGAAAGTGTGGATGTACAAGGGGACCTGGGTGTCCTTGTCAATAAGTCACTGAAAGCTAACATGCAGGTGCAGCAAGCAATTAAGAAGGCTAATGGTATGTTAGCCTTTATCGCAAGAGGATTTGAGTACAGGAGTAGTGAAGTCTTGCTTCAATTGTATAGAACCTTGGTCAGACTGCACCTGGAATACTGTGTGCTGTTTTGGTCCCCTTTCCTTAGTAAGGATATTATTGCCACAGATGGAGTGCAACAAAGGTTCACCAGACTTGTTTCCGGGATGGTGGGGCTGTCCTATGAAGAGAGATTGGGGAAACTGAGCCTGTATTCTCTAAAGTTTCGAAGAATGAGAGGTGATCTTATTGAAAACTACAAAATACTTGAAGGGATAGACAGGGTAGATGCAGGTACGATGTTTCCCTGGTTGCAGAGTCTAGAACCAGGGGACACAATTTCAAGATAAGGGGGAAGCCACTTAGGACAGAGATGAGGAGAAATTTCTTTGCTCAGAGGGTTGTGAATCTTTGGAATTCTCTACCCCAGAGGGCTGTAGAAGCTCAGTCATTGAGTATGTTTAAAGCAGAGATTGACAGATTTCTAAATACCAATGACATAAGGGGATATGGGGATAGTGTGGGAAAAAGGCATTGAAGTGGATGATCAGCTATAATCATATTGAATGGTGGAGCAGGCTTGATGGGCTGAATGGCTTACTCCTTTTTGACACTGGTGGTTGGGGCGGGGGGGGGGGAGGGGTAGAGTTCAGATTTTTAGTGCGGTGGGGGGGGGGAGAAACGGGGTCAAATAATTGTAATGAGTGTAGGGGATAGTGAGAAGGGGTGAACTTTAAACTTTGTACAGTCTTGGGGGGGGTGGTGGGCGGTCACATTTCAAAGGTAAGTGTTTTGTGGGGGAAGGGCAAATACTTATTGTAATTGTTATTGGGGGTGGAAAAGGGGTATTACAATTTTTATTTGGTACATTTTGGAGGGATACTTCTTTAAAAATTCAAATTGACCAACAGGGCTGGCTGCCCTTTAAAAATGGTGCCAGCGCTTGCGTACAGGCAGCAGATGCCATTGCCAGCCTGCCCCCCCCCCCCCACGTGATTGGGTGGGGGGGGCCAACTCGTGTATTTAAATGAGTCGGCACACTGTGGATCTTGGCGGCGTGCGGGCCACCATTTCTTTTGGTGGCGGGCTGTTAAAATCCAGCCCTTAGTTCCTGCAGGGTAAGGGAGAGGGATGTGGTGGTGTCACATAATTTCTGTGAGGCCTTGAGCCTGGTGCAACAAGAAGTTTGAATTTGCTTTCCATGAACATGAGATTGAAAAAGAAATAGCAAATGTCTGAAATCGAAACAAAAACACTGGAATTAAAAAGTTGCAATTTCTCTTACAGGCTGATGGATCCACTATGCATTTTTTGTTTTTATTTCTTTAGAAACGTGAACTGTGAAGAAAGCAGTAATGGTGGAATGAATGAATTGCAGCTGGGCCTAATTGGTAGCTCTCTCACCTCTGAGTAGGAAGGTTGCAGTTTCAAGCCCCACTGCAGTACTTGAGCACATACGCCTCGGCTGACACTTCAGTGCAGTACTGAGGGTGCCCTGCATTGTTCAATATGCTGTCCTTCAGACGAGACATTAAACCAAGTCCCTATGTGTCTGCTCAGGTGGTTCAGTTGGGTGTTAATCCTGTGGCACTGTCAGAAGAAGAGGACGGAGGTCTCCTGGTGTTCTGACCAACATTCCTCGCCAGCAGCAGTGAGACAATGGTTGCACAATTTTTATTTGTCATAACCAGCTGCTGTTTGTGCTGGAGAAATGTAAATGTGGTACTGAGGCATACAAAGCCAGGAGCTCCCAAGCAAGATTGATCTTGGCTGGGGCAGTGATGAGGACCCTGCATTTGGCCTCAGGCTGCCTGGCTGGGGAGAGAAAAATCAACTGGGGCTCCTGCTCCTGATCACCTTTCGGGTTACTCCTGCTGGAGAGTGTGTATTGGATGTCAGGTAAGGACAGGATCATACATGGAAAAATCCCCCCAAATTTGAAAGCCTATTGACCATCACTGACTAGACTAACACTTGGATAAGGGGTACTTCAGTGAGGTACGCAGGCAGTCAGTGCCCATGGAGTAAGAATCAGAATCAGTGTTCAAGAAAGGAAGAAAGTGGAACTAATAGGGTTTAATTTTTGACTGTCTCTCCATTTTTCATCTTTGTAGAAATTGAATGAGGTCAATCGAATCCTGAAGAAAGTTTTCCTCATTTTCCCACATTTTTGCCTGGGCCGAGGACTGATTGACATGGTGAAGAATCAAGCTGTGGCGGACGCTTTTGAGAGGCTTGGTCAGTTACTGTTGCTAATGATTTTCCTCATTCCAGCCAGTGCTGCTCTTCACTGGACAGAAGGAGATTGTATCTTTGTGGTTTGAGCTTATAATCTTCTGGATATTTTGAAGCCCCAACTGGGCTGTGCCAGTGTATATACTCCACACGAGCCTCCTCCCAATCTAATTACTTCTTCCCATCCTGCACCCCCCATGAATGTGTCAAGCCTCCCGTTAAATGCATCAGAGCTATCTGCTTTGACCACTCCATGAGGCTGCGAGTTCCACGTTCCCATCACTCCTTGTGTAAAGAAATTCCTCCTAAATTCTTTACTTGATCATTTAGTGGCCTTCTTATATTTGGGACCACTTGTTCTGAATTCCCCTACAAGTGGGAACAGTTTCTCCATCACCATCCAATTGAAACCCTTCATCATTTTAAAGACCTCTATAGGTCATCTCTTGGTCTTCTCTTTTCCAAGGAAAAGATCCCTAACCCACTCAATCTTTCCTGATAGCCGTGTGATACAATTTCCTATACTGAGCCTCTCATGGCATCGCTTGCTATAAATCTGCTACAATATGGAGTGTAATAATATGTAAGACACAATGGAGGAGATTCTCCTGCACCTGGGCCAACTGGATTGCAGCAAGTTTAGAAAAATCACATAGATTGTACAAATGCCCTTAAAGGAACCTGCCAGTTTCACACCCATTCGTTTTAATTAAGTAATTAATTTAAATCAATGCTTCAATTAAGGGAAGATGATCAGATGTGTCAATTTAAATATCATGCACATAAAGATCTTGGAGATTAAGGGCTGAATTTTACACCACCCCAGTGGGTCAGATGATGGCGTGGGGGCAGCGTAAAATTGAGTGGAGGCCTAACCGCCCCGCTTCCGCCTCCAGTCAACTTTATGGTGGCCGAATGGTGGGGGGTCAGAAATGGCCTGCCCACCTGAGGCCACTTAATGGCCACTTAAAGGCCCTCGCCCACCTCCATGGGTATTTTACCCATGGCAAGCGGGCATGCTGGGGACGTGAAAGGCCGCCCAGTGATAGCTGCCAGCCTTTCTGCATGCCGGAGGGGGGGGGGGGGGGCTGCATGGCAGTCGGGCACAGGGTACCGGATTGAGGGCTGCCCCCACCTCCCAACCCACCCCCAGGACCCAAGATGCCCTCCTCCCCCCCCCCCCCCCCTCCACCCCTCCCACCCCCAAAGGACCACTCCAGCCTCTCCAGGAAAGGACCGATCTCCCTGGTGAGGCATACCCAACTTACCTCGTCTCCTGGCTCCATCTGGTCAGCTGGGCTGCAGTCCCAGCAGCGGCCACTGCTTCTGCTGGGTCTAAGAGCTGCCGGCCCACTGACTGGCCAATAGCTCACTGAGGCGGGACGTCCTACCTCAAGCGGGTGGAGGTTCCGCCCGGCACAATTAAAACCCGGGGACCCGTAAAATGCGGATCAGATCCCCGGGCTAGGCGGAAGCGGGTTCGCCACCAACTTTTACATTGGTGGCGAATTCCCGTCCGCCTAAGGTAAAATCTAGCCTTAAGTTTATCTTTTGATGAATGTCATTATCCAATTTGACTCTAAATAGTGACTGACAAAATTAATTTGTCAACACTTGTACATTACAAAGCTACAGACCCCATGATTTCATTAATAGGCTCTTCATTATGAGGAAGAATCATTAATCGTACAGCATAGAATGAGGTCATTCAGCCCATCGAGTCTACACTACCTCTTTCAAAGATCAATCCAGTTAGTCCAACTCCCTGGCTCTTTCTCCCTAACCCTGGAAATTTTTCTCCTTCATGTATTTACCCAATTCCTTTTCAAGGTTACTATTGAATCTGTATCCACCACCCTATCAGGCAACACATTCAAAATCCTAACCACTCAGTGCAGAAAAAAAATGTCCTCATATCGCCTCTGGTTCTTTTGCCTGTCACCTTTAAATCTGTTCCCTCTGGTTATCAATCCTTCAGCCATTAGAAACAGTTTCTCTTTATTCTATCTAAACCCTTCATGATTTCAAACACCCCTATCAAATTAGCCTTCTCTGCTTCAAGGAGGATATCTGCAGCTTCTCCAATCTAACAATGTAACTCCCTCATACCTGGACCCATTCTAGTAAATCTCTTCTGTACCCTCTCCAAAGCATTCATGCCCCTCCTAAAGTGTGGTGCCCAGAATTGGACACAATATTCCAGCTAGGTCCAAACTAATGGGCGGCGCAGTGGTTAGCACTGCAGCCTCACAGCTCCAGGGACCCGGGTTCGATTCTGGGTACTGCCTGTGTGGAGTTTGCAAGTTCTCCCTGTGTCTGCGTGGGTTTTCTCCGGGTGCTCCGGTTTCCTCCCACAAGCCAAAAGACTTGCAGGTTGATAGGTAAATTGGCCATTATAAATTGTCACTAGTATAGGTAGGTGGTAGGGAAATATAGGGACAGGTGGGGATGTTTGGTAGGAATATGGGATTAGTGTAGGATTAGTATAAATGGGTGGTTGATGGTCGGCACAGACTCGGTGGGCCGAAGGGCCTGTTTCAGTGCTGTATCTCTAATCTAAAAAATCTAATCTAATGCCTTATATAGATCTAGCATAACTTCCCGCCTTTTGTACTCTATATGCCTCTTTTTATAAAGCCCAGGTTCCCATATACTTTGTTAATCTGTTAATAATTACCACCTTCAAAGATTAGTGCACAAAGACTCCCAGGTTTCTCTCCTCTTGTACCTGCACCCGCTTTAAAATTGCACTGTGATTCTATAATTTCATTCATAAGCTCTTCATTTCGGGGAAGAACAGGCATTATTCTGTTTACGCTGCTCTTCCCAGACTGAAACTTGTTTTTTTATCCCCCCTCCCTCTTCTGAGGGTGCTGACTTCTGCTGTTTTACATGTTCCATGGGCAGCAGTCACCCTCTGCTGCTTCACCCGAGTAACCATTTCTCATGTGAGTGGCTGCAGGCTGTCTGTTAATGGAAGGCCTCACAGTCAAGCCTGATCCTGGCTTTGGCGAACATCCAGATGTGGGCTACACCTGGGGAGGTGTGAGGAGGGCAGACAGAGGTTGGTTACTGAAAACCTTCTCGAACTCCGGGACACTGAGGCCAATTGTAAAGCCTCTAATATCCCCCCCAGCTGAAATCAGTTAATGCAACATAATACTGAAAGTAATGTCTTTGTTTTAATGGTTCATCATGGATGTGACAATTAGGGCAGTGACTTTGTCAAAGTCAGCAGGAGAAAGTTTTATTACCAATTGTGCAGATTTAGTACAGGTGACGATGTTTCTATTGATTTGATTTGAAACTGGGTAAGAAATTTGCACCCGAGTATTTTGTGATTTGTGGTGCAGGTGAGAAGAAGTTCATGTCTCCACTCTCCTGGGACCTGGTGGGGAAGAACATGTTTGCCATGGCTGTCCAGGGAGCCGTCTTCTTTCTGTTCACAATTCTACTGCAGTACAAGTTCTTCATCAAAATGAGGTGAGGTACTCTGCTGGTGGCTTCTAGTTTTACTCAAACAGCTTCTTAGAAATGTTCTTTATGATCAATCAGTGACTGTGGATTTCTTTTACAATGCAATATGGTAGGCCTGACCCTCTATTGTAGTGTATATTGTGGAACTGTGTGTTAGCAAACGGTAACAATTGGTTAAACTCCAACCTTTCAACTCTAGGGTCTAAATCCAGCCCTGACTGATGGGATGAAAGTTTCTTCCATCAGCTGGTTGTAAGGGTCCTATCTGACTTGAGAGTGGACAGTTTCAGTCCACTTCCGAGTGGGCGTGGAAATACACTACAAAACTGTTCCTAATTCAGAAGGATTATTTACTTGGATTATTGTCCCATAGTGTTATCTACTAATTGTATCTTACTTGCAGGTTTGCAAAGTTACTAGCTGCAAGTTTACTGATTTGTGATATGTCCACATGAAATATTTCTGTACGAGTTTTTAAGAATCTAATTTTACACGTTACAGTGCTGCTGACTCCTGACTCTCCTTAACCACAGGTTTCAAACTGAACCTCACTGTTTATTTCAGTATGAAGAGGTGTAGAAGGGGTTTTCTTTCTCCCGCATTCTCTCCTCCCCTTCTGAAGGTACGGACTTTTTGCTCGGTTCATTTCCACCAGCATCAGTCAACCTCTGCCGCCTTGCAATAAGTCGCCATTCTTTCTGTGTGAGTCTTCATAAGCTGCCTCACACTATCTAGGCATCCTACCAAATATCAACCTCAGGCCCACATTCAGTTCTGTGTAAAGGCCTGCTCGGGTATAAAATTGAAGCCAGACCCGACCACAGCCAACCCGAACCCGACCTGGGCCCAAGTCCTTTAATTTTATTTTGTACCCGACCCAAATATCGTTCATCCGTTCCAGCAGCAGGCTATTCCTGCAGATAGAGTTGTGGGGAATCATGGGTAAGCCTGATCCCATGACTTCCCAGTAGCAGCGCTGTCCAGCCCGACCGGACCCGAGCCTGAATGCTAGACTCTGAATAAAGAGTCGACCCGAACCTGTGCATGTAGTGGGGTCTTGTCGGGTTTGGGTCGGGCAGTCAGGCTTTAGTTCTGTGTATCAAAGACCCAGGCTGGAATTTTCCAACCCCCGCTCTTAACACATCCCCCACCCCGAACCGGGAGCAGGCTGGCAGCCTGCCCGCTCTTGGGCCAGTCTAATTAATGGCCACTTAAGGGCCTCTTCCCGCCCCCCGCTGCTGGTATTTTACCGGTGGGAGGGAGGGGGTGGGGGGTGCCACATCACGTGGCGAGGCTGCCAAATATACCCTTGCAGCCTGACTGTGAGCTTGGGAAGGCCTCCTGTTTGTGCATCCTCTGCCCACAGAGGGCTGCCCCCAGTGGAAAGGGCTGTCCTGGCTTGATTTTTCCCACCCTCCCAGTTGCTACCCTGTCCCTCTTCGCCTGACTGGCCCCAGCAAGCCCACTCCGCTTCGCTGAACTCCAGGCCTCCACTGCTAGCTGGGTGCAGTCCCAGCAGTGGCCACTGTTCCCAGTGGCGCTGCTAGGACTTGCGAGCTCCCGGCTCTCTAATTAGCCAGCAGCGTTTGGAGGCAGAAGCTACAACTAATTACCTGAGCCATGCAAAATTGTGTCGTGGCTTCCTGGGCCGGTGGAGGCGGGCACGCCCCCAACTTTCTAGCTGGCGGACGGGGCATCGCCTTCATGTTAAATCCCGTCCCCAGTTTTCCTGGTGCCTCACTCAGATACTCGCAGCTGTTTCGGTGGGATGGTCAATGTGCTGAGCTGGGTCAGCTCCACCCTGCTCACATCTTGATGTGTGTGTATGTACACAACAAAGTGGAGAAGGAAATTGTATGAGTGATGTGTGAGTTGGGTCAGGGAGTGATTTATGTATGTATGTATAACACAATAGGAGGGTCAGAGCATTTGGACAGTATAATGTAATGGAATGTGGTGATGTGTGTGTATATTACGGGGAGGGGATGCTGGGGAATGATGAGTATGTGTGTAAAACACACTGGGCTGGATCAGGGGCTGTGAACCAGTTTTTTGTTTTTGGGGCGGCACATTGGTTAACACTGCAGCCTCACAGCTCCAGCGACCCGGGTTTGATTCTGGGTACTACCTGTGTGGAGTTTGCAAGTTCTCCCTGTGACCGCGTGGGTTTCCGCCGGGTGCTCCGGTTTCCTCCCACTGCCAAAGACTTGCAGGTTGATAGGTAAATTGGCCATTATAAATTGCCCCTAGTGTAGGTAGGTGGTAGGGGAATTGAGGGAAGGTGGGGATGTGGTAGGAATATGGGATTAATGTAGGATTAGTATAAATGGGTGGGCTGAAGGGCCTGTTTCAGTGCTGTATCTCCAAATAAAATAAAAAAGAATTTTTCTTAATCCAGAGGAGGACTATGCTATCCACTGCCACTGCAAAATCAGACCAGATCTTTTTCCAAATCAGCCATTAATGGGCCTAAAGGACTCTAGAGGCACCAGCCTGTAGATAAATGCAGGGGGGGTGGGGGTGAAGCACAGAGCCAGTTTGACATCACATTCCGAAGCCCTGGGGGAAATGTAAAATCATCTTCAATGTTATACTTTCAAGAATCCATGTGTAGGGCACAAAAGGTTTTGGTTTTACTTCATGATTGGACTACAACAAGCATCTGACCCACTGCTGTTTCTCCACAGGCCTATGTCTTTAAAGCTTCCACCATTGGGAACGGAAGATGAGGATGTAGCCAGAGAGAGGCAGAGGGTCACGTATGGTGGGAGCGAGGGTGACATTCTAGTCATCAAGGATCTCACCAAGGTAAGCGATATCCCAGATTTTGCTCTATGTTCACTCTGTTAAGACTGCATAATTCTAATTACAACAGATTGATCATAGTGACACAAAACATGAGGTTCACTATTCAGAAACGCAACACAAAGCTTTCTCTGATGACGCGGTTGGCAACTACAACTGAGTCTAACAAAGCAGCGAGTCCCAGGTTTGAACTCTGTTCTGTGTTGCGTTATCTGATCTCTGTTGAGACGGTTTCAGAGTGTCTGCTCTTGGCATTTCTGAAAGCACTGTGGCACTCCTCACAGCTATTGTGTTCATGCCAGAGGAATGGTGGCAATGCACCCACATATCTAATGGTGAGTTACACTGCTTGTGAGATGCTGCTGTTACCTAATAATATTCAGCAGGTGCGGGGTCAAACCTGTACTTGTCAGTTGTCGAATGACTAATCAGTGATTATCCTGCTTGTTGAGGGTTAGTGTGGCAGTGGTGGTGGTGAGTGGAATTTCTGAGTTGGCTTCAAGGTGACAAAACTGATGATGGTAGTTTGGAACCAAGTCTGTAGCAGAACCAGGACGATCTGTAATACTGGGCGACACTGCTACTAATTGACCAGGCAGCCTGGCTCACTAATGGAATTGGGAAGGATAATGACTGGGATTTGGGATCCTTCCCACTCAGCTGCAGATAACCCTACAAGCCATCACCCGAATGACAAGGGCGGTTCCAGCTCGACAAACAATGGGTAGCTTACCAGTACCCTGTGCTTTGCCAACCTGTGCATAGTGATATGATCACCTGGTTCATGGTTTGTATTAATTTTCTAGAGCTAACTTTTAATTTGGGAATTGATTTTTTTTAATGCAAGACAAATGAGAACACCTGGTTTGCGAATTTGTTCCGTCATCGCTAACAATATCAATTATTTATGTGGGTATCGGGAATCAAAGAGAAGATTTGGAGTTGGAAATAATTAGTTTAAATTGTTATCTGGTACATCCCATATGTACCACATTGCTATGGAGATATATGATGCAGGAGGTGTCTGTTGATTTTTTGATCTGTGTGCTTGCTAACACAGTTAGTTGGTTTATGGAAAAGCAATTCACTTTTGGACAAGCTATTGGCTTCAGACAAGCAGTTGGCTTTTGGAAGACAGTTTGACTCAGGAGCAAAGAGGCCTTCGGGAACCAGGGGTGTTTCTGTTTTGAGGCAGGCCCATGCTCAAGCTGGGAAATCCAGATTTGAGAGGTGTTGAAGGTGAATGGAGGATTTGCCTAGCTGAAGCTAGAGCGAAAATCCCCAGGAAATCTAAAACCTCGGAAGACAGCTGAGAAATTAAGGAAATCGAAGTGAATTCCCAAGAACTGTGGTACACTTTGGATTGGTTCTAGGAGAAATGAACAAACCACCAAGATCCTGTAACTTATAGGGGATTTTTTGGGATGGAAGTAAAAGTCAAATTAAAGTGTTCTGTAAGAATTTAAGTTTAAAGTATAAATATCTGAAGTTGTAGTGTTTTGCTTTATTTAACTCTTGTTCAGTAAAGTTTTTGTTTATAACATGAAATCTTGTGGCGTAATTCTTTCAGCTTTCTGTATAAAGGGAATTCAACTTTGTTTTTAAAAGTTAATGGTCCTGAACGGGATTGTAACAAATGTCTCTCCAGATTTGGTTTGAGGGAAGAGAATGTGCATTCTGTTTATGGCAAACTGAAGCTAGGGACAGATTATTGTATGTCAGTTACCAAAAATAAAAATCATAAAACCATTGCCATTATCTAATGATAAATCACTTGATTTGGTGTCTCAGGTTTACAGAAGGAAAAAGAAACCAGCTGTGGACCGATTATGTGTGGGAATTCCCCCAGGGGAGGTGAGAGCTTGCATGTGCGCATAAGCATGGACATTTACAAATGGATAAGATAGTTACATAGCTTTGTCAATATCGTGTGTCATGTTTTCCTATCCAGTGACACCTGCTGGGAAATGTACTTGTGTAGATATCAAGAAAGGAGAGGATTGGGTTCAGTTCTACTGTCCTTCCATGGTAGCATAGCCTACTGATGATGCCTAACACATTTGGAATTGGTGGGATATCAGAGATGACCCATTGCCTGTGGGTCCCATATCCAGCAAAAAATACCTTTAGCGGTGATGCAGAGCAAACAAAAGGGAGAAAAATTCTAAATTCACTTTCCTATATTATTTTTCATATTTTTGTAGCAGCTCTGGACCCAGTAACTTAATAGAAAGATAGCTGTAGATTCACAAAACTGCTGTTCTCTGCCCTGCTCTTGTTAACCGTACTGTAGATGCTGGCATGACAAATCTCTTCTGAAGTTTCTGTAAATGTTCCATTGCAGTGTTTTGGACTTTTGGGGATCAACGGAGCTGGGAAAACATCCACCTTTAAGATGCTGACAGGAGACACTGAGGTCAGCAGTGGTGAGGCCTTCCTTGACGGATATAGGTACAAATTCCTTTATAAATGGTATTTGGTGATTCCTGAGAATTAACCTGCTAAGCAAACGGTGTCCCAACCAGAACCAGTGGGTGATATCCAGTCCAAAATCCTGGGAATTATGAATATTACTCACTAGTTTGTCCTGTTTGAATTTCATGGGCCTAGAGGTTTGGATAGGTCTGGTTTTAGCACTGTTGTCTCATTGGTGGTAAGATCTATTAATATAAGCAGATTGAGATAAATACAGGTTGATGGAAATGTGGATTTAAACTTGATGTATTGCCCCTGAGGTCCTAAGTGACCCATGAAGACAAAAAGCTTGGATATGCCTATGCTAAATAACTAACTACACACACACAGTTAAAACAGGGAAAGGCCATTAGACCCAGTAAACCTTGGATAGCTCAACCCTACCTATCTGCCATCTCACCACATCCATCAATCCTCCCCACCACCCATCTGACCATGTCCCTCAATAATCCCCTACCCACCATCTCACCATGTCCCTCAATCATCTCTACCTATCTTATTATATCCCTAAATCTCCTCTATCCACCACTGCCTCATCATATCTCTCAATCTCCTACCCACCCTTTACCATATCCTTCAATCCTCATCTACACAACGTCTCACCATCTTCAGCAATCTCCCTCTCTCCAGAAACACATTTGAGGAGAGATTTACTCCAATAAAATTCATAAGCATATCAAAAATAGAGACATTTCCCACATAATTACCTCTTTATCCCATTTATATGGTCTGCTTCACTGTCAGTCCCCAGTAGTGTATTACCCTTCTGGTTACAACGTTCTTCCTGACTTCCTTTCTTGCTTCTAATTTCACATTTCTAACTTGTATCCCCTGCAATTTTATTGGTAGTGAACAGTTTGCCTGGATCGGTTTTGTCAATTCTGTCCATAGTAAGTTTTAGTTAGATCCGTTTAGAGTCTGCTCTTGAGCAAAGGAAGCAAAAGCAACTTCCTGAGCCTTTCATCCTAAATTTAGATTCCCAATACCCAAAATCATGCCGTCGTCTCCTCTCGTGAGCAGGAACGTGATCAGGTGACCAGAGCAGCACAGAGCCCTCACACCTACAAAGTGACCTTATGTCACTTAGAATGGAGAGCAACCATGAAGATGTCTGGAGCCCAGATTATTGCACCTCAAGTTGATGGTGTGAGGATGGAAAGACAGAGCAAGTGGATAAAATTGGAAATTGAAAATGATTTATTTTAATGCCTAAGTTTTTTTTCCCTCCTCTAGCATACTCTCTCACATCCAGGACGTTCACCAGAACACAGGATATTGTCCACAGTTTGATGCCATTAACAAATTGCTAACAGGACGGGAACATGTAGAGTTCTACTCTCGACTGCGTGGCATTCCCGAGCACGAGGTTGCTAAAGTAAGTTGAGCTTTACAAAGTATGAACCAAAGTCATATGGCCATATTGTACTGCAGGAGACAAAACTACTGACGCCAACCACAAAGCAAAATAAAGCTTCCTGTACACTGCCACCGGCCCTTAAACTGCATCACTAGTTCAAGTCCTAAACTGAGCAAGAGGAGTGTCAGAGAAGAGGTTTACTTTTACTCTGGGCTTACTGTACTGTTCGTTTTTTCCTTTTTCCTTTATCTGTGCTGCCAAGGTTATTGCTCATCAGAACTTTCCTTTCTACCTCGTAAAATCCAGATCCCTCCTCCCTACGCACCCTTTCTTCTCCCTGTATCCTCACTGTTTTGAAATCCAGGTTGTCAGATCTTACCCTGAATCCTCCTTTCATTGCATTTCTTACCTCCCTCAGTCTTCCCATCCTCATGCAATCTGAAGACTTTTGAAACAGAAGCTTGGCAACATTTAGTTACTGGGTTTTAAAAGTTATTTTGTCTTCTCCCGCTCATTCTTTTCAACCCTGGTTGTGTCCTGCACTGTGGGCCTCAGCATTTCATTTAGTATCTTGCACTATGGAACTGGATCCTTCACCTGGTGCCCTGTGCTGTGGACCTGGATCCTTCACCTGGTGCCCTGCACTGTGGACCTGGATCCTTCACCTGGTGCCCTGCGCTGTGGACCCTGATCCTTCACCTGGTGCCCTGCACTGTGGAACTGGATCCTTCACCTGGTGCCCTGCGCTGTGGACCTGGATCCTTCACCTGGTGCCCTGCGCTGTGGAACTGGATCCTTCATCTGGTGCCCTGCACTGTGGAACTGGATCCTTCACCTGGTGCCCTGCGCTGTGGAACTGGATCCTTCACCTGGTGCCCTGCGCTGTGGACCTGGATCCTTCACCTGGTGCCCTGCGCTGTGGACCTGGATCCTTCACCTGGTGCCCTGCACTGTGGAACTGGATCTTTCACCTGGTGCCCTGCACTGTGGAACTGGATCCTTCACCTGGTGCCCTGCGCTGTGGACCTGGATCCTTCACCTGGTGCCCTGCGCTGTGGAACTGGATCCTTCACCTGGTGCCCTGCACTGCAGACTCAATTCCTTGAGCAAGGCTTTCAAAAAATGTCTTCACCATAGCTTGAAATGCTGTTTTTCAATGAAACGAGAGTTTTTTTTTGCGGTTTACCTTAAGGATTGTTTTGTAGGTCACTGAATGGGGCATGAAGAAACTAGGACTGACACGCTATGCAGACAGACCTTCTGGGACATACAGCGGTGGCAACAAGCGGAAACTGTCGACTGCCATCGCACTGATTGGATGCCCACCAGTCATCTTCCTGGTTAGTGAGAAGTCCTGTGACGCATGAGTAACAAAGGCAATGACCAGGAATCTCCTCGGAGCTTCTCACTCCGCCAATGTGACATCAGCGGAAATCCCGGTTAGATGCAGAAGTAGGATTTCCACGGTACCTCCATGGAAGTTACGGTGTGGAGTGGGAGCAACTCTAAGGAAATTCCCACACAATTTATGAATGGAATAAAGAAGTTGCTGAGGGTTCAGAAAGTTTAACAAAACGCAATTACAAATATTACTGATGAATTTTTCCTGTGGCGCAGCTGGTACATGCCCAGAGTGTTCCAAGGCCACACAGACCAGGCAGATTCAAGGGTCAATCCTGCCACGTACAAAATTTACTGATTTGAGCTGGTTTGTTCACTGAGCATTCCAAATTGCATGAGGGAGGAGAACGAAAATCAGTCAGAGTGCTGATTGTGGTCAAGAACTGGAGAGGCCATGTGGCTGAGCAGAGGACCAGGCTCAGCTGTGATTTCCCATTGCTCTCAAGCTCTAGGAGGATCCCAGGTGTCTATGGAGCTGTTCCCATTGAGTGTCACCACCTTCAGGACAGGATGGAGAAAAGTTGGGCTGAAAGTAATATTGTCACTAAAGGACTATGCCTCATTCTTCTCCTTCATTTATAGGATGAACCTACAACGGGAATGGATCCCAAGGCCAGGCGGTTCCTCTGGAATTGCATCTTGAGTGTGATCAAAGAAGGGAGATCTGTGGTACTTACCTCACATAGGTTAGTGTGCCCTCACTGCTGTTTCCATTGGAGACAAATGCTTAGTGAAATGTGTGTGTTACCAGGCCCACATGCAGCCTAGCCTAAAATGAAAGGTGCTTTGTCAGCTGTGTGTTTAGTTTGAGTAGTGTAATTGTAGTGACTGAAAATGATTTAGATTAAAATGACATACCTTGAAATTAGGCCTTTACAAGTCTCTCTCGAATTCTCTCTCTCTTGATTTAGGTGTATCGATATTTAAAATCCTCCACTGTCTGGTTCTCACATTTTCTTTTGGTCAGTTTTGTTCTCATCAAAGTGAGGAGTGTTAATCCTGGGGAATGGAAACATTTCTGCTGCAGGTTCATGGTGTCAGCATCAAACACTCCCAGGTCAGGTACATCATAAAGCTCCTTGTACACTGTCCCAACAAGCACTCTCAGATCAGATACTCAATATAATAGAGAGGGGAGAGGGGGGGTGGGATGGGGGACTGCTGTTTGTGGAGAGCAGTGGGCCAGAGGTAAATAGCAGAAATAATGAATAAATAGAATGAATGGAATATTCTGGGATTTGCTTGAATACCTTGGAAGATTGGGGAGTATTTATGCAGAACTTTCCTGCAGGAGATTAAGGTGCAAGTTACACTTCCTTCTATCACACCATGTGAAGTGCTGTGTGTGGGTCAACACTTGGGTCTAATCTCAGCCCCACAGTATAAAACCCCCTCCAGTGGCCTGTCTGACACCAGTTAGTCTGCAGCAGCTACGACATAGCTCCTGTCCAGTATGAGTCTTTTAGAAGTGTCTGAAAAGTCTTGTGGATCTTTTCAAAACTTTGACAACATAAAGTGGAATGTTTTTGATGTTGGCAGAAAGTAATTCACCCACCCCATTCTCCTCTGATTAAACATTAGCCACCTGAGGAGTGGAGCTCTGCCTATATGTTGAATGGCCAGCATTCTATTGCATCTCGGAGTGGTCTGATTCTGCTTGGTTTCCAATTATCAGCAGTGCTTTCCAGCCAGAAAAAAAAATCTGCGAGACTCTGTCTGATCAGAGCCCATTTGCTTCCTTCACCTTGCCCATCAAGCCTTCCCCAGGCTCCCCCACCTCTCTAGCCCTGAATCCATGCCTTTCTCTAGCTTCATTCTATCCCCTCTCTTGCCTTCTCTGAGCTCACATTATCCATGAGACCCACCTTGTGCTCCATTGACCCCATTTCCACTAAACTGCTGACCACCTGGCCCCATGCTGGCTGACTTTGTAGATGGTTTCCTCTCCTGAGGTACGCGCCCCCTCCCTTTCAAAACTGCCCCTCCCCAGCCACTCAGAGTTTGAAGCCAACACCTATGGTAAGTCTCTGACATCACCCCTCTCCATCACAGAGACGGCCTACCTCCACCTCTGTAACAGCACCCATCTCTGCTTTTGTCTCAAGCCATCTGCTGCTGAAACCCTCATCTATGCTGCCAGACTTTCTCAATCCAGTGATCTCCTGGCAGGCCTCCTATCCACCATCTTTAATAATCTTCAGCTCATCCAAACTGCTACCCATATCCTAACTCATGTCAAGTCCCACTCGCCCACCACCTCTGTCGTTGTCAACTTACATTGGTTCCTGGTTTCCCAATGTCTCCAATTTAAAACTTGTATCTTCATGTTAGATTAGATTATTAGATTAGAGATACAGCACTGAAACAGGCCCTTCGGCCCACCGAGTCTGTGCCGACCATTTGTAATCCCTTCATGGCCTTGTCCATCTCTATTTCTGCAACCTACTCCTGTTCTGCAATCCATTGAGAACTCTGCATTGCTCTGACAGGCCACTTGCCCCAATGCCATTGCATCACCATTAGTGACAATGTCTTCAGCCTTCTAGGCCGTACACTCTGGAATTTCCCTCCCTAAACTTCTCTGCCTCTTCACTGCTCTCCTCCTTTAAACATTCCACTCTCTAAAACCCTTTTTAGTCAACCCTCCTAATATCCACTTCTTTGGCTCAATGTCAGCCTTTGTCTGATTCTGCTCCTGTGAAATGCTTTGGAATGTTCTCTGTTAAAGATGCTGTGTAGATGCAAGTGGTTAAATAGGCGAGAGAGGGCGGGCTCAACATTCAGCCAAGTTTAGTGGGTCGAGGTGATTCCAGTCAGGCAAGGGAAAGAGGTTGAATAAAGTGGGATATCGGAGGAAAATATTTTAAAAAGGAGAAAAAAAATAGAAAACTTACAGTAGATTTTTTTTTTAATGGCATATAATGTGGGGATCTGTCTGGATTGTGTACTCATGTGGTTAGCATGGATTGATCAGCAATGTTGGCTCATTATAAGCACCACATTTTTAATAGAGATATATTTTGTCTGATTTGGCTGATGAAAGTTTAGCCAACACCTGCAGGGCTTTGTATCAGTAAAAGAATGACAGTATGTGTATATCTGATGACCTTTTTATTGCTCGAGATAGCATGGAGGAATGTGAGGCTCTGTGCACGAGGATGGCCATCATGGTGAATGGGCGATTCCGCTGTCTGGGCAGTGTGCAGCACCTGAAGAGCAGGTAACATCATCCTCTGCTTTCAAATCAAACTATGATTTTAAACTACGATGCAAGCATGTACGATTTAACGTTGTGTATTTCTGACACAAACAGAATATCAGGAGATGTATTAATATTCTGTACCACAAGGATACAGTTTTTGGATAAGTCAAAGCTATACCTTTCTAACTCATTGAATAGTGAATTCTTCTGTAAATCACTATCAGAAGCAGAGTCCGTTTCAGAATCTGAACTGTATTTTGGTGGAATGTAGTGTGGCTGCTGCAGATTCATGGAGCTCACTTCAGGACTATGATATGGAAATACAGTTGGGCTGAGTGAACTGAAAACCGGGAGAGTTGCAGCAGATATAGCTGTCCAGGCTATATCTCCATCCCACCTCAGAGCAAAGGAGATTCGAACAACCAGAGTTCTATTTCAAAATACCAACACATTGGTCTAACTAAAATAACTTGAACAAGATGTGATACTTTATAATTAATGCAGGACAGTGCTCACGTTTGTCGTACTTGATCCCACTATAATCCTGGTCTACCATCATTCAGTTACAAAATGTCATCTTCCTTGCCATGTGACAGAGCTTCAAGAAAATCTCTGCTGCCAGAAGGTAGCAGTGACCGGCTCTCAACTCTGCTCAGAGTCCGACTGCAAAAGCTCTAAAAAATTAAATAAAGTTGAATATTATGTATTGTTAGAATTACATTCAAGGCCATAACATTATTAATAAGGCTGCAAGAAAAACTCTTGAAATGTACTACAGCCTACACCACGGTGGTGCAGTGGTTAGCACCGCAGCCTCACAGTTCCAGCGACCCGGGTTCGGTTCTGGGTACTGCCTGTGCGGAGTTTGCAAGTTCTCCCTGTGACCGCGTGGGTTTCCTCCGGGTGCTCCGGTTTCCTCCCACATGCCAAAGACTTGTGAGTTGATAGGTAAGGTAAATTGGCCATTGTAAAAATTGCCCCTAGTGTAGGTAGGTGGTAGGAGAATTGAGGGAAAGTGGGGATGTGAGAGGGAAAATGGGATTAATGTAGGTTTAGTATAAATGGGTGGTTGATGGGCGGCGTGGACTCGTTGGGCCGAAGGGCCTGTTTGGGTGCAGCATCTCTCTATGACTCTATAAGAAGCGGCTTCGCAAGGTCCTCGTGTTACATCAGTTTATTGAAATCACCAGAGACGTCAAATAAACCAGCCACTTTTAAAGTCTTCTGTGAACCTTTAGATGGTCTGCAGTTGAGGGGAATATCAGTTTAACTGGGCTGTCAGTATTTATTTAAATGGCTAATGGAAACAAACCGATATTATAGTAATAAAGTCATGCTCCTGGTGTTTGACTCAGTATTACTGTAACATCAGTGTTTGTTTCAGCGCCACTGAGCATTTGGTTAACTTTGGTTAGCTAGACTCCTTAATTGAATTAGTGCCCTGTAATTACTGCCAGCCATTCAACATCTCCTGTACAATTAGAACGGCGAGATCAGGATAAATTAATCTTTCGAATAACGTTGATGGTGCTGGCCCCTACATGTCTGACCTACTTAATGTCGACTTGCCTGAATCAATAGCATTATTTCCTTTTGAGTCAGAAGATTGTGGGTTCAGATCACACTGCAGGACTTCAGCATAAAACCTAAGCTGACACTCCAGTACAGCACTGAGGGAATGCTGCATCGGTGGATAAAACATGAAATCAAGGCCCCAGTCTTGTTCAGGTGGATGTTAAGCATTCCATGGCACAATTCAAAGATCAAGCAGTTCTTCAGCGCCTGTTTGTTCTCAACATTTTCACATGTGAAACACTGTATTTTTGCAGAGCATTGTCGCAGGAGGGAGGATCAAAGCTGCAATGGAAGCCAAACTTAAGAAACCTTCCAATTTATGTCTGTATTTGGAAATTTTCTGCAGTCAAACTAATGATTGTTTGCCCCTAGGTTTGGAGACGGTTACACCATCATCCTGAGAATGGATGGCTCGACGCCGGACTTGTCTCCTGTCGAGGAGTTCATGATGTGCACATTCCCAGGCTGTGTGTTGAAGGAAAAGCACCACAGCATGCTGCAGTACCAGATACCAACTGGGTGCTGCTCCCTGGCCAAAATCTTCTGTGCCCTCACAACCAACAAAGAAAAGCTGAAGATCGAAGATTATTCAGTGTCTCAAACCACATTAGATCAAGTAAGAGCTCATTTACCACATACACCAGGACCTCTTAGACCAGGGTCGGAACACTGCTGTCCGGCACACATGGGCACACTGCCAGCTCCCATATTGGTCTCTGGCCAGGGAAAGGCGAGCCATTGATGTGTACACGGAGTTATGATTACCAGTGTCCACATATCAGTTAAATTTTACTATCTAGTGTCTACTCTTGATAAACATTTTTAAAATTCAATGTGTTCATTTAAATAGTTCCCAAGACTGCATTAACAGGCCATTTTAAAGTTTGCACTAAATCCAGATACACTGCAGTGGGTACAAAGCCCTGGAGGTATCAGGCTGCTTTCTGGAGACACCCATCACATTTAATGTTCAGTAGAAATTATCATATGAAAACTACCTTTGGTCCCACCCTGTGCACCAACTGCTGCTGAGACCATGAGCTGTTCTCAAGTTATTGCCCTCCCCCAATCACTGCTTTGTGCATTCTCAATCCCCCCACCAGTTTGTTCTGCTTTCCTCCCCGGTTGTTCTCAATCTACCCCCTCCCCATACAATCCCAAAATCTGTCTATGCTATTCTCCATCCCATTCCCCTCTAATTTCAGACCCTCGCTGTTACTCTGCAGTCCATTGCCCTTGAGTTTCAGCGAGGGTTATTCTCCCACATGAGACCATGTTTCAGTATGAAAAAGGGAACAGTTCTAGCAGTATGTGGCTCATTGGATGGGTAAATGCTGAGAAACTTAAACTCTTCTGTGGGGTGAATGCTTTGAACAACATGCAAGAGATGAATGGGTGCAGCAGCTTATTTTCTACCCTTTCCGCTGTCATGTCAAGTGGAATCACCAAACTACAGTAGCGAGGGGTGGCGGAGGTGAAGAGAAGTTTGTTTACGCACTCTTCTGCGTTATCTGTCTGCGCTGTGGAAAGTGGAGCTCAAGGACCAGCTCATAGGGCTATAGGAACAATATTGACTTAATGAACTATGTATTGTATTTAATATCTCTACTGGCAGCTTCATTTAGAATTGGTCGTCCATGGCTTGGATTGTAAAGGCTGTGAATAACTGAGCCATACAAGGCAGGAAGATCCCAAATCTCATCTCCAGTTTGTGCTAACTGGTTAGCTGCTCACTGGTTGGGTGGGGGCATGTAATGCTCCAGTTGGCTTCAATGCTCTGGGCCAGGGAGGGGAAATTACCAAATGTTCCTGATCGCTGCTAGAAAATGCATGTGTGGACGTACAATGAGAACAGCATCAGGATCGGCACTGTTACTCCCAATACTCCCCATGGTTGACTATCTTGTTGACATTCATTCTCCAAGCTCACAAGTGAGAAATGCCCCCTTGCGTGAGGTAATGGAGAATTTCCTATGCCAATGGACCCTTGTCCTAGCAAAGGTCAGCACTTTCAAGAAAGCAGAAGGAGAATTAAAATCCAAGAAAATATTTCTTTATAATATATATTAAAATAAACATACTTCTACTTGTTGGACCTATATTTTCCATTTCCTGCTTTTTTAACTCGTTCCTTTTTCTCATCCAGGTATTTGTCAATTTTGCCAAGGACCAAAGTGAAGACGACTATTTGAAGGACATTTTCACGCATGGATCACAATATAAGGACACAGTAAAGCGCATCACAAACTTTTTAGCAGATGAAAATATGAGAGAGAGTTCAGTATGATCCAAGCTTGAGTGAAACCGCTTCCCATCTGAAATGTAAATGGAAGATTCCAAAATGCAGTAAGTTGAGGGTTGTGCCAGGACTGAACTATCCATCACTGGACTATCAGTGACCAACTTCTCAACTACAAACCTATTTCTCCCAACCACCCCCATTGTCCCCATTTCAAGTTCCCTTTAATTAACCTGCGACAAAAAAAACTTTTATTCCTAACCTTACTCCTTTCTGGATTTGTATGAACGATGGTTCAAATGTACATTATTTATACTGTTTCTTTCTACACTTTTAGTACTTTTTTTGTTTTGTTTTTTAGCTCTTGCAGCTGAAGTTTACCTGGCACTTTTGTCCTGGAGTTTTCTGAAACAGAAAAAATATGAATGATATCATGACGACCACATTACAGTAAACCTCCACTTATCCCACTTTAGTGGTTCTATACTGCCAGAGTGACCCACAGTGTTTTGCTTGTTTGACAAAGGATGATAAACTACTAGGTGTGGAGGGAGAGGGAGGAATCCAGGGGTTAAAGGCTTTTATGGGCAGTGGATAAGGTGTGGGATGAGGAGATTAAGAAAGGGTCATTTGGCCCATTACGTTGGTCCATCTGCTGTTTGGAGGCTGCTGGCAGATTCTGTCAATTCCTTACCTGAACTGCTGTAAACTGAATTATAGATATCAGCTTCAGCTACATGGAGCCCCTCCCTATTCTCCATAGCCCCATCCCAAAATCAGGATGTTGCTCAGTTCTGTGTGCATCTAGTTTTCATGCAGACAATGGAAGCTAAGCAGGGCACCCTCTACACTGAACAGAACTCAACCACAGCACTCGCGCCTCTGTCAGGAGGTTGTGAGTTCAAGTTCCAATCTAGGGACTCCCATTGCACACAGGCTCACAGCTCTTGCTGTTCTGAGATAAATTATTCTAATTTTTAAAGAAAGCAATAAACAAATTAATTCTATCTCTTAAATTAACACAACTTTTTTTTTAACATTTTCTATTTACAGTTCAGGTCTGATACGTAAGTATTGCCTGATCAGTGTGATTCTGACAGCTGGGCACAGTATCTATATTTCCGATGTTTCAAATCGCTGCGTCTTGTACCTGTTTTGAAAATGTCACTGGTTGCACACATTTTACTCCCAAGTCCAGATGGTGATCTGAGCTCTATGTTCTACCTGAAGGATCTGAGTTTTTTTTAAAATAATTGCGGGACTATTTCCAGTATGCATTTCTGCAACATTGAGCTCCCTCTAATCAATGAACTCAGCGTCAAAATTAGCAGGCAGCCTGAGCACAGGCAGAAAGTGCCCACCTCTCTCTCTCTCTCTCTCTCTCTCTCTCTCTCTCATTGACCAATTCCTGTGGATGAATGCTCAAGCACAACTCCTGTTGGCATCTTATTTAGCAGCTGAGCGGACTGGATCCCACTTAAAGGGAGTCTCCCCCAGTGCATTACTTGTGCTGAAACTTCAAACCAAATCCTCACCCCAACCCCCACTTCAAGCCACACAAGTCCCTTTTCCAAATATATACATTAAACTGAGGAGTGATCAAATAGAGGCGCAATGGACAGCTGGCCATTGATCACAAAAAAGTTGTGTCGTTTACTCTTACTGTCAGCCTTTTAAAGATAAATGGAAGTTTCAATGAGTTGCATCAGTTACTAAGAATTTGCACTTCTGTTACAAATCAATGCAAAAATGTCTGTGTGACTGGGAGATGGACAGTCCATTCCTATGCCTTACAGCTGGAGGTGTAAAAAGAGAAAAAAAATACCTTGCATTTTTATAGCGCCTTTCATGACCTCAGGATGTCTCAAAGTACTTTGAAGTGTAGTCACTATTGTAAGAAATGCAGCAGCCAATTTGCGCACAGCAAGCTCCAACATACAGCAATCTGATAATGGCCAGATAATCTCTCTCAAATGTTGGTGGAGGTATCAGTGTTGGGTGGGACACTGGGAGAACTCCCTGCTTTTCTTCAAAATAGCGCCATGGGATCTTTTACGTCCGCCTCAGAAGGCAGATGGGGCCAACGTTTAACATCTCATCAGAAAGATGGCACTTCAGTGCAGTACTCAGGGTGTACTGTCCTGCTGGAAGTGTCATCCTAGATTAAATGCTCCCTGGAGTGGACTTGAACTCAACCTTCTGACTCAAGCAAGAGTGATTCAGAATGAGCCACACCTGACACTAGTGTACTAGTGAAAAAGCACTTGAGTGTGACTGACATTCATCAGTGCGTATGGTTCTCGCTATAATACTACCCTTGGGAAGCAGCTTTACCCAAAGATGCATATTATAGAAAGTGTCCTTTATTAGGGTGCAAGATCAGAGTAACTTGTATATTTAATGTGTGCTTTTAACTGTTAATGGGACGGAATCCTTTATGTACCTGCGCATCCAGGATAACTGTCCCCAGCAGCATCACCTCAATCTTTGTTTCAAAGACAGATGCATTCAGTTTATTGGATACTTCACTATGAAGGTTTGTTGCAGCTGGCTAGAAGTTTCAAGGATGTCACCGTGAACATTACTGGGGAGAATTTAACCAACCCCCTACCATCACAACAGGGCAAAAACCAATTGGTGGGGGGGGTTGCAATCTAAATGAGGGCAGCAATTTACCCACTGCCTTCCCGTGGGTTTGGAACATAACCCGCTGTTTTCAGAAGCCCAAGAGGACAGCAGCCAGCAAGAAGACAGCGGTACACTGCTTTAAGTATCATCATCGGCAATCCCTCGCGTCGAAGATGATTCTTCCTTGTGGATGGCTGGGTGGAAGTGAGATGTCATTATTGGCTGTGGGTTCACAGATGTTTAATGAGCTCTATCTTAGCCTTGCAGGCTCTCCCACAGTGAGGACATCAGTTATCAGCTGATAGAGGTGGTAGCAGAATGTTGGCTCGAGCAGCTGCCCTCTCTTTCCATCTGAATATGCAGATCTGTCTGCGATTTTAGCCTGATGTGAGTAGTGAGTACCCCACCAGACCAAAACTACTGAGAGCTGCTTCAAGGATTGGAAGAAGCTCAATGAGGTAAGTAGTTGTCTTAGTTTTCCTTGTGGGCCTGGAGGGTCAGGCATGTTCCTGTGGGTCCCACAAGGAAATCATGGGCCTTCCCTGCCCAGAGCTCCGCAAACCTCCCCCGCTCAACCATGATCACCTGATGACTCCTCGAACAAGATCAAGTAATGGGGATCGTTCCTGCAATACTCTGGCAACCTCCTGTCACCCAACACCCGAGGTCCTGTTCCTACCTGCTGGCCAGGTATTGGGTTCAGCTATGAGGCTGACAAGTTGCCTGTCAATGAGGCCTGACTGTTAACATCACACCAGTGATGGAGTCTGGTCTATTGCCCACCTCAGAGCCTCTCACCCAAGCAACACCATCACCCAAGTTGAAATTGAACCATGCATGGGCCAGGAGCTGCTTGCAGCCCACCACCCTGCACCTACGGCCTTCACCATAGCTGCTAGTCCACATATCTCAGGGTCTCCATTCACAGTATCTATGGCATGTTAACAGAGCTTACATTAGTGCAGTTCCCTCTCCCCTTACTGTCCACCCGCTGTGAAAACAAACAATATTGGGATGTAGGACTATTGCAGATTCCACAGGGGCCAGTGAAAAGGCCCCACTAAAATAGAACTATTGGGCTTGTAAATGTTTCTTTTCCTGTGGGGAAGGGCCTCCATTTGACAACTGCCTACACTAGGACGACTGAGATCAGAGCTCAGTGTGTGAGGGAATCACGGGTGCCGACTCGTGTCCCATCACTGAGAGCGAGGTTCCTGCCTCTCGAAGAAAGCGCTGGTTGTGGCCTGACAAAAAGTTAGCAATATTGATGCTTGGTCCTTGAAATGAATCTCACCTTGGTGTTTGATCATGAAGCATTAGTCAGTCGGTGGACATCACACTCCATAGGTAAGTAGCCTTTGGGATGCATAAGGAGCATTGAGTGGAACTGGGAAAATCCAATTAATCATGGCTTTCCTGTGAAGGGCCAAAGTGAGGGTTTCAACCTTCAATTGGATATTTCTGTGTGGCACTGATGGGTGGTGGAAAAAAACATTTGAAAACGTGCTACAGGTTACATACTTTTTGCTTCATTACTTTGCACTTTTATATTTGAGATGGACTGTAATAAGCCAGAAAATAAGCAGAGAACAAAAAGCCACGTGTATATTGAGAATAAAATCACTATTAATTAAAGGATTGTGAGCAGGGCACTGAAATGAGTCACAACACTGGAATTGTCAGTAAATCAAGATATAATTCAGCTTTTCCAGCTCTTTCTGTTATCTCATGAAGGGGACGTGAATGTCTGGAGAAGGGGTACTTTTTGTTCAAAATGCTGTCATAAGTCTGACAGGAGATGTCCTCACCAGAAATTTTTAAAAGCAGTTGGTTTTCTTACCCGATGCAAACCTCAAACCCAGTGGAGATATAGTATCTCACGGCCCTAGAGCTCTTGGATTTGCTCCAAAACCTTGGCCTATGAAATGTTTCCTATGAAGCCACTCAGGGATGGTCCTCGCCACTGGTAACACTGGAGCGGCCTAGCAGGGAGGGATTCTCAACTCGAGGGTCTCTGCATGAAAAACGCCAACCAAAATTTTTTCCATCTCTTTCTCCATGAAATGGGGGAAATGTTTTGAGCAGAAACGACTTCTCTGAGAGAATTTGCTTCCTCTTCACTTGCACAAGTTTAGGAACACAAGTAGCATTTAACAATGAAATGTTATATTATTTTTGGAATGCTCTGGAGGTTAGGGCTGAAGAACGTTTTTGACGCAGTACTGTACCTGATCTGGGACTGCGCAGTTCTGTGACTTGGTACGAAAGAGGGCAAATTTTCCCTTCCCAGTACCAATATTGATCAAAGTGAAAACAGCTTTGAGCAAGATACCAGGTTCGATCTCTGGTTTGTGATACATTAACTGATTTTAGCCAGGTGACTGGAGGGCTACTATTGACATCAGTGATACTGCACGAGGGTTGGGGGGCGGAGGGGGTGAAATTAGCCAAAATTCCCGCTACTGACAGCCATCAGTGACCCCTGATGGAACCGGCGTGTGTGTGATTGTCAGGTGAGGACAGTATTGGGTTTCCCCAGTCAGAGACACTGAGGCCAATCATGGCACCTCAATTCTGAGCCCTGTTGATTCATGAGCTTGAATAGCGACTGGGAATTGAGTTTGGAACCTTCAAAATCTAATGTTCATGAAGTGTTACAGTGATGCTGATATGGAGTTGCTGTAGATCTATTCTAGATGCAGTTCCTGAAAAGCACATTCCAGCATCCTCTGTCATTTTATGGGTGAGATACGGATACTTCTGGGTGCACATTGCACAAAAGTAAAGTATGTGTATTTGAGCTGGGTTTTAATTCTCTCTCGAGCTGCTCTTAGTGTTGCTTCTGTTCATGGTCCCACTCATTATTATTATTATTGTATTGGACAGTGTACTAAATTTTGACATGAAAATAAAGACATACACTGAGACTGCTTTGCCTCTGGTATCTTCATTAATCGCTTGAGCCGGTTGTGTTTGAGTTGAGTTCCTGGCCATTGTGCAGGCTGTGTTCCACGCCATCTATTTGAAAAGATATTTCTAGTATGCCCGGATTACCCAATAACTCTGCACCCTCTGGAATTTGTGGCAAAGCAAAGAGTGCCATGTACTTGGTTAACAGGAGGTTAACTGACAAGCTCAGCTTCCTACTGCAGAACAATTGGTAGAAACAAGGGCCAGAATTTTACTGAGCCACGTAGAACGAGTTCAGAGGTGGGGCGGCTGTAAAATGGGAGTGGAACGTATTTGGCCAGAAGTTGCTTCCAGATTTTACCATGGAGGGTGGACTTCACACATCGACATGGCAGGACAGCAATTAAGGTATTTAAATGGCCAATTAACTGAAATTTTATGCTGCATTTTGGAATTTTACTGATGGCACACAGGAACCATGGGCTTCAGAACTTCGGCTAATTAAAGGAGGTAGCAAGAAAGTGGGAGCTCAGTGCTGGCTCTCAGGCAGCTATCGAGATAGCCAGTAGGCAGTGGCAGGAAGGATGGTGCAGAGAGCATTGTCAAATGGCAGCAGAAAAGGAGAAAGTGCCAGCACTGAGGAGGTGTATTGCCAGGGTCATATTGGGTCAGTGGTACTTATTGCAAAGAAACAACTCTGGGAAAGGTATGGGGTAGGGGGGGTGGTGGAGAGGGGGTCTTTCTGGCTAGAAGGACTAGGAGAGAGGCCACCTGCTAGGGGCTTCATCCACCCAGGCTTCGGGGCCCCCGTTAGGCAGATCAGAGGGAAGGTGGGAGGTCCTGGCACCAGCAAGGGTACATCAGGAATCTCAGTACCAGCAAGCAGGCCAGCCTCAGGGTGGGTACACGGAGAAGGATTCAGAGAGGCACGCCAACAGCCACCTGCGCACAGAAGAGGCGAAACCCAGGAGAGAGTCTACCGTTCAGGGCTGATCTATCTCTAAATGTCCAAGCAGCATTGTCAGTGAAGACTGCAGCTCCCCAGGGAGACAGTTACTGATTTCTGCACCATGCTGCAAGACGAGGGGTTGGTGGACACCCAATGCCAGTGGCGCTGAAAGTCACTGTGGCTCTCAACTTCTACACCTCCAGCTCTTTCCAGAGATCCGCTGGGGACATGTGTGGGATCTCCCAGTCTGTGGCCCATCAGTGCATCAAGGAAGTGACCAATGCGATGTTCAAGAGGGCCAGCGACTTTATGCACTACATACCAATCTGGAAAGTCAGGTGGAGAGGTCCATTGGGTACGGCGCCAGTGAATGCAGGGCTGGCAGCCCTTTAAATATGGCGCCAGCACCAGTTGCGGCCTCAGCTGACGCCGATTTCGCCGCCTTGCTTCCCACCTCTGCACTTCAATTGGATGGCAGCCACGCCTCTGAGTTAATTGGCCAGCTGCAGTGACATTGTATGTGGCTGGCCGCTGTGCACCCGAACAAAAGCAGCACCTGCATCTGGTGCTGCCGCCAGGACTTGTGGCCTTGCAGCAACATCCAGGCCAAGTTCACTGACTGGGAGCAAAGCGAATGCTTGCATTCCTACTCTCAGCCTGATGCAACTGATAAGGGACTCTGCCAGTCTGGGTTTCAGAGCGGGTGCTCTGGTTGTCCAGAGATTTCTCAAATGTAAACCAGACTTAATTAATTTAAGTATGTATATAGTTGCATTTTTCACACATGTCTCAGAAGGTGGGGATTATAACTGTTTGTGTTTCTCTGAATTTCTCAGCACTCTTATTTCGATCCCTGTGGGAAAACCTCACCTTTTACTGGGATGGATTGTACTTAACTGTAAATGCAAATGTCTCACCCAGCGAGATGTATTTTGGGAAACTACTTCCAGTGTATATTACAGTACATGGCTGAGAGGAACTAACACCACACAGACACATACTTGCTGAATCTCATACTGACACACACACACATATATATTCATGATCACACACTGCCACGTGCACCCTCACTGAATCTCTCATTCACTGATTCATACACATTTGCTAGCTCATACACATTTTGCTAACTTTCACACTCACTGACCCACGCACCCACACATACATGTTTACTCACTTTCTTGTACTCACATTTACACATGTACTCTCACACGCATTTGGTCTTGTGCACTGTCACACATTCGCGATGTAATCCAGCTTCCACATTTGATCGAAGCCAAAAGTGGAGAGTTAAATAGAATTTACAGTACAGAAACAGGCCATTCGGCCCAACTGGTCTATGCCAGTGTTTATGCTGCACACGAGCTTCCTCCCACCCCTTCATTTAACCCTATCAGAATATCCCATTCCTTTCTCCTTAAATGTATCTATGCTACTTGCTTCAACTACTCCTTGGGGTAGAGAGTTCCACATTCTCACCACATTCTGGGTAAAGGAGTTTTTCCTGAAATCCCTTTTGTATTTATTTGGTGACTATTTTATATCTATGGTTTGGTTTCCCCCAGAAGTGGAAACATCTTTGCTGTCTACTCTATCAAACCCTTTCATAGTCTTAAAGACCTTCCATTAGGTAACCCCTCAGCCTTCCCTTTTCTACCGAAAAGAGACCCAGTCTGTTCAACCTTTTTTGATAAGTATATCCTCTCAGTTTTGGTATCATCCTTTAAACCTTTTGCACTTTCTCCAGTGCCCCAATCCTTTTTATAATAAGACGACCAGAACTGTTCACAGTACTCCAAATGTGGTCTAACAAGTTTAATATAACTTCTTTGCTCTTCAATTCTCTCTAGAAATGAACCCAAGTTCTTGGTTTGCTCTTTTTTTATGGCCTTAATATCTGTACCCCTAGATCCCTTTGCCCCTCTCCCCTATTTAGGCACGTATTTTCCCAAGGCGCATGTGGCTCTTTATTCTTCCTTTCAAAATGTCACTCTGTTTAAATTAATTTACCAATTACATGCCCATTCTGTAAGTTTATTATTGTCTTGTATTTGAGGGCACATGATGGAGATGGGCTTGGTAATGCATCATAATATATGTTCTAGCTGTTCATAGGAAACTTTATCTGGATCAATGCTTCAGGATTTTAAATTGAGCTAAGTCTCTTGTTTCTGAAAGACTTTCCTTTGCCTTTACATGAGATTATGAGTGTAAGGATGTTCACCTGTTGTCTGGATGGACTGCCATCATAGAATAATGCAGTACCAAAGGAAGTATTCAGCCCATTGTGACTGTGGGCTCCTTGAATAGCTATCCAATTGGTCGTGCTCCCCTGCCCATTCCCTCTAGCCCTGGTAAATTTTCCCCTTCAAGTACTTCTCCAATTCTGTATTGAAAGTTATTAGTAAGTCTGCTTCCACTACCCTTTTAGGCATTCCAGATCATCATAACTCTTTGCATTGAAAAAAAACTCTCATCACGCTCCTAGTTCTTATATCAATTACCTTAAATCTGTGTCTTCTGGTAACTGACCATTCTGCCACTGGAAACAGTTTTTCCTTATTTACTCTTATAAAAACCCTTCATGATTTTGAACATCTCAATTAAGACCTCCCTTAACCTTCTCTGCTCTAAGGAGAACAACCCCAGCTTCTCCAGTCTTTCCTCACAACCAAAGTCCCACGTCCCTGGTACCATTCTAGTAAACCTTCTCTGCATGCTGTCTAAAACCTTGATATCCTTCCTAAAATGGATTACCCATCAAGGAGGATCCTGCTGGGCTACTTTAAGGTTAACAGGAAAGGCCAATTTTAATGGGGGTTTGTGTTCTTCAAAGAAACTAGGCTTCACATCAAACAATCCAGGGGTGTATCTGCCAACAGCCCTAGTTTCATTCGTTCACTCAACTCAACAGTATGTTCATATCATGGTGGTGAGACAGAATTTGTAAGCCTAAACCACTTACTTGTCTTGTGTTCATCCAAGGGTTAGTTGAAACCATCAGAATTTCAAAACACTTACACTTTGACTTCAAGAAATTCTTTGAGATATAGATGTAAGTGAACTACAGTAATGTTGTCTACCTTTTCTGTACAAATTTATATCTTGCAATAAGTTTGATTTTGTAGTTTTACCTAGAATTAGATGGTGTGCCAGTTTGGGGTTATCTGCCTATTGTAGAAAATGCAGTTATAGTCGGCATCTGTCCATCTTTGAGTAAAGAGATATGGTAAAAGGATAATCTAACCCCATTCATTCCATGCACAAGCTTTATAAGTTTTTAGCTTCTAGGCCTGCCCAGGGAAACTTCCATGTCACTCTAAACTTCAGTGGAATGTTGCCAGAATGCCAGAATTATAGAAACTGCATACAGGAACAGGTGGGATAGGATGTTGCAGCTCGGAATATATGTTAAAACTGTTATCTAAGTATATGTTGTTGAAGTGGGACAGAAGGTGGGAGAGGAGAAGGGCAGGACGGGTTTGGATTAGGGCCTGAGTTTTGAGTTATTTCAATGCTAATGAAAGTTTTAATCCCCAGCACCTCTACTTCATCAAACACTGAGCCAAGTAGAGAAAAATAACTTGCATTTATATAACACCTTTCATAACCTCAGTCCCAAAGTGCTTAATAGCCAATGAAGAAATATAGAAAACGCAGCAGAAATGTTAGTTCAGGGATAGATATTGGCCAGGAAACCAGAAGAATTTGTCTGCTCTTCTTTGGATAATACCATAGGGTCTTTTACATCTGCCTGAGAGAGCAGACAGGATCTCTTACTTTAAAATTCCACTAGTTGATGACCAGTTTATGTAGTCTGTGCTGCCTGCTCCGGCAGTGGGTGATGCTAAATATTCTGTAACATTTCCAGATATCTGACCAATCAGCACTTTCACTGGTGATGAATAAAGAAACTGACAGATTTCAACAGGATCCCCATAGGCTGTTGTTATCTTGGATTTGGAGTTTGACCAAGCACAAAAGGAAACACCCACAACAGAAGGATTTAGATTTTATCTGGTCACCAGTGCAGAGAAGCTCCCAGATTTGATCCCTACTCTGTGCTGATTTAGCTCCTCCTAACTGAGGTGGGGGGTGGGGGTGTGGGGGCAGGGAGGGCTATAATTGACCTCAGCACCCAGGGCAAAGAAGGTGGAATCCATCGGATTCTGGATTGTTGTCCTGTGCCCCCACTGTGTGATAAGATATTAATAGTTATATTTTTAATCCAGTTTAAAAGAAACACAATAAAACAAACTAAATATTGGTTAATGGCCTTTAAATTGAATGCACTTTTGGAATTAAAGCACAATTAACAGGAATACTAAATTATATATCATCAAACCAGCACCTGCTTTCAGAAACATTAAGCTGTGATTTAGACATGGCTCCAGATTCAATTGCAGGAATTTCTTGATTTCTGGCAAACTGACTTATTTGAATTCTGCCATTTACTGGGCGACTTGCTGTCTGATGTCTCTATCACTGGAGCTTCTGGATGTTAGCCAACAGGAGCTGTGATGCTGGAGCAGAGGGATTAGTTCACACCACCGTTCCCACTCCCGAGGTAGAAAGTTCTCCCATGATAAAGGACCAACAAAGGTAAATGCAAGGGTGGGAATTACTGAGGCTAAAAGATGGATGAAAGCAGGTGCTAGTGTTTATTGTAAAAATGCTTCAAGGCAGTATCTAGTGATAGAATGGTGGGCAGGAAGAGGGAGGGGGGTAGAGTGGGGTTGGGGAGGCCTGGTGCTGTAGAAAATACACTGTTTGCATTTGAGCAGGTTCGACAGCAGCTGGAACATCAGAAAAACAACTGTAAAGTGGTTTGAAGCAACAAATTACAGGTTTGTTTGATCTGTGTACACAGAGTCCAACTGCTTCCCTGACCTCTACCCCTGTGGTTGGAAAACGCAGAATACCCATTCTATGACTTGCTGCTGCAGCCACAGTATTTGAGGCTGATCCAGTTAGGTTTCTGATCGAGGTGATCCCCCAGGATGTTGATGGTGGGGGATTTGACATGGTAATGCCATTGAATGTCAAGGGGAGGTGTTTAGACTCTTGCTGGAGATGGTTGATTGATTGATTGATGTGCATGTTATTTGCCACTAATCAGCCTAAGCCAGGATGTTGTCCAAGCCTTGCATGCGTGCACAGATTGTTTCATTAGCTTAAGAATTGCAAATGTAACTGGACACTGTGCAATCATCAGTGAACATTCCCACTTCTGTCCTTGTGATGGAGGGAAGGTCATTGGTGAAGCAGCTGAAGATGGTTGGGCCTAGGACACTATCCTGAAGAACTCCTGCAGTGATGTCCAGGGGCTGTAATGATTGGCCTCCAACAACCACAACCATCTTCCCTTGTGTTAGGTATGACTCCAACCATTGGAGAGTGCCCCCCCCCCCCCAATTCCCATTGACTTCAAATTTACTAGGAATCCTTGATGTTACACTCGGTCAAATGTTGCCTTGATGTCAAGGGTAGTGACTTTGACCTCCCCTGGAATTCTGCTCTTTTGTCTATGTTGGGACCAAGGCTGTAATCAGGTTTGAAGTCTGGCAGAACCCAAACTGAGCATTGGCAAACAGGTTATGTTGATGGGGAGTGACTGTGATCTCATTGCAATTGCATCTTCCCAGACTTTGTTCTTGCAAGAGAGGTGACACTGTATTGGTGATCATTTGGCGGGACAGCAATTGATGCCTGGAACTCTGAATCCAACTGCTGCCACCAGAACAATGCCAGGAGCAGGACAGAATCTGTAGACAAGATAACCTGATCTCACATCTCCTAGGGCCTAGCTCTGGAGCAGTGGAGACTTGTATCAAGGAGAAGGTGACCTGCTATAATATTCCACAAAAAAACATTGTCCAGCACATGGGAAATTGTAAAGTGGTTGAAGAAAATGACTTAAATTTAACTCAAAGCAATAATTATTATAAAATTATTTTGGTCTGTCAAGGACAGAAAAATACTTTCAGATTTCCTTGTAATAATTCCCATGTTTTCTTGTCTTCCCAATGATTGTCTCTACCTGAGTGTGAATACGAAAATCCAGTCAGTACAATTGATCAGCAATGTTAGGTTTACTGAACAGCCAATTAGTGTCAGAAAAGACTGTTGTCAATTGAATGTTCCTCTTTATTCCTCCTAAGCTCCAAATGCCTTATCCTACATCCTCTCCTTCCTCCCTACATTCTCATTGCACTGTCTTCTATTCAAACTCATTCTTTCCTAGGGTTTCTGAACTGCGGAACCTCTCTCCTCCCTTGATCTTGCCACTTCTTCCTACAAGCTATAGTCTTTCAAACCCCAAACGAATGTTTCTCAATTTACTTTCTCTTCTCCTATTTCTAACTCCGTGGCTGTCCTATTGAGTAGACTGTAGCCATTCACCTGGGTTTTTCAATTTGAAAAGATGCTGCTGACTGCAGTGTAGACCATAGTCATTCTCATCGATGTTACACTTCTACATTCTCAAACAGAACCCATGTTTAAAAGAACATGTTTCACAAAAAAGACAGCAATGTTCTCTTTATACTGCATCTGAAAAGAAGTAAAGACTTGAATTTATGTAACACTTTACATGACTTCTGGATGTTTCAAAATTCTTTACAACCAATGAAGTACTCTTGAAGTGTAGTTACTGTTTTAATATTCCCACAAACAGCAATGTGATAGCAGCAATCTGATTTCAGGAGTTGGTTGAGGGATGTATATTGGGCAGGATATGGGGAAAAACTACCCTGCTGATCGAAATAGTACCATGGGATCTTTTAAACGTACCTCAGAGGGCAGACATTAGTTTAACATATTCAAAAGACAGCACTGTTCAATAGTGCAGCACTCCCTCAGTACTGGATCGGAATGTTAGCCTAAATTTTATGCTCATGTCCTGGAATGGAACTTGATCTCAGAACCTTGAGTCAGAGGGAAGAGTGCTAGCACTGAGCCACGGCTGACACAACAGAAAATAAGTGAACCTTTCCCCAGGATATCTCAATCTGAATGCTGCGTCCAAATGTGCTTTTGGCCTTGTAGCCCATGCCTGTCTAAATCCTGAAGCTGGTGGTCCTTCTCTCTATAATATTATTGCACAAGTGATGGGTTTGTTTAACTATTATACTTTGAGGCAGGACACAGAGAATAAATATTGAATCCTTTTATCTGTGGATCAACCGGACAGGTATCTCTATAGGAAGAGTGCATCCCCAGAATGGACTCAAATGACGTAATTCCTCCAAACAGCTTACCAACTCTGACCAGTTGTACCCGCAACCACTCACAAATTCATATTCTCAGCCAGCCAGGCCTAGTAAGCAGAAAGGGGGCTTGTCCATAGGGGAGTGGGGGAGCAAGGTGGGGGTGTAGCTGAGGCTGACGTCACAAACCTCCTAGCAGGTGAAGGAAATTGGCTGTGACAGAGGTTGAAAAAAAATTAAGGGAAACTTGACAAGTATTTAAATAGATCTATTTTATTCGGCAAGTTCCCTTCCTAATCTGCTGAAAATTCATAGTCTTCTCACATAAGTTTACACCGAAATTAGCAGCCTCTGATCCTTAGCAAAGTAGTTGTTACTCACCCATCAGTTCATTTAGTGACTGCCAGTGAGCTATGGCTATTGAGCTAGACGGTAAGGAACAGCACAGCCAAGCCTGGTCCTGTCCACACACTTTCATACTGGCATCACTGTAGAGGAATCAGGAGTGGGACCATGGTTGATTAATCCTTTCCTATCCCTAGGGTTCTGGAGAAAATTCTAGCACCCCAACTGCTGCTGCAGCTAAAATCAGTTTATTCAGCACTGACCTGGGATAATTCAACAAAAGCAAAATACTGGAAATCTGAAATAAAAACTAAAAAGGCTAGAAATACTCAATAGGTCAGGCAGCATCTGTGGAGAGAGAAACAGAGTTAACGTTTCAGGTCAAGATCTTTCTCTCTCCACAGATGCTGCCAAACCTGCTGAGTATTTTCAGCATCTTCTGTTTTTGTTACTGATCAAGGATAAACCTGGGACTTTCCTCTCTGTATCTTACTCTATGCCCTTATTACCTCTAGACTGAGTTTCTCTTACACACTCAACCTGTCTCAACTCCATGAATTACAATTCAAAGTTTGACATTTCTTCACTCACTGAGCTCCAATGGCTCCCCATACCCCACAGAGCTGACAAGAAGATTTTCATCCTGGCTTTCAAGTTGCCTCAATGCCTCCTCCCCTTTTGCTAACCCCACTGCCCTCCCTTTCCCCCACCCTCATCTTCATGATTTCTCGCAGATTAACCTGCCTGGGCTCACCATCTGCACACTGATTTATCCTTGTCTCCTGTTCTCTCTAATCCATCGGTCTCCAGTCACTGCACTCTCTGGCCTCATTCCATTTGCCTTACTACTTGCCTCCCTGTGTTTAAAAAAAAAACCTGCCCCAAGCCCTTTTCTTCAGCCATGCCTTCATACTCCACTTGGCTGCAGCTCGCCACCAGTTCAGTACTGCACTGGATGCTACAATTATCCTCTGCTCCTCCAATATGTGTCTGGAGTATTTGTTTAATTGGTGATGCCTCTTCCACCCTGTGACTGTCACACACAGCTGCTACAGAGACCTGTTTTTGAACAAGCTGATCGTGAAGGGTAATTTGTTTCCAAATTCAGCAGATGATGGACACACGCACCTTGCCTTGGTCTCTGCTCTGTTCTCAGCCCTTCGATACAGTGGAACAGTTCTTCTGACGCATTGAGTATTGATAGTGCTTCCTCTGAAACAAAGGGTGAGAAACAATTAAACACTAATGATAACCTGCAGAAAGTCTTTCAAAATAACTGGAGCTAAGATTAGCCACTTATGAAGGTCATTATGTCAATCGCCTCTTGATCGGCAGCACCACCTTAAACATCAACTCCCTCCAACACCAGCGCATGGTGACTGAATCTACAGGGTCCACTGCAGCAACTTACCGTGGTAGCTCCTCCCAAACCTGTGACCTCCACCACCTAGAACGACAAGTGCAGCAGCCGTTACTTCATTGTTGCTGTTTAAAATCCTGCAACTCCCTACCTACAGCACCATGGCAGCCCCTTCACTACATGGACTGCAGTGGTTCAAGAAGGTGGCTCACCACCACTTACTCAAGGGCAACTAGGAATGGGCAATAGATGCTGGCCGTGCCAGCATTGTCCATATCCTGAAAATTAATTTTTAAAAATTAACCTCTAGTTTCAGGATATGGGGGTTCCTGTATTCCAGTGATTCCCCATTAGGCTGCAGGGGTATCATCAGTGCTTCCTGCTCCCTGTCACCATGGTAAGTCTGTGAATGTTGGATTCTGCCACTGATCTTAGCCTCCTTCCTAACTGGCCATACTTTGTGCGTAAGCCTGGATCATGAGTGGTCTGCACCACCGCATCTCATCCCAATCCTGTTCAGGCATTTACTTTCCAGCAGGGTGTCACCACATAGTGACTAGGAACAGATTTTTGCCCCTTCTTAAGCTGAGACACTGATGCCTATTGTAATTCACCTACCACCATTCCTCTGAAATCAGTTAAAATCAGCAAAGATCGGCAGCGGAATCAGAGATCTTCTGGTCTTTGTGACTCAGTGCCACACCAGGGAGGTCACTGAGCCATTGGGCAAGAGGAAGCTGTGACACTTACTCATTCAGATGGCTGTGTTCTGGTTGTTCGGAAGTTGACCACAGTTCCTCCCTCAAAGACTTCAGGACCTCTGTAATCAGCACATGGTTTACACTGGATGTTTTTTTCCTCATTTGATGCAGTAGTTGATGAAATGGGATGGTGGATTCGTCAATAGATTTCATGAAAGTCTGGTCCATTCCCTTAAGTTGTGGGTTAGTTGAGATACTCTGAAAGTTTAAGGCATGTCAGTTACAGTAATCTGTATTCTGACAGGAAGTTAACTTTAAACTAACATAAGTGAGTGTGAGGAGGCCGGCTGACAGCTCAATGAGTAAGTATGCCACCTGGTGGCCTGACAGCTGATGGTATGCATCCCAGAGTACTTAAGGAAGTGGCCCTCGAAATAATGGATGCATTGGTGGTCATCTCCCAAGATTCTATAGACTGTGGAATAGTTCCTACAAATTGGAGGGTAGCTATGTAACCCCACGATTTAAAAAGGGAGGTAGAGAGAAAGCAGGGAATTATAGAGCAATCAGCCTGACGCGGTAGTGGGGAAAATTCTTGAGTCCATTATCAAAGATTTTATAGCAGAGCACTTAGAGAACAGTGGTAGAATCGGGCAGAGTCAGCATGGATTTATGAAAGGGAAATCATGCTTGACAAATCTACTAGAATTCTTCGAGTATCTAACTGGTAGAGTTGATGAGGGCAAGCCAGTGGATGTGGTTAATTTGGACTTTCAAAAGGCTTTCGACAAAGTCCCACATAAGAGATTAGCGTGTAAAATTAAAGCGCATGGGATTGGGGGTAGTGTATTGCGATGGATAGAAAATTGATTGGCAGACAGGAAACAAAGAGTAGGGATAAATGGGTCTTTTTCCGAATGGCAGGCAGTGACTAATGGGGTACCGCAGGGATCGGTGCTCGGACCCCAGCTATTCACAATATATATTAATGATTTAGATGAGGGAACTAAATGTAAGTGAGGAGGGATCTCGTAAAAACCTATAAAATTCTAACAGGACTTGACAAGGTAGATGCAGGAAGGATGTTCCCGATGGTGGGGGAGTCCAGAACCAGGGGTCATAGTCTAAGGATACAGGGTAAACTTTCAGGACTGAGATGAGAAATTTCTTCACCCAGAGAGTGGTGAGCCTGTGGAATTTGCTACCACAGAAAGCAGTTGAGGCCAAAACACTATGTTTTCAAGAAGGAGTTAGATATAGCTCTTGGGTCTAAAGGGATCAAAGGATATGGAGGGAAAGCGGGAACAGGTCACTGAGTTGGATGATCAGCCATGATCATAATGAATGGCGGAACAGGCTCGAAGGGCCGAATGGCCTACTTCTCCTATTTTCTATGTTTCTATGAATGGAACTATTTAAGGAACCCAATATCCCATCAAACCTTCCTAGGTCAGTTACAGAAGGTCTCATACAGAATTATAATGTCCATATTGTCCCATCAAACATTCATAGGTCAATGGAGCAGAGGTTAGATACCGAATGAACCTCTCATTGCACTTCAGTAGGGCTCAGCCCCAACCTTAAAGGACCCCCTCCAATCTCCACACCAGACATGATATGGTCTCCTTAAGTGACACTGCCAATTCAGTACTAAATTGACAGCAATCTGAGCTGTGGACTAGGAACTAGAATGAGTCTGCCCAAACTCATTTCCTGTGTGACCCTCACAGCCAGCGAAGAGATGCAGACTTTTATTCCATCAGGTCCCAGAGGCGAAAGGACTGAGAGTTATTTTAATGTAGGCATTTGCAGAACATGCCACTCCTACGATTACCTGACTGTGCTGAAATCATTGCTGGCTGATTCTGAATTAGGTTGTCAAGAAGGGAGCTCATGCAGGGTAACAGACCAGTTCCAATCTCTTCATTTGTCAATGTGATAACATCAAACTGTCAGCATGGTGAAGTATAACAAGGTATGATCTTGGGCTAGGCTGAGTAAAGTCTCTGGAACTTTAAATGAATAGACAAGCAGCTACTCATTTCAGTCTCAGTCCTGGGCTGATAGGTTTTAGCTGATAGACAATGAGCTGCATTTTATGTCAGTGTCTCACCCAACAATTGAACAGTACAGTGATTCGTGTTGGGGCAAATTTCTCAGAACCCAGCCCAAGTTGCCAGTGTTAATGGGTAAATCTAGGCAGTTAGTATTGGCAAGGCATTCGATCATGGGAGAGTGGGAAGCATCATACAACCAAGGCTGATCCTATCCACATCCAGGATTCCTGACATGCACTTTTCAGCATAGCTCGCTGGTTTTGATCAGGGGATGGAAACCTAGTGCAGAAGATGTCAGCTGTGGCTCAGTGGTAGCACCCACAGACTTGAGCACATCATCCAGACCTGCACTAAAGGGAAGTAGTGGGGGAGTGCTGCTCTGTTGAAGGTGTTGTCTATCAGATGTGACATTAAACTGAGGCCCTGCCTACCCTCTCAGGTGAATATAAAAGATTCCATGACACGATTTCAAAGAAGAGCAGGAGAGTTCTCCTGGTGTCTGGGACATTATTTACCCCTATTATTTACTTCAACATCGCTAAAACAGATGATCTGGTCATTGTCTATTTGGTGTGTGTGGGACCTTTCTGTGAGTAAATTGGCTGCTGTGTTTCCTACCTTCAGGAATTACTTCATTGGCTGTAAAGTGCTTTGGGAGGCCCTGAGGATGTGAAAGGCGCTGTATAAATGCAAGTTCTTTCTTTCATATCTCCTCATTGGATCCCTGCTCTGTGCTGCATTATCTGACCACAGCTGGAGCAACAGCAGAGGGGCCTGTCAGGCAGGGTGCTCCTGATTGCTGCTCTTTGACTCATGCTGGAAAGTGCACCTGCCTGAACGTCAAGTAAGGACCAGATGATGCTCCTGTGATCAGATAGTCTGTCGACTCTGGTTTGCCCCATGGTATGGGAGAGGAACTCACAGGACTGGGCCTGTAAGCAATGAAAGTCTGCGGGTGCTTTCAGGACCTGAGGGGAGGAGGCTGCAAACTCCGAGAAAGGGACTGACTACCAGCAGAGCTCAAAGCAAAGTAAAACTCTTCTCACCGCTCTCTTGGAGGTACACCCATCAACGGCCGAGCCACTATTCAAACTATTTGTTCGGAATATCTTCGGAAATGAAACTGAGTGGTGACTTTGGGACCTCACTGGGTGATGGTCTGCATTTTCCATGCTGCCGTGTTTAGTAACTTGAAGGAGGCTGATTTGTGTGCTGCGGGTAGAGTTACTGAGAGGGCGGTTCGAAGCGGCACCTCTCTGACTGGGAGGCTTTACTATGGGTGGCAAAGACGTTTTGATTTTCCACAGTTCAAAGGAATCTTTCTTACTCCGATTTTCTTTAGACACTGGGCTGGCTTTGGGGTCTGAGATCCTGGTATTTGCTCGCTGCTGGTTCTTGTATTTCTCAAATGCCAGAGTATCCCTGGGGGTGGGTAAGGGGAGATGCTTTCCCTCTTCTGACACAATGTGTTCATCCTGGACCTCCTCTCCAGGCTCATCTGGCTCGTGGACTCTGGCTAAAGCTGTGCGAAGATCAACAGTGATTCTCTGCACGTTGCTCGGGGGCACAGTTTCTGGGACAATCAAGCAGCTTTCAGCCCCTCTGAGCCCCACATCACACACCATTTTGGACATGTTATCGTCCTGACCAGATTGAATGGCAGGTTTGTGCGGATGCCGCATGCTGCCTCTCCATTTCCTCTGTGTCTCAGCCACTCGGGCTACTGGGTATTTCTCCCTGGAACCTTCTCCGATGTTCAGACAGCGCCCCAGGAGCAGGCTGATGTCCAGTTGGTGAGCGGACGGCACCTGTTGAACCTTCCCCCTTCTCTGATACCGCCTAATCCTTCTCATTATGATTACACAAGGAAATGTTTGAGGATCGAGGAGCCGATATTCACCAGGGCTGCTTGTTGGTGCCAAATGTACAGAGATTTCAGGTGCTCCAGATTACAGAACAGCACAAGCTTTGTTGTCTGGAAATGAAAAGCATACAATATTCCTGAATGTCACAAAGCAAATTATTTCCAGTCTTTGCAAAGTATGTCTATGGGCCAAAAAAAATTGTACTGTTCTCGCTTCCTCTCCTAAAGGTGCTGCCTCTTGTTGGGGTATAATTCCATAGACCTTGGCTGCTCTTCCCCTATCTGAGTCCAGGCAGTGATTGCTGACAAGCTATTTGACTGTGGGAGGCATTGCAGGCAAACTGGACCTTGCTTTGATCCAATGTCTGTGTATGGGCACTTTGGAGCTGGTGGGGGGAGGTGTCAGTGGCTGTTGTTTCCTGGTTGATTTCTCTCTCGCTGGTTGAGAAGTGCTGAGACAAATTGGTAACATGAGTTCATGCAGCGTGGACCTGGGATCGAACCTGGAATCTTCCTGTTCTGTGTAACTTAATATAACGCCGAGCAGTGCATTCCCTAAATGAGCCAGCAGGAGGGCCACTCGAGAACATTTATTTAAATAGATAACAAATGCAGGAGGGGAAAATTGGGATCACTACTTTTAAGCGGCTGCAGCCAGGTTCTGATTGAATGTTTTTTTTGTTGCCCTGCAAAAGGCGGTCAGGAGCAATCTCCACTCACTCAACAGAATAGTGACGAGTTTCCACGGTTACCTGGTTACCCGGCTCCAAAGCATCTCACTCTCATGGTAACGAGGTTTAAAAAAATTCTGGGAATGAGTTGAAAGTTACAGGAATATAAACATTGGTTTCTTTCCACACTCACACCCAGGAACAGAATGGTGCCAGTCAGTCTGAACAACCCGACTCTCTTCCCTGTACTCATTGCTACTCCAGCTGATTTTAAAAGTGGCTCTGTTGATAAATGCACCACCAGGAAAGTACAATCTCCGGTCTGTATTGAGTTCGCCAATCACAGCAGGGGCTGCAGTTGGGGAGCTACAATTGGTCCCAGTGTCCCTGGGATTCCCCCACTCCTAACTGTTAACCAGTGACCACTTCTGAAAAGTGTGTGTGTGTGCATGTAGTAAGGACAGATCGGGCTAAATTGTGATGTCCTCCTTGGTCAAATAGCCTACCAACACTCACTGTCTAGGCTTACATGAAGAATGACAATTTCGCTCAGGTAGCTGAGGGGCCAGATACCCAGGGCACAGTCGGAATAACGGGATTGGGATGATTTTTCAAAATATAGGTTATTGTAAAGCAAAACAATGTGTGGCATCTTGATGTGTTTTACTCTCTTGCTCCATCATATTAGAAAGCAGTGTGCTTTATCCCCCAACCCCCCCCCCCCCCCCCATCACTTATTTACTTCCAGCCTTCTGTTTTAATTGATACCTGAGTCGTCACAAACTTAATAGTTTTAGAGATATATAAATAAATATTTTGAGTTAAGTACTTCTGACATCAGAGTTTAAAGTGTATTGAAAGAGAAAGGACTTTAATTTTATGCTATTTGGTTCTGAGCTGGAGATGGAAATGCACAAGCGTTTGGCAATCTGCAAACTTTTCTCCCCAAACAGGCAGTTAAACTCTGACCTCTCAACATGTTCACAATTTATATTAACGATATAGGCTTTGGAATCAAAAACACAATTTCTAATTTTGCAGATAACACCAAATTTGGAGAGCGTGGTGGTGGATAGTTAAATTACAAGAAGACATTAATTAACTTGCAGAATGGGTATTTCATTGACAAATAAATTTGAACATAAATAAGTGTGAGGTATATTTTGGTTAAAAAAAATTAAGGAGATCACATATTACTTGAAAAATAAGAAGCTAAATGGGGCAGTCAACATGGTTTTGTGAAAGGAAAATCGTGTTTGACAAATTTGAGATGTAACAAGCAGGGTGAATAAAGGGGAACCTGTAGATGTGGGTGAAGTTGGATTTCCAAAAGGCATTCGATAAGGTACCACATCAAAGATAAGAGCTCATGATGTTGGGGGTAATATATTAGCATGGAGAGAGGATTGGCGAACTAACAGGAAACAGGAGTCAGGATAAGTGCACCATTTTCAGATTAACACCACCACCTGCAAGTTCCCGTCCAAGTCACACACCATCCTGACTTGGAACTATATCGCCGTTCTTTCATTGTCGCTGGGTCAAAATCCTGGAACTCCCTTCCTAACAGCAATGTGGGTATACCTACCTCAAATGGACTGCAGCGGTTCAAGAAGGCAGCTCACCACCACCTTCTCAAGGGCAATTAGGGATGGGCAGTAAATGCTGGCCTGGCCAGTGACGCCCACATCCCATGAATGAATTTTTAAAAAATTAACAAACTGTAACAAGTGGGGTGCCACAGGATCAGTGCTGGGACCTCAACTATTTGCAATATATATTAATGACTTGGTTGAATGGACAGAGTATATTGCAGCCAAATTTGCTGACGATACAAAGATAGGTAGGAAAGTAAACTGTGAGGAGGACAAAAGGACGCCGTTTTATTCTGGCGCAGGGGCCCCGGCGACATGCTGGAAGGTGGGGGAAAGCCTGCATCGGCCCTCTGTAAGACCCCCGCAGCTATTCAATGGCAGGTAGCCAATTAACTGCCCGCCATCAGGGACACTGTTCCTTTAAGGGATGTGCTCCTGCCTCCATGGCTGCCAGTCAGTTGGAAGACTGGCAGCTCTGGAGCACAGGCAGTACCACTGGAAGCAGTGGCCATTGCTGGTACTGCAGGAGGCCCTGTCGTGTCGAAGACCCCAGGAGAGGTGAGTGGGGTCAGGGTCGCCGGGGCCGTTCAGGCATGTCCCAGCAACAGGTTGGGGTGGGGGGGGGGGGGGCAGCCACAACCCAACCCTGATATGAGGCCTCCAGTCTTTACCTGGCGACGTCTCCACATAGCAGCGGGCCCCTCCGCCTTCAATAAAATTGGCCTGGGGTGGGAAGACTGTCCTTGGTCTTTCCCGCCCCAGACAAAATGGCGGCAACCCGAGCAACATCGGGAACGGTGTCCCCTGCCATTTTGTTTGCCCCACCACCACCCCGCCTCTGTGCCTGTCTCCAAGGGCAGGATAAAATCCTGCGCAACGTGTCTGCAAAGGGATATAGATAGGTTAAGTGAGTGGGCAAAAATTTGCCAGATGGAGTATAATGTGGGAAAGTGTGAGGTCATCCACTTTGGTAGGAAGAATAAAAAGGCAGATTATTATTTAGATGGAGAAAGACTACAAAATACTGCAGTACAGAGGGATCTGGGTGATCTTGTACATGAAACACAAAAGGTTAGCATGCAATTGCAGCAAGTAATTAGGAAGGCAAATGGAATTTTGGCCTTTATTGCTTGGGGGTTAGAGTTTAAAAATAGGGAAGTCTTGTTACAACTGTACAGGGTGTTGGTGAGGCCGCACCTGGAGTACTGTGGACAATTTTGGTCCCCGTATTTAAAGAAGGATATACTAGCATTGGAGGCAGTTCAAAAGAGATTCACTAGGCTGATTCCTGGGATGAAGAGGTTGTCTTAACAAGAACGACTAAACAGTTTAGGCCTTTATTCATTGGAGTTTAGAAGAATGAGAGGTGATCTGATTGAAATATATAAGATTTTAAGGGGGTTCGGTAGGGTAGATGTTGAGAATATGTTTCCACTGGTGGGGGAATCTCGAACTAGAGGACATAATTACAGAATATGGGGGCACACATTTAAAACTAAGATGCGAAGGAATTTCTTCTCTCAGAGGGTGGTGAATCTCTGGAATTCTCTACTTCAGAGAGTTGTGGAGGCTAGGTCACTAAATGTATTTAAAGAGGAGGTAGATAGATTCTTGAAACCTCGGGGAGTTGAGGGTTATGCGGAGCAGGCCCGAAAGAGGAGTTGAGGCCTAGGACAGATCAGCCATGATCTTATTGAATGGCGGGGCAGACTTGAGGGGCCGAATGGCTCCTATTTCTTATGTTATGTTCTTATGAATGCTGCGGTACAGAGGGATCCAGGTGTTGTCATACAGGAATCATAAAAAGTTAGCATGCAGGTACAGCAAGTAATTAGGAATGCAAATGGAATGTTGGCATTTATTGCAAGGGGGATGGAGTATAAAAGTAGTGAAGTCTTGCTGCAACTGTATCAGGCATTGGTGAGACTGCATCTAGAGTACAGTGTACAGTTTTGGTCTCCTTATCGAAGGAGGGATATACTTGCATTGGAGGCAGTTCACAGAAGGTTCACTAGGCTGATTCCCGGGAAGAAAGGATTGTCATATGAGGAAAGGTTGAGCAGATTGGGCCTATACTCATTGAAGTTTAGAAGAATGAGAAGTGATCTTACTGAAACATATAAGATTCTGAGGAGGCTTGACAGGGTAGATGCTGTAAAGATGTTTCCCCTTCTGGGGAATCTCGAATTAGGGGGCACAGTATCGAAATAAGGGGTCTCCATTTAAGATGGAGATGAGGAGGAATTTCTTCTCTCAGAGGGTTGTTACAATTTGGATTTCTCTTCCCCAGACAGCAGTGGAGGCTGGGTCATTGAATATATTCAAGGCTGAGCTAGACAGATTTTTAATCTACAAGAGAGTCAAAGGTTATGAGGGGCAGGCAGGAAAGTGGAGTTAAAGCCATAGTCAGATCAGCCATGATCTTATTGAATGGTGGAGCAGGCCCAAGGAGCCAAATGGCCTACTCCTGCTCCTATTTCTTATCTAGAGGGACAAAGGGATCTGAGGGTACAAATACACAAATCACTAAAAGTGGAGATGATGGTCAATAAGGAAATTTAAAAAATTCAAACCAAGCACTAAGCTTTATTTCTAGAGGGATAAAACTGAGAAGAAGAGACATTATGCTAAATTTATATTGAACCATGGATATATCACACTTGGAGTACTGTGTAATTTTCTAGTCCCCATATTATAAAAAGGATATAGAGGGACTGGAGAGGATGTAAAAGTAACTACAAGGATGATACTAGAACTAAGAGGTTATACCTATTAGGAAAGGATGAACAGCTAGAGGACCACAAACTCTGTGAAAGACGCTCTTTGGTCTGCCTGAAATCTGCTGGTCTTCCAGTGCAAAAAGCTGTCGACAACCAAGTGTTGCAGACTGGCACATTCTAACATCCAGGACTACATGCTGAGGGATGCACTAAAGCTTGGGGCAGCCACCGCGAAGGCTCAATGGGAAAAGACGGCATATTCTATGTAATGCCTCTTTACAATAATCAGACTTTGTGACTATAAAGGGACAAGTCAACTTACACAAAGCTACACCTTAGCAGCAGAATAATACACTATCAGTAGAATATTACTGCATTGCATGCTACAATAGGCATCTGTTATAATAAACTTACAGTGAACAAAAGCACAAGAGATCCACTAGTATCATAAATGAAAAGAGAAAATGCTAGAAATTCAAGCAGCTCTTTCAACATCTGAAAAGGGGAAAGATAGATTCTAGTTTCGATTAAACAGCCATCGTCAGAGCTGGAAACTGGAAGTCACTGTATATAGGATTGAGCAAAACAAAAAGAGGAGCAAGAATAAACGAAGACCCCACAGTGAAGCAGTTAATATCAGGGCTTAGTATCGACTTTATATTGTTTTTTAATAAAACAGAAATGAAAAGAAAGACCTGTATTTATGTAACACCTTTCACAACTCAGGACATTCCAAAGCATTTTACAGTCAATGAAATACTTTTGAAGTGTACTCACTGTTGTAATATAGGAAACACAGCAGTCAATTTGTGCATGGTCCCACAAATAGAAACTTGATAATGGCCAGATAAAGTTTTAAAGTGATATTGGTTGCAGGATAAATATTGGCCAGGACACTGGTGAGAACTATACTTTTCTTCAAATAATGCTATGGGACCTTTTACATTCCCTGAAAGATGGCATCTCCAACAGTGCAGCACACCCTCAGTACTGAGCCTGGATTGTGTGCTTATGTCTCTGGAATAGGACTTGAAGCCAGAATCTTCTTACTCAAAGACAAGAGCGCTACCCACTGATCCATGGCTGACATTTAAGAAACATGGGCACGACTTGCAGGTTTCCTCTGGTAATCTGTGATAAACATCACCTCTGCCTAACGGCAGCTCCTAGGTAATTTACATAGATTCTTGAATCCCTTATACTCGTCACACGTCCTCCATCTTGTTCCCTCGCGCAGTGTCACATTACATCAGACTAAGTCTTTCCATAAACCAGATTAACTCAACTGAATAGGTATGAAAGGAATGAGCCGAGTGCTGTTAGCACACAGACAGGTGGTTTGTAAAGTCCTTTAGAAATTACTGGGTACACACCCTCAGTAACACAAACATAACAGAGCAACAGAAAGTGCAATGTTTTTTCTGCAGACACACCCTTTCTAAGCACCTAGAAACAGGGTGATGCGGTCTGGCAAAGGTTGGTGTATGAGTTTTGTTTAATCTGAACATTTGCAGCTGGTGGAAAACTAACCTCCACCTGTCAAAGATTGTGAAGCTTCTATTTCAGGGTGAGGTATTATTGGAATTTCACTGAGGGAAATGATTTTGGCTAACGAGGGGTTAAGGTACCACATGCAGGTTGCAGAAAAGTTATCTATTGTTGATACAAGTACAAAAAGGTACTTTTTCTCCTCTCCTCCTGTCTCTCAATTTTCACCTCTACTCTCTTGAAGAGGTTGACTCACGCTCTGATGTAGGTTCAACAGATGCTGGCTGACATCCAGTATCTTATCTCAATTCTGATTACATTCTGGAAGAAATAGTTTTTTTTCCCATTTATCTTATCAAAACTCCTCAAAACTTTAAACAAATGACTATTCTGAACATTTCTATCCGATCTCTTATCTTTCTCTACCGTAAAGTAAAATAAGATGCAGTTTCTTTAATCGACCCTCATAACTCTAATCCCTGGTATAATTTTAGTCAATCTGATCTGAACCTTCTCCACGACTTTGACATTCCTCCTAAAAGAGCCAAAAACTGGACACAATATTCATTGGAATTTCTAACTTATGATTTGTATAGATTTAGCGTTACTAATTTGCTTTTGTACTCTATGCCCCCATATATAAAACCTAGGGTCCTATATGCTTTTTTTAACAGCTTTATTAACTTAGCCTCTCTTTTTCAAAGATTGTATATTTTCTTTCCTTATTCTTCCTGTCAAATATATCATCACATTTATCTGCATTAAATTTCACTTGACATCAAACTGCCCAACCTAGAAACCTGACTATCCTCCTGAAATTGTTTACAGTGTTCTTGCACAGTTAATCACTCTATCTGTTTTTGTATCATTGACAAATTTTGATATTGTGTCCTCTATAAAGGTTCCCAGATTATTTATATATACTGGGAAGAACAGTTCGGATGCTGATCTCTGAGGGTACCAATGTTTATATTTCTCCAGTCTAAAAAAACACACATTAACCACTACTCTTTGTTTTCTGTTCTTTAATCACTTCTTATCCAAGCTGCCACACTCCCTTTAAGGCCATTGCTTTAATTTTATCAAGCATCCTCTGTGGCACCTAATCAAATGCTTTTTGAAAATGCATATATGCAACATCTACTGCAATTTCTTCATCACACTCAGATTTCTTTGCTCAGAGAACTTTATTAAATTTGTCAAACACAATTTGCCTTTACAAATCTGTGCTGGTTGTCTTTAATCAACCCGTGTCCTCCTAGCAGAGTATTCATTTTATCCTACATTATGCCATTTAGAAGCTTAGCTGCTACCAATGGCATGCCGGTACTGAGCCACGTAGACTGTAAAGTAATCAGGTTCCAGCCCCAATCTGTGCTGAATTGAATGTGCTGGACAATAATTGGCCTCAGCACCATTGGTTCAGAGATGGGAAAATTCAGTCATGACACCTGATCACTAACCCATTACCCCGGATGGAAAATGCACAGTGGCTGCCAGATAAGGCCAAGATTAGGCCCCATGTGATGCTTTCTGTGGTTGAATATCCTGTTTACTTTTATTGTCTATGTTCACAGCTGAATAATGGTCACTTGGGCAAGGGGCGGAGGGTTGCCTATGCCACTGGAACGGTATCCGAGGACTGTAAACTGCCTTTTCCCACACTGTAGTTTATATTCTATGAATAGAGTTGTCACAAATTTTGATTTGTTTGGTTCACTTAATGTTCGGCCAATATCTTTCACTCAAAAGATCAAATGGGATTGTTTCTGTGATTTAATGATTTCTTTGATGTGAAAAAATGTATTTATTCCATTGTATAACGTGATGTGTTTACAGCAGATGTGTGAATGGTCAGATTTATCAGGATAAAATCAGGACACAAAAAACCTTCAATCCTGTCTCAAGTATCAATTAGGCGATTTGCTGAATTCCCAACATCTGGATGGCTTCCTCCAACAACAACAACTACTTGTATTTATATAGCGTCGTGAATGTAATGCAACATCCCAGGGCACTTCACAGGAGCATTATAAAACAAAATATGACATCGAGCCACATAAGAAAATATTAGGTCCGATGACCAAGAGCTTGGTCAGAGGCGTAGGTTTTAAGGAGTGTCTTAAAGAAGGAAAGTGAAGTAGAGAGGTGGAGAGGTGTAGGGAGGGAATTCCAGAAGTTAGGGCTGAACTGAAGGCACAGCCACCAATGGTGAAGTGATTAAATTCGGGGATGCTCAAGAGGCTAGAATTAAATAAGTGTAGATATCTTGGAAGTTTGTGAGGCTGGAGGTGATTACAGAGATAGGTGGCTGGATTTTACCAAGCCCTCGACTTCAGGCTCCGTGACGGGGGGGGTGCCCTGAAGATGGCTCCGGATGAGGCCCGCCACAGACTTCGACACCGAGAGGGCTCGGCCCGATCTCCCCACTGGCGGTCAGGCTCCGTGGTGACCCCCCCCCCACCGCTGGGCGACAGGACCTGGACTTAAATATTTAAATGAATAGGATGAATCCATTATATCCACTTACCTGGGATCTTACAAGCCTGCCGCAATCTTCAGTGCGGCGTCTGCCACTCCTGCGCCTTTAGTTCCCCGTCCGGGGAAAGCCGGCGTGACACTGGTGGGGAGGGGGGAGGAGGTAAGATTTGCAGTGTGGTGGGGTGTGGGGGGGGGGGGGAAGCAGGTCAAATGCACATAATGGGTGTAGGGAATGGTGGTAAGGATTGAACTTCAAACTTGATGCAGTTTGGGGGAGAAAGTCAGATGTAAAAGGTAAGTATTTTGGGGGGGAAGAGCAAATAGTTAACATAATGGTTTTTGGGGGGGGTGGGAAAGGGGCATAAGAAATTCATTGATTTAATTTTGGGGGGCATGTGTTTAAAAATGTAAATTAGGTGGCAGAGCTGGCTGCCCTTTAAAAATGGCACCTGTGCACAAGCAGCTGACGCCATTGCCGGGGACAGACAGCCCGCCCCCTGCATAAGATTGTGTGGGGATTGGGAGGTGGGGGGGGGGGGCCACCCCGGCTTTTCAAATGTGCCACCTGCTTGAGATTGCGACGGCTCTTTGGCGTTTTTGAGCTCACCGAATCCAGCCCAAGGAGGGGGTGAGGCCATGGAGGGATTTGAAAACCAGGGTGAGAATTTGGAAAGCAAGACGTTGCTTGACCAGGAGCCAGTGAAGGTCAGCGAGCACAGGGGTGATAGGGGAACGGGACTTGGTGCGAGTTAAGACACGGGCAGCAGAGTTTGTTTGACTTCAAATTTACAGAGAGTAGAATGTGGGAGACCATTTGGAAGTGCATTGGAATAGTCAAGTCCAGAGGTAACAAAGGCATGGATGAGGGTTTCAGCAGCAGATGAGCTGGAATGAGGTGAA